>NW_022900934.1:13500108-13524593 GCF_012274545.1 Fukomys damarensis
ATTTTTTTTTTAGTGGGGCCATTTTCCTGAGATGTAGGGAGATTCAGGGAGAATGCGAAGGAACTAAGGATCACAGGGTCACAATTGAGAGCTCAGACTGCCATCAGACCCCTGGGTTCCATCTCAGTGTCTCCACTTCTGAGGAATTTAGGCAAGTGACTAAATACACCTATGCCTCAGTTTCTTCATCTGTAAAATGACACTGAGAACGCTATCTAGGGATTTGATGAGAACTGAGCTAAACATATATAAAGCCCTAAGAACAGTGTCTGGTGCAGGAAACAGTATTATTACTATTATGACATGATGATGGTGATGATGATTGTCATTGTTAATATCACTGCTTCACATATGTAAGATCGAGATGCCCTGCAGACATCTGATATCTGGCCCACCGACTTCTAGTCTTTGGGGAAACAGTAGTGGGATGATGAAGGACATGAAAGGATCCTGGAAAGTCTTTGTTTACCCCTCTCTGTCTGCCCCTCTGAGCTCCAGAGACCATGACTAATTCCCTTTGCTCCCAAGGTTTGACTTCGGTCTGCGCAGAGCAGCAGCTCAGGAAATCCACTAAGGAGAAGAAAAAAGGAGGAAAGGAGAGCACTACTGGCCACAGGTAAGGAAGCATTAATGAGCTCGTCTCAGTAGGGGTCCCGCAGCTATGCCATCTGGGAGCCCTGCTCACTGCCCCCAAGGCAGCTCTGGGGATTTTAGGATTTGTCTACCCCAGAGTTAAAAGGTTTCCCTAGAATGAAGCGCCTGGGCTTTGCAGATCTGAAATGATAAGACAGCTCTTGGAGCCTGGGGTAACCTGAGCTGCCCAGGCTTTGCAGAGCTGGCTGGATAGCTCTCACGGGGCTGTGAGTGAGGACAGAAAGCCAGGCCAGGTAGGTTCCTCTCAGACAAGGGCCAAATGTGGAGATAATGACCCTCTGCTGAAAGCAGTTTAATCCCAAAAGTTGCTGGAAGAAGCTGAGTTGAATGACAGAGAGTGTCACGGGCAGGTGTGGCACCTGGGAAGGGCAAACTGACGGGATCTAGACCCTCCTTGTCACACTGGGTCCAAGGCCGAAGGAAAAATGTGCGTCCTTAATGTATATGTAAAATTATATATATAATTTTTTCACAATTACTTTTCAGAATTAAAAATTGAAAATATTAGTTTGCTTCCATGAAAGCTGGCAAAGAAAAGAATGGATACACATTCTTTTTGGACTGTGAGTTAAATATTGAAAAATAAAATGATGCTGTGAGTTTTGATACACTTTGATATGTTTTTTCAACTCATGTTTTGGAGGTAAATTACCTTTAAAAAGAAAAAAGCCCATGAAAATATATGGAAAGAGATACATTCTTCTTTTGGCCACACACCACAGAAAGGTCCCAGTAAGGCAGACTGTCAGGTCTTGTCTTTAAATTTTTGATATTTTGCTCACTGTGAATTATTTTTGGCATGATTCTGGTTTTTAAAATTATCGCATTGACACATGACCTATCTGGATTGCTGAGTTTGTTGCCACCGTCCGAGATTTTATGCTCAAGGCCCACTCACCTCTCTCCACTTCTGCCCCTGGGTGAGTTAAACCACTTGGAGCTAACACCCAGCAATGCCACCTTGAGGCCTGGCACTGCCTCACTGCCTCCCACAGCAGGGTGACAAGGTGCGTGCTTAAGGGCACTTACTACAGCTGCAGAGCTCACCCCAAAGCCCCTCAGAAGACGACTGTTACATGTCTGACAACAGAGTTGAAATATGGGTGCTTTGACTTTTCAAGCACAGGAAAACAACTCTGAAATATATGAAAAGGCTTGCAAAACTGTATAATAAAACTAATGTTGCTATTTGCACCGTTGGGAATGTTCTGTGCGTATCAGGCCGGTTCTTCTCACAACTGTCCTGTGAGGTGACCCATGAGGACACTGGGGTCCAGACAGGCTGGCTGTCCCAGGGCACAGCAAGAAAGCGGCAGTCTAGCCTCAGAGCCCGAGACGCGCACCACTAAGGTGATGTGCTTCTCATTTGATTTCAAAATCTGTATTTATGCATGAGCATGTGATGTAGAAGAATCATGGGGCAGGACACAAAGCTGTCACTGATGGTTATCTCAGGTGCAGGTGGCCTTCCGGGGCACTTTAGCTTTCAATACAATTTGATTTGATAAAGTATGAACTCAAACAGTAAATATAGAAACCAGAAAAAGCCATATTAGGGTCACTGTGTAACAGGTCCTATTCTGGGTGCTTTCAAGGCGTTATCTCATTTAGCTCTTGGACGAGCCCTATAATTACACCATTCTAGAGGTGAGAAACGGACATAGGCAAAGGTGAAATGACTTGTCCAAGCTCACAAAATTTGAAAGTGATGGAGCCTGAGTTCAAATTCAGACCCCCAAAGCAGCAAGCAGTATGCTGAATGAAGGATTATGCCTTGCTTCTCTCTCTCTCTCTCTCTCTCTCCCTCTCTCTCACCGGGGATTGCACTCAGGACCTTGTGCTTTCGAGGCAGGTGGTGGAACCACTGAGCTAAATCCCAGCCCCCTTGCTTTTCATTACTATGTTTAAAGGCTGCGTATTGCATTTCCAAACTCTTATTGTTGGGTTTTTAGGGTTCTGAGCTACAACTACCTAAGATCTGCAGGGAGGAAGCCCCCTGCCTCGGGCTCACCAAGGGCGCTAGGTGGAGGGCTGCAGGCACTGCTTGGTCCAGCCACCTCAGGCCGTTTTTCTCGGTGGTCCCTTCCCATTCCATTGTAGGCTCGGAGAGGAGCGGCCTCACTGTGAGGGGACGGTGCTCTCGGCCCGCCTCCCAGGCCCCAGAGGACCCTCTGGTGCCTTCTGCCGCCGGCAACGCCATCTGCGCTGCGCAGGTGTGCCCGGGCCCCTGCCCAACCTGGGGGCTGCGAACACTGGACCGATTGTGGCCCCCGCGAGCCCGGGGGCAGCTGCTCCGGAGTTGCCATCTGTGAACGCGGGCCGGCGTGGGAAGGGCGGCGGGACTCGCCCTCGCCGGGGGCCCCATTCAAGCGCTGCCAAGGCCTAATTGATGAGAAATGGCCCCGAGCAGGTGCGAACCTGTCTCCCGAGGCGGCGGCTCGGAGGGCGGGGGCGCAGCTGTCGCGGGGTCGTTACCGCAGCGGCGGGCGTCCCCCCGAGCTTTCCAGCTTGGGGCTGGGGTGGGCGTGGGGAGGAGAGAGCAGGGGAAAGGGGATGGCGGGGCCGGGAGGAGGACCCTATTCCCTCCGCAGCACCCTGGAGCCTCCTTGCTCCTGGACCTCAGAGCTCCAGGACCAGCTAGAGATGGCCCTCCGGAGACTTCAGTCTTGAGTTGTCCCTCCGCAGCGTGTGACCTCTGCCTGGCTCTTGCAGCTCGGGGGAAGTGTATGTGAAATGTACCAGAGTTCTGAAACGTCCTATTTCGCATGTTTACATTAACTGCATCAGCGTTTCTGAGCACTCCCCTCCAATTAATCGAGGTGCAAGCAAATTGCAAGATTTTTGCCTGAGGTGATTGATTACAGGACCGATCTGTACAATTCCAATTTCCCCAGGGCCCCGCAGGTGGGGCGGGCTGGCCCACGGCACGGAGTCCAAAGGCAGCTTCCTCTCCTAAGTGTTCAGCCTCCTCACGGTTTGGCAACTTGGTCTCAGGACTGAGGGGAGCGCTCTCTTAGGTCCTTCTCAGCCCCGAAGTTCCAGACAGGGGGGCCTTCCGCTCCCCCGCCAGCCCCCCCCCACCCAGTTAGAGGTGAGTAAAAGTAAAGATGCAGATTTTTAAGAATAGTTCCCTGGGGTGACTTTGTACTGATTCTAGCTTAGAGTCTTGTGTACTGTGTGCCTGGTGCTGCTGTAGGTTCTCAGAAAACAGCAATGTACAAAACAAAGAACAAGAATTTTTTTTCTAAAGGCTGGCATACTAATGAGGAAGACGGATGAGAAGCTGACAAACAATGTCACTGCCTCTCAGTCCTTCAAAACCGTCCCGTTGCTCTTTCCCCTGGGCCTTTGCACAAGCACTTCCTGTGGCTGTGACACCATACCCCAGAAATTCACATGTTGGAACCTCCGCATTGCTTTCTGACATCACCTCCTCAGTGGGCTTTCCCTGAGCCCACTTCTTCGTCACGATTTATGCTAGAATCCTCTGTTCATTTTACTCAGCTTCATTTGACCCCATGGCACCTGACGTGTTATATGTGTGGCTTTTTTTCTTTTCCTAATTCTCTTCAATATTTTTCTTTCTTTCTTTTTTTTTTCTTTTGGGTACCAGGGATTGAACTCGGGTCCTTGTGCTTGCGAGGCAGGCGGCGGAACCACTGAGCTAAATCCCTGGCCCATCTTCAATACCTGTGTTAAGCACTCCATTTGACCACACTCCTCAGCATGCCTTGAAACTTGATGTGGCCCTGCGATCAGCTCTGACCAAGAGCATGTGGTGAAGGTGACGGGCACTGCCTCGGTCCTGAGAAGAAAACCTCCTGCGGGACCCTACACCCAGGCTGGCTCTCTGCGCTGTATGGGTGCAGAGGATACACTGATGAGAACCCTCAGGGGCCCTGGATTAGGATTTTCTAACCTAGAGTCAGTACAAAGACACCCCAGGGAACTATTCTTGAAAATCTGCATCTTTACTTCTACTCACCTCTAACTGAAAATTTACCACTTCCTTTAGTTACAGATCACAGGAGTAGTAGCAGCTTGGTCCGTATCTTTTTTTGGAGGGTGGGGTTATTGGAAATGTTTTCACATTACCTGACAATTCGCTGCACAATGTCTCCAAACAGCTGTTTACATCAAACTTCCTGTGAAGATACCCAGGAAGCCCACTGACCCTCGTTTGTCAAGACTAGTCTTATACTGATCACTGCTTTGAAATTTAGCTGCTAGACTTGCTACTATATTTGGTTATTCAATGTATTAACAGAGAAGTATACGTACTACTCTGTGACATATTGAGAAAAAAGCATGTTTTGCGAACATATCTGGTGTCCTTTACAATTCTAGGTGGTTTATTTCTTACCTTTAAAAGATCACTCCACAGAGGTGTCCATAAGCTTCAGCACATTGTGAAGGAGTCTGTGGCACAGAAGGGATTAAGAATGCCAGGCTCAGGACCCACGGATGGAAGGACCTGTGAGGTGGCACAGCCCTGCCAACCTGTAGTCAGCTGCGATATAAAGGGAGAATAAAGCTTTTCTTCTTTCTTTTAAAAACCAAGATTCAGGGCTGTTTCTCACAGCAGCTGCCCTAAGTCTCTCCCCAAGGAAGGCTGCCTGTGTGAGGGCAGGACTTGGGCTTTTGGGGGGTGGGGTGCTGTGCCTGGTGCCCAGTTCCTCTTGTGAAAGAGGTGACAGGGAAGCACTCCCTCTGGGGCAGTTTCTGGGTGGAGCCTGAGGGATCTGCAGGGTAGGAGAAGCTGGTCTGGTGACAGGAGACATGGAGGGAGACCTGCCCTTAAAGGAGTCATTCCTGGGGGCAGGGCTCAGGCAGTGGAATTTTGCCCCAGCTCTGTCCTTAAATTCTCACTATCTTCCTGAGTCTCGGTTGAATGGCTCAGGCCCCTGTGCACGGTGGCGTTGAAGGGAAAACCATGGAGGCTGAGACATGACTTCTGTGAGGTGAGTGCTGGACACCCCTTGTTCTCCATGTCTGGGCTCAGGGCTCATTTCATCCCTGGAAACCCTCCTTCCCTCCCCGCCCCGTCCCTCCTGCTCCACCTTCCCTGTGTGCCTCTTTAACACGAAGAACCTTTCTGTAGGTCTGTTCTTACCCCTCTGTCCCTCTCTCCTTTGGCTCCCTGTTTCTTCCCATGGTACCTAGTTCAAGTCACCTGCCCTTCTGTACTTCCCTGTTCCCGACTGTGAAATGGGGATGGTGATAGCAGTCCTTTCCCTGCAGGGTTGCTGTGAAGGTGAAATACCCAGGGCTTGGCTATCACCCGCCTCGAGGGAAGGGAGACAGCCCCACGTGCAGTCTAAAGTCACTTGGTTTGTATTGAAAAGGCTGCGAGTAGAAATTACACCCTTGACTTCATGGATGTTATTGCTTAGGATGAGGCTGGATTAAAAAAAAAAATCTATTTGAAGAAGCGTCAAGCGGCTGGGAAGGCATTAAGTGGTTTGTGCCTATGGGAAGCATTATGAGAACAGCGGGGATGACAAGTTGGGGGAACTCTGTTGGGGGAGGGAACCTGTCACTGAGCAGTGGGAATTAGCAGAATCAAGCAGAGGAGGGTGTCCTAGGGATCCAGGTCTCGGACAGTGGAGCCCCTGTAGCCTGGCCTTCTCTCTATTTAAGGCCACAGCTGATGAGGACATTGTTGACCCCCCCCTGTAGGAGTCAAATAGTGTCTTTCCCGAAAGACCCATCCAAGTCCAGCGCTGGCGCCTGTGACTGTGATGTCCTGGGCGCACTGGCAGATATGACTAAGGTAGGGGTCTCAAGGTGAGCTCCTCTCTAATCAAGGTGGGCCCTAAATCTAGTGCTGGGCCCTCTTGTGACAGACAGGAAGCAGACAAGCAGAGACCCAGGGGAGAAGGCTGTGTGGAAACAGAGGCAGGCATGCAGGTGACCCTGCATAAGCCCCACAACACCAGGTACCGCTAGAAGCTGAAATGGACAGGGAAGAATCCTCTGGAGCATTTGGAGGGGGCACTGGCCTGCTGACACCTAGAGACCTGGCTGAGAGCATTGGCTGGAATCCCCTTCAGGTTGGCCACAGTGAGATGTTTTAAGGGATCACAGTTTTCTCCATGGTTAAGTCATGAGTTGCTTCCCAGAAAACTCTTCCTGCCACCACGACCCCAAAGCCAGCGTCACAGCTCCAGGGTGACTCTGACAGATTGGTTGATAAAGAGTTGTTGCATGGACACATACCTAAGGTCACTCACTGTGCTTAGAACCCTTGAAAGGCCTTGAAGTGTTTTAGCTTTGTAGAAAACAAATTTGATAGTGGTTTCCCCAAATTTGACATTTGTCCTACACATCTATGTGTAGGACATTATGGCTTGGATTGTTGTCCCGCCCCCAAATTACATAGTGAAGCCCTAACCCCCAGTGCCTTAGAATGTGTCTGCCTTTAAGATGGTCTTGAAAGAGGTAATTAAGTGTGAGCTAGTTCACTAGGGTGGGCCCCAACCCAATAGTGCTGGTGTCTTTATAAGAAGCAACTAGGACACAGACACACAGAGGGACGCCCATGTGAAGACTTGGAGCAGATGGACACCCACAAGCCAAAGAGAGGCCTCAGAAGAAACCAACCTTACCAATACCTTGATCTCAGACTTCCAGTTTTCAAAACTGCAAGGCAATACATTTTATCATTTAAATCCTCCAGTCTGGGGTACTCTCTTCTGGGAGCCCTAATACCAGGTACTTTACCAATACCAGGTGACAAAGCCAAAAGAGAGTTCTAGACTGTCAGGTGTTCGTTCTCTCTGATCAACCTTTAAAGAGAAAAGAATGAATGATCTTCCTTTCCTCTGTAGAAAAATGATATTTGTACAAAGAATAGTCAAGAAGTTTATGGCCCAAAGGAGGGAAAACAGCTTTCAAGTTTCTTTCCTACTTGAGCTGAGCCATTTAAGGACATTTCAGATTTTCTTGTGAAGTGACTGATCTTAAATCTGCCCTGAATCTGTAACTCTTAAAGTATGCCAGGCAGTTGGTAAATGAAAAAATTGTGTTATCTTTTTTATGGATTTCATGATTTGTGCCAAAAGTTTGAAAAAAAAAGTAATTGATTGTCAGTTCCCTTTTTTGAACAAATGTTTACTTTCCTGCCTAATTTTATGTTGGGGTTTGGCCTTCTTAAAGAGGTCACACCTGATAATGCAAGCTTTAGGCCCAAGGTGGAGCTGTCCCCTCTCATCCCTCCCTCCCCATCCCCACCATGGCACCATTTTGGGGGGACCCCCAGGGGCCCTTCCTGGCATCCTGTCTCTCTGACCCTGTCCCAGAGTTTCCTGGGAGGTGAGCATTGAGCGCACAAAGGAAAGATGCATAATTGATGAGACTCCAAGCCTGGCTGGGCTGACAAGGTCAATTAATTATTAAACACAATTCAAAGGGGGGAAATTTCATTACAGGGTCATTTAATTAAGTGGCAGGCCAGAGAGACATTTAAGATGGGATTTAAAAGGCTCCTGTTTCCGAACCAAGTCTGACGTGTGAACTAAGTGGAAATGGCTCTGAAACATAGAGCATGTGTGTGACTCCACCCTCCATTCCCTGCCTCCCTCCCTCCATCCCTTCCTGCCTCTTTGCCTTTGCTCCTTCCTCCTTCCCTTTTTTCCTCCCTTCCTCTCTTCCTCCCTTCCTTCCTTTCTTGGTTTCCTGTATATTTTCTCCCATGACCCAGGCATTCCTGAGTTCCACAGGGATGCCCCAAAAGGATGTGTGTCCCCTTTGCCTGCCTGGGTAGTGTGACTCTGTCTTGGCTGTTTGGGGTCCAGTTTTCTAGGTCACAAACACTTATCCACTGTGAAAACCAAACAGGCACCCACCTTCCATCCCTTCTCTTACTTCCCTGGGGCCCTGATATGGACAGTTTGGTGTTCGCAGCCACAAAAGTCTCTGTACCTGCAGAGCCGCAGCCGACACCGTCACATGCCCCGTCAGGACACAGGCCACACAGGTGGTCTGGGTAAGCGAGTGCAATGAGTGAAATGCTGGTAGAGTATGGGCTGGTGGCTAAAAGCCACACAGAATGGAGTGGCAGCCTTGGGGTGGCCTCGCTGCCAAGCCATTGTCACGAGGCCTGAGGGCTGCAAGTTGGAGCGGTTGGAACCACATAGGCAGAGAGACAGAGCCACCTGTCAGGAACTGTCCTCTGCCTGGAAGCCCCCGGTGAGTCTGCGGCATGAGGCACAGGGCCCAAGAAGGGATTGGATCCCAGCTCTCTCTGAGCACACCCCATGGTGGGAGCCCTGGCTTTTACCCCACAGCATCGGGAGCCTCCCAGACCGCTTTGGTCTATTGGCAGGTCTGGGGGCCTCGGGATCCACGCTCTCAGAGGGACCCTGCCCCTCCCCACACACCCTGCCCACCTTGGCCCGCCTGGAGTAGCTTCTCAGCTCTTTACGCCTCATATCGGTCACCCCGGAAAACCCAGGCCAGACCCCTCTCCCCAAAACCTTTGTCTCCAAATGGCTTTGTAGGCAACAAAGCAACCTCCTTTTCCTTCCCCCATTTTCTTTTTCTCTGTAGCACTTATCAACCATCTGGTATATTATTTCTTTGACTGAGTTTTTATGTTTGTATCCCTTGACTTGAGCAGATATTTTTGTCCTGTGTTCCCTGTTATATCTCAAACTGGCACATAGCAGATGTTTAACTAACAACAAAGCCTCTAAGTGCTTCCATGTCAGCGCTCACAGCCCTCCAGTCCTTTTATCACCCCATGACCCCATGATATTTCATAAGACAAGCAGATCTACAGTGCACGCGCCCACTCCCTTCAGCTAAGATTTTAGGAAGCCCACCCCTTCCTGGCTGCCACTGGGACAGACATGCGCCAAGAAACCTCTCTTCTCGAGCACATCTTCCTCACACTTGTGTGACTCAGGGGAAGTTCTAGAAAGGGGAGCACAGTATCAGAGACATTGCACCTTTGTTGGGTGCTGTGCCGTTTGGAGCTCACACAACACAGAGTTGAGTGGGCCCTTCTGCAGGGTGGGTTTTGACACTGGTGCTCCACGCTCCTACCCCTGCGCTGTCCTGCACTTACTCTGTGAGAATGGGGCTGAGTCTGGACCAGGGTCTGCCCTCCGTGAGCCTGGCGTCTGAGGAGCCAGGGTGATCCCTGGGACTCTGAGAGAGCTGAGGCTGGGGTCGGGGTGGAGCTCAGAGAAGGCAGGAGTCTTGGGCCAGGGAAGTCAGGATGAGTCCTGGGGAAGGGGCCACTAATGAGCTGCATTCATTAATTCAAGAACAATTTACTGAGCACCTACAGTGTATTGTGTACTATGCTAGGGGATGGGGAAGTCATTCCAAACAATTAGGTTGCCTGTCTTCACCCAGAGCACCCTAGCAAGGGGAGAGAAGTGGTAACCAAGGAAAGATAGAAATGACGGAGGAAAAGTTAGGAAGGAAGTGGAGCGGGGTGACCTCATGGTGGCTGATGCCAGGCTGGACCCTTAGCCTGGGATGCCCTGGAAGTCACCTGGAAGGTGGGGTTTGACAGTGAGCCATGGCCGGATGAGTACTCCCTGGCGAGGGAGGACGCAGCCACTTCCACAGCTGTGGGGTGGACTAAGCTCGAAGCAACTAGGGAGCTGGGGGCAGGGGGGCACTGGAAGGGGCTGAGAAAGCATGGCTGGGTGGGAGAGGGGCTAGGGGATGAGGTCCCTGGGAAACCAGATAGCACAGGGTGCAGAGGCCATCGCCAGGAATTTGGATTTTGTTCTAAATGCAATCATTAGTCATTTGTGGATTTTGAAGCTGAAGCAGGGTGAGGACCTGAACCAGCTATTTTGTAAAGGGTCCCCTCTCTGCCACATGGAAAGTGGCTATAAAAGGGAGGCAGAGAAGAAGCAAGGAGACCAGCGAGGGTGACACAGTCATTTAGAGATGATCCTGACCGGGACCAGAGTGACGGAGAAGGAGGTCTGAGAAGAAAGCAGGTCTGGGACGTGCTTTCTGTTCAGAGGTAAGGGGAAGGTCTGAGGATGAGTGAAGGAAAAGAAACAGGGTCATGGTGAGATCGGGGTGCAGGCTGAGGAGGGCTGAAGTGAGGACACTGTGCGGGTTGGCTCCTCCTTAGGCCGGATGGATCCTCCGCAGCTCCATAAATCTTCTCGTGTGCAAGCGTCATCACCCAGACTTGTCCCCTGACAAAGGTTTAAGAGGGACTGAGGCTGGTGGAGAAGTCCCCGGCCTCAGGGTCGCACTCTGAGGATGGTTTGCCAAGTTGCTTCTTGGGGGTGAAACTGACAATGTCAGCTGCACAAATGCTGTAAATATTAGAAAAGGTATTCAAAATGACGAGCATAACCAAACCAGAAAATCTTCATTTCTAACCAGATACATTCAGTATCTGTTTTTTGTCTATGCCCCAAAGATGTGCACAGCTGCCTTGCTTTTGCGGACCAGCTCAGGCTGCATAACTCCCGCTTGCCATCCTGGGGTCAGGCCCTCGAGTGAACTGGGATGTTTCTGTGGCTAGGAGCAGCTTAAGTCTGCCAAGCCAGCGAGAGACTGGGGGGAAGGAGAGGGCCGGGTTGTTGAAGAGACGGTGGGAGGGAGTCCAGTCGAGGAGGGCCCGGGTGCACTTAGGAGCCAAGGCAGGTGAGAGTGGCGGAGGTGAGGTGTCCCGTGCTTCCTCCAGCAAGAGGGAGAAGTGGGGTCTGATTGGCAGTGGCAGGGTTCAGGGTGGGAAGTGATCAGAGGAGAGAAGAAAGCTTATCTTGTTTAGTTTTGTGGCAACAAGAATTTTTACTTGTTTTGCTTAGTGGCAATAAGAAGGGCAAATGAAATAATTTTCAAAGACACATATTGATGGTTGAGCGGACTGCCTAATGGCCATTCTCGGTTCTTTCCCGTGTAACTCTGACTTTGTTCCGATGAGTCAGTGGATCCAAACCACTCACGGCAACTCTGTACTCCTTGGACAGTGATTAGACTAGGACAGAATATGTGCTCCATTGTGTGTCACGAGCCCTGTAACAAAAGCTTTCCCTCTAAGAGAGGAAGTTTCAGAAGAGGAAGAAGAGGATAGGCAGGTTTTTTTCTCTTTGGAATGATGAGCATGATGTTTGGAGCCATGGCAGCCATATTGCAACTAGCACATGAGCTCTGAGACAATCACAGAGACCAACTCTGAGACCCAACACAGCCGTACCAACCCTGAAACCACTGCCGTTAGATCAGAGGTTCTCAACCTCAGCATCATTGACATTTTAGACAAGGCAATTCTTTGTTGGGAGACCTTCTGTATCTTGTAGGTGGTTTAGCAGCATTCCTGGTCTCCAACCACTAGATGCCAACCACTAGATGCCTCACACCAGCCATGACAATAACAAAATGTCTGCAGACATTGTCAGATGTCAAATGTCGTATCCTGGTTGGGTACGATTGCCCTGTCAATCTTGCTAAATGATGTAATTATATATCTTGAGTACTTGATTTAAGCCATTGCTGGTTGGGATTCTGGTCCTTGATGCCAGAGGCATCTTCACTTCTATTTGGAGGTTTAGCATTCACTCAAGCCCCTTTTTCTGAGTGCTTTCCACGAATTCTTTCATTTTTCTGTCTGTTCGCTGCTGACCTTAGGAGGGAGGCATCACTCAGAGAAATGATGTGCTCCAGGCCATTCATCAATAAGCAACAGAGCTAGAATTCCAGCTCAGGCCACTCTGACTCAGATCTGCAATGGTGCCCACTGGTGTGCCTTTATTTGTATACTGCTGTGGTCTACACTTGGCCAGTAGTGGATTTAGAGCTGGTGTCACCTTGCTGTGACCACTAGTGGGCTTCTTGAACAAGGTGGCATTGGCATTTTGCATGAAACAATCCTTCTATGTGCTAACTGGCCTGTTCGTTACAGGACCTCTGCCATCCCTGGTCAATGCCCATTAAATTCCAGTTATGGCCATCAGTAATTGTTACGGCCCAAAACAAGGTAACAAGGCAAGAGAGGGGAAGATGGCATATATTGGTTCTATGGCAAGCACTCTGCTGGGCATCATGCTATATATGATACATTTGATATTATTATGTGTGTATATGTATATATATACATATCCCATCTTGATAACTCTAAAATGTGAGTATTGTATTAGTGATCAATTACTGCATATGAATTGCCAAAAACTAGCAGTTTAAAACAATACATATTTATGATCTTGAGAAGCTGGGCACAGCTTCTCCCCAAGTGGGCTTCCCTTCCTACTTATTATGGCAGCTTATTTCTTGAAAGCCAGCAAGGGAGAGGGAGACCCTAGAAAACAGCTTCCTATGTCTATGTATTATCATCTCATAAACACAGAGTCGCAAACATGCACATCTCACTACCTTGGGCATTTTCTGCAAGGTAGAAGAGAATCACAGATCCAGGCCCCATTCGGAGACTGGCACGATGGAGGAAAGCCACCCCATGAGATCAAGCGCTACCCTAACTACCTGTCCACTGCAAGTGCCATTTGTACCTCTTTCCCAGGTAGCCCGAGCTCTAGAGTCATGAACATTCCTAGCCCTTGGCTCACTCAGTCTGATATTGGAGACAGAATCCACCCATCCATGTTATGTTTATGCATTTATTTATTTCAAACTGATATCTGTTGGTATATATGTCAGTTTTTCTTTGCTGTGACACATACATGAGAAACTCAATCTAGAGGCTTATATTGGCTCATGGTTTCAGAGGTTTCAGTCCATGGTTGGCTAGCTCCCCTCTTTGTAGTCCTGAGGCAAGACAGAGCATCGTGGTAGAAAGACATGGTGGAGCAAAGCTGTTCACCTTGTGGTAGCTGGGAAAATGAGGTGGTTGGGGGAGAGAACCAAAGAGGAAGGGGCCAGGGACAAGATAGGATTCAAAGCTATGCCTCTAGGGACTGACTTCATCTAATTAGGCCTCACCTCTTAAGTTTCCATCATCTCCTAACAATGGCATCAAATTATGAACCTATCAGTGTGTTTTTCTCCAGATGAAATGAGAGCCCCTGTGATCTAATCCTCTTCCAAATGCCTACCTCTGAACACATGAGCCTTTGGGGAAATGGTTGAGATTCAAACCATAACAATTGAGCACTAACTATATCTCACCAGCTGTTCTAGGGCCTGAGGACCTCACAGGGTACAGCCATTTTCATCTCCTCAAAGTTCTTGCAGTCAGGGAGGGAGATGATAATCAGAGCCCAGACACCAATCCAGTGGTGCCTGTGTGTTGAATAAGAACAAAGTGGGGTGGGGAGATAGGAGGTGGGGGTGGAGGGGACGTTTCTTCATGTTCCTGTGGGACAGCCAGTGGGGTCTTCTCTGACAAGGTGACATTTGATTCACTAGGGACAGTGCAAGGTCCACAAGCTGCCCAGGAAAAGTGTTTGTGGGAGAAGTTAGGCTGTAACAAAAGCTAAGACTTGTTTTCAGATGTGCTTCTCTGAGTTGTATATTATTAGCTGCCCCACAGAGATGCGGGGAAGACAGCTAGAGAGAGAGGTCTGTGGGGCCTGCTCTCTGTGAAGTGATCCCCAAGCAGATTGCTCTCTTCTCTTCGGCCTTTGGAGTGCTGTTCCTTCTTTCTGGAATGCTTAATCCACCCACTTGTCAAATAGGTTCAGGTTCAGCCTGGCCTTCAGAAGGAGATCCCTCCTGCCTGCCTCAGTTCCCTTTGGGTCCCCATGCTACACCAGAGCTCCTGGTTTCCTTGCAGCCTGTGCTAGCACTAAAATTACATGGGACTTTGAGATTATCCATTTCTTGCTTGGCGCTCCCATCCTCCCCCAGATCCCAGCTCTGTGAGACCAAGACCTGTGTCGAAGTCATTACTCTATCGCCAGCACTTTCCATACTGCAGGTGTTCATGGCTGTGGAATTAGTGAATGACTGTAGTATTTGTTCATTCACTTATTCCATCCCAGAGACACTGTCAGCCCTGCTTCCCACCATGTCCCCTGGGTCGTTACATCATTTTCCCAGCCTCCAAGATGGTTCTGTGGTGCCAGGGTGCCTAGGAAGCACCAGGGAATTATAGACAGTTGCCTGCTTCATGGTTCCAGTTACAGTTTTTCAACTTTACTACGCAAAAGCAATATCTGGGCAGGAGAAACCAAGCTCCTAAGCCAAAACGGTAGAAATGAGGTCAGAGAGATTGCAGGGGGCCACAATCAGTAAGTGAGTGAACAGGTGAAAGAAACCATACGACAAATGACCCTGAGCACTGATGGCAAACCTTTTAGAGACCAAGTGCCCAAACTGCAACCCCAAATCCATTTATTTATCACCAACTGCCAACCCTGCAATTAAACCTGAATACTGAGGTTTTCGTTTGAAAACAAAAACAAAAACAAAACTCTTACCCAGTGCTCAGCTACCGATTTGACTTGTCCCTCATGCAACAGAGAGGGCTCCAAGTGCCCACTATAGCACGCATGCCATAGTTTTACCTGAACAGATATCACAGTCTTTACTGACCTAGAGCTTTAGTAGCCAAAGAGAGGTCCAGGAATCTGGGACAGAGAGTTGTCCAAGCCCCTAAAGGAATTAGGAACCCATTGGCTAGAACAGCAGGCATCAGAAATGCTGGAAAGGCTGCAGCTGGACCAGAAATGCTGCTCATTACTGTACCCACTCTTTGGAGGTAGAAGAGGGAGGAAAGGAGCCAGACAAGGTGAGGAGGGAGGGCAGCCCTCAGCTGCCTGCCCCACCAGGATCTCAGGGTCTAACAGCACCTGTCACCAGAAAATCACACAGAATGGCCCTGAGAAATAAAAATCCCATTGGAGAAGTGCTTGAAGGCCAGGTGGAGAGGGTGGGGCATCAGCCTTGGCTCCTTGAGGGGGAGCGGGGGCCTCTGCTATGGGGTGGGGAGTCCTCACAGGCTGCTGGCCGGCTCACCAGGAGCCCTGCCACTCCCAGATGCAGCCAGGGTCTCAGGAGGGCTTGTTTGGTGCATGAATCTGCTTGCAAGCTTGTTGGAAAGTCTCCTGGCTCCCACATGCCTGGGCCGTGATGTCTACCTTTGGGGCCACACTTTAGAATTTTGAGCTCTTTTGCTAGAAGCCCCTGGAAATACACATGTGTCACCCAGAAGAGAGAAGTACACAGGCACCTGTCAAAGCCTTTGTCCGGACATCTGTCCTTGCCCAGGTAGCCCGCGAGGAGGTGGGACAAAGGGCAGATGCACTTGGAGATGCTGCTGACATGTAGCTGGCTTCACCGTGGGTGGATGGAGGCAAGAGTAAGAATGCAGTTCAAATGGACCTGGACACAGGAAGGATTTATTGACATTTCTGATATTTTAAAAAATGTGGTAAAATGTCATAACATAAAAATTAAAATTTGAACCATTTAAAAAGTGTGCAATTTCAGCAGCATGAAGTCCATGCACACTGTCCTGCAGCCGTCACCATTATCCATTTCCAGAACATTTTCACCATCCCAAATGGACACGCTGCACCCACGCTGTGAGAACTCCCACCCACCGAATTCACTGGGTTTTCCAATGAAGAACCCAGGAGGAAGTGCTGGCTTCAGGCAGCTCTTGCTGTTGCAGGGGCTCAGAGGACTTGGCCCCTCCACGGTGCCTCCCTCAGAGCTCCCTGTGTGATGTCAGCCGTGATGACACTCTTACAACACCAATCACAGGGAGAGAGAGCTGAACGTCTTTGGCAGTTTCTCCAGCAAAGCCTCGGACTCCCAGGGACTGGCCCGTGGGCGGTGGCTGAAGTCCTTCTGAGTCCTCCAAGCCCGCCGCTGTGGCCAAGGGCACTGACTGCTGACGGCTCTTGGCTGGCAGTGGAGGTCAGGGCTGTGCTGTCCGCTGAAGCCATGCAGGGTGGCAAGAGGAGCAGATGCCCTGTGGCTCGAGCTAGCGTCCCAGCTGTGCAGATGATCTAGCCAGGCAGCTGTGCAGAGAGGTGGCCAGAGGGGTGAGGCCAGCACGGAAGAGACAACAGAGAGGAAGGACAGAGAGGGACCAGCCCTGATGACACAGCTCAGGGCCCTGGATCCAGCTAGGATTCAGCTAAAGCTGCTGGATCATAGCTCCTGTCCCGGTGAGCATGTCTTTTGGCTGGAGAAAGTTAAAGGCTTTATGTTTGTCACTTGTTACCTGAAGTGGATTGATGCTAGTTCATGACCACAAACTAAGAAAGAAAGCACGGAACTCGATGATTTTGAAATTCTTCTGCTGGACATTCTAGAAAACGTGCCTTCCAAAACTTGACAAGAAAAACTTTCACGTGATTTGAAGATACCTTGTCAGGCTGACATTTTTCTACAGTTGTCACTGTTCACCTCGGATCATGTCACCCAATTCCTCCTGTTGTACAGTCTTTCTATCCTCTGCCCGCCGCCCTGAAGGAGGACCTGGAGCTCTGGAGGACAGCAGCGGTGACTGCCGCAGGAAACTCTGTTGAGGCGACTTGTGAGCTGAGTGTCCCCATCTAGAAGAAAAGCATTCTGAGGCTGAAGAAACAGCAAGTGCAATGGTCCTGAGGTGGCGTGAGCCTGCTATGCTCAAGGAGTACTCAAGAGCCCATTGTGGAGAGAGAACGAAAGCGAGGGAGGCAGACGTGAGGACAGCGAGGAAAGGCTCAGGGCCGGACTGTGTGGCCACCTGTAGGCCCTTGGAAAGTTGGGGAAACATCAGTGACATGGCCACGATGCTCAGAGTTCCACAAACTCTTGATCATGCATTCACACCCCACACTCCCACGGGCACGGGCTGTGCACGTGTAAACATTTGTGTCTGCTCACCCTTGCTCGCTTAAATCCTAACCTTTGCCTGGCTTCACGCCAGCCTACTCATCCGCCTCCTGTCTGACATGCACTCATGCCCACACACACACACACACACAGTCACAAACACATTTGCACGCTCATTCATATCAGCCATGCTTGCACACTTTCCCTCGCAGGCGGCCCTGGCCAGATGCCCCTCCCCCGGCCCGATGTTCACGCTTCTGTGCACGTGTTCAGACACCACCAGCCACGTCATCAGTCATCCACTCTGACCATCGCTCCGTCCCCCACTTTGTCTCCTTGGGGTCCCCTATGATGGGGCAGAGACACATCTGACAATCAGCCCGCTGAGGCACGGTTTCAGGGAAAGCTGGAGGAGGGGAGCTTATTACACATGGGAGGATTGCTTCTCTGGGGAAACTTCCTGAAGAAGAAGAAAAGAAGAGCCCTTGCCTGGTGCTGGAAACCCAGCTCAGAGCAGGGTATTAGGGGATCAGCCGGGATAATCTCGCTGCTTTCATTAACCCCACAGTTTATTTTTCCCTCTCCTTCCTGACAAGTTTGCAGAGACTGACAGCCACAGCCGTGGGCATGCAGAGCGCCTAGGACAGCTCCGAGGGTCAGGGCGGGTGGGGGAGATCTGGATGCTTGCCAGCTTTGCCTCTGAAGGGGGTAGTGTTCCCCCAAATTCATGTCCACCTGGAACCTCAGAATGTGACCAAGCTTGGAAGTAGGATGTTTGCCGGCGGAATTACTTAAGGGTGTCGAGACGAGGTCACCCCGAGGTGAAGATGCCCCTAAACAGAGGGCTGACACCCTTATCAGAAGAGGAGAGGGTTCGGAGACGTGGGGATAGGGGGAGAGATGGAGAGAGGCAGCCATATGCCTGGGGCCGCCAAAAGCCGGGAGGAACAGAGAACAAATTGTCCCTCAGAGCCTGCAGAGGGCCGGGACCCTGCTGACATCCTAATTTCAGGCTTCTATAAACCCACAAAGTCCTGCTGTTTCATGCCCGCTAGTCTTGAAACTTGGTTATGGCCACACTAAGGATGCAAACTGTGACTGGCCCGGCAGATAGGGCAAGTCCCTCGTGTTGCTGAGCCTCGGTTTGCTCGCCTGTTCACTGGGATGCCCTTGCCCAGACCGGGTGTAGCGCAGGCCTGGAATCCCAGCACACTGGGAGGCTGAAGTAGGAGGATGCCAGGTTTGAGCCCAGCCCCAGCAGTTCAGCACTTACTGAGGCCCCATCTCAAAAAGTAAACAAAGGACTGGTGGTGTAGCTTAGTGTGAAGGCCCTGGGTCCCCAGAACCACAAAAAGTATGTGTGGGGGTGACCCTGAACATTGATTTATTCAGTGAATGTGTGAGTTGGGCCCTCCTGTGTGCTGGCACTGGAGAGACCGCAGAAAGCCAAGCATTCTGGGAAGCCGACGCTCTAGAAGGTGGAGCAGATGATAAAATGAAAGGAAGTACAACACCTGGGATGTGAGGACTTGCCAGGTAAAGCGAGGTCTAACTGAGAGGGTGATCTTGGAGCCAAACGGGAGGAGTCAGTTGTGGTCCAGGCAGAGGGTCAGCTACCAGGGCCTTGGGGTGTTGGATGCCTGGTGTATGCAAGGAACAGCAGCGAGGGTGGGACCGAGTGAGAGAAGTGGAGAGCAGGTACCGGGCTGCTGAGGCCCCCTCCAGAGCTGGATTTCTAGAGCCACTGCTTGCATCCGGTTGGTAGAGCTGAACCTGGAATACGCACATCCTGGGATATTCACACAAACGAGATTGCTGAGTTTAGCTTCTCTCAGAGAGGGAGCATTGGTGAAAATACGCAGGGCCCCTTGTGACTCCTAAACAAGATTCCAGCATCTGGGAAGCTCTGGGGGAGAAGACTGGCCAGAAGCATGGACTCTGACTCCAGGGGTGGGAACAAAACCTGAGACGATGCATGCACTCACCTGTGGGCCTCGGCTCTTCCCCAGTCCCCGTGGGGACCTGTGTCTCTGGATTCTTCACCCTCAAGCCAGGCCCATGGTCAATTATGCCTCTTCTCTTCTCTTGGATTTCAGAGCACGCTGAGGATGCGTTAAATAATCCACGGATATTGAACCTGGCCTCCAGTAGATGTGAGACCAAAGCCCCCAGCTGAGGCTGGGTCCAGCTCTCGGGCTCCCCCTGCCGGCCATTTGACGGGGCAGGTGTCAGCTCTTGGACCTCAGTGGTCTCTGTTAGTGGGTGGTATGTGACCCGGTCTCCTGCCCAGGGTTGTGAGGCTCCAACAGGCTCCAGCAGGGCTCTGTGGCTATGAGCCAGAGACGCTGTTAGTGCCTTTGTCGCTGCTGGGCCCCTCAGAAGCCATTCTTCTGCATCCTCAGCTGTGTGGTGGGGAAAGACACGCACACACATGAGATGGTTGTTTCCTGGGCTCAGGTCCCTCACAGCATACTGGGTAGATCAACACAGGTGCATCACCAGAGCTGCCTGCTG
The DNA here is from genome assembly GCF_012274545.1 of Fukomys damarensis. Classification (NCBI taxonomy): domain Eukaryota; kingdom Metazoa; phylum Chordata; class Mammalia; order Rodentia; family Bathyergidae; genus Fukomys; species Fukomys damarensis. Next base: position 13,519,984 of record NW_022900934.1, read on the forward strand.
CCTGCTCCAACTCCAGGGACACTGGGGTGGGGTGAGCTGGGGCAAAGCCTCAACTTCCTGAGGGCACAAGCCTGAGCGGGTGGGCTCATCTGGGGTGTTTAAGTGTCTCACCGTGGGAATGAACCCCTTAGGGTGGTTTATGGTCCCCTGATGATGCGTGACTGTGCAGGTGTCTCCAGCACTTACTAAGGGCCAGGCCTGGTCTAGGTGCTCCAGACACAGCGGGAAATAAGACCAAGTCTCCAAGGGGCTCACAGAGCCCAGGGAGGGAGACAGACAAGGGAGTGCCTCATCTCATGGCAGGCGGTGAGACACACTGAGAAGGAAAATAAAACAAAGCAAAGAGGAAGGGGAGCGGGGAAGAGGCAGCTGTCCCACACCACTGTAAAGGGCAGCCTCACCGGGGAGTGGTGCTGAACAAAGTGTCGAGTCTGCAGAAGGCTAAGGACCTGGTGCTCCTGCACTGCACCGGAAGTGGTGAAGCAGAGGCCCAGAGAGCGGAACTTTTCCTGCCCCATGGAGGCCAAGCCAGGCTGCTCAGGTGCTGTGTGTGAAGGTGCAACTGTGACTAGTGACCTTCAAAAAATTAGCAGTAGAGGTTGGGCATGACGTCATAAGCCTATAAATTACAGCTACTGAGGAGGCTGAGATGGGAGGATCACAAGTTCAAGGCCAGCCTGGGCAACTTAGCAAGACTGTCTCAAAATAAAATTTACAAAGGCTGGGGACGTTGCTCTGTGGTAGAGCACCTGCTAGCATGTTTGAGGCCCTGGGTTCCCTCCCTAGTACGGAAACAAAACAAAACAAAAAAAGTACCAGTACAGCTATTTCTGGGCTTGCCTTTCCAACTCCAGCCTGCATCCTCCTTTCCGGTCTCTGGCTGTCACCTCCATCCTTACAATCACCCCACCCCTTACGCCCCAGCTTCTCTACAGCTGAACATGTGCTGCTCTGTGACATGTGGGTCTGGAGCCCCTCTAAGCTCTGATTCCAAGTGGAATCATACCCACCCCTGAGCTGGCATGTCCGGTGGATGGATAAATAAACTCAGTAGAAGGGGGCTACCCAGACACTGAGGGCAGAGATGAAGGAGATCTGGTGGGGCTGAGCAAAGTGAGGTGAGGGGGCCCCAAACCTTCCCACTGAGAGAGACAATAGGATGTCAAAGATGCCTCTTTGAGTTCCAAACCTACTGCGTGTCTCCCCAAGTGCCTACCTCCCTACCTCGGGTCACTGGGACACCGAGACCAGGGGACATCTGGAGCCCATTAGGATGCCATCAGCCCCACACAGAGATGTTTTGACTGGACCTTGGATGAGAGTTCTTGTACATCAATAGTGTTTATTTTCTAATAAAGACTCTTAAGTCAGGATTGCTGCCCTGGCTGCATCTGAGGGCAGAGATGAGACACAAAGCCTCCCCCTCTGACCCAGGGGTCTTTGGGTCTTCTAAGAGGGACAGTGGAAGCTCCCAGAGTGGCTACATTACCTTGTAGATGACCAGAATCTGAGGTCAGGCCCAACCCTCTCAGGACACATGCATCCAGGTCAAAATCTCTGTCCCTACTCCACCTATGGAAAACACAATTCCCCTGGTTTTTCTACAGTGATGAGATTTGTAACAGCAGCCCATGCTCACAGCATCGGGAAATGAGCTAAGCACTCCCTTGTCTGATGGGTCAGTGGACTGGGGCAGACAGAGTGGCATAGATCAGTGGGGGCAGTGGGCAGAACGGCTGTAGTTCACGTAGAGCCCCACAGTGTGCCCCGTGGCAAAGACGATTTTAAATGGGGAGCTGTGGAGGCGGTTAGAGAGCCAAGGAGCAGCATCTCTGGCTTCCGCTTTAAAAGATTATTCAGGCTGCTCAGTGCTTCTAGGTTCTGGGAGCCGTGGAAGAGAGGTTGGGGTTAGAATGAGCAGTTCGGAGGCCACTGTCACGCTCCAGAAAGGGGGCAATGATGGCTGAGAGAGAGACGGTGGCAGTGGGTGATGAGATGTGGGAGGAGCCTGGGCTGTGCGTGGAGACAGCTGCGGAAGTGTGAAGACGGGGGAGAAGCCGGAGGACGGGTGGCTTTAAGCACTGGTCTGCGGCCCCAGCCGGAGCAGCCGTCTTTCCACAGCTTGCGGGGAGCAGTCAGAGGCCATCTGGGAATGGCAGTGACGAGGTCTCAGTGCAGTCCTTGAGTCTGCAGGTGCCCTGCGGATGGGAAGGGAGATGGCCTCACATCACAGCTGCCAGGAGCCAGTCAGGAGGCCCCCGGGATCACCACCCAACCTCTTCAAAGCCTCAGCCCTACACAGACTCCCAAACTTCAAATCTGCTCAAGGAAAGGAGGTGAAAATAAGGTTCCATCACTTCCTGAAAATGGAGACTCAAGTCAAATCGCCCCAGAGAAATCCACAGTCACGAGTCCTACACACTGATGTCTGTGGCCTGCCACTCTGGGACTGTTTTGTCTCTAGATGGGAAGCTCCATGCCTTCTTTATTTCCTGCTGTGGGGTTTGGCAGGTATGTTGGCTCATTTTCTGCAAAAAGGCAGGAAGTAGATATTTTAGTTCACGTGGGTCATTCAGTCTCTGTGGTAGTTCATTCAGCACTGCCACTGTGGCACAAATGCCAGCCAGAAAATCCATGAGGGTTGTGTTTCAATAAAACTTCATTTGCACAAATAGGCAGTGGGCCGGGTTTTGCCAAGGCCTGCCCAACGGTATCCTCTGGACTTACCACAAGATTTTGGATGTGATAGGGGATCAGTAAATGTTCGCTGATTTGATGACTGATGCTTGCCAGTCACCAGCTAGAAAAACTCAAGCGAGTCACGGCTCTCTGAGCTCCCATTTTCCCATTTGTGAAGAGTTCAGCCAGATGGGCTTCAGCGTGTGTCATGATTAATCTTGAGTGTCAACTTGATTGACTCGATGCCTAAAAGATTAATAGAAGACACTTGGGGTGTGTCTGGGTGGGCCATAGGGGCCTGAATTGGGGGGCTGTGCCAGGTCCCCGGCCCCTTCTTCTCTGGGGCTGCTTCCAAGCTCTCTGCTTCCTGATGCCTTGAGTGGAAAAGCTTTGCTCCACTACACCCCTGTATCATGAACTTTCTGCCTTGGAGTCAGCGGACCATGGACTGAAACCTCAGAAACGGTTAGCCAAAATAAACCTCTCCTGCTCCCAGGATTTTGTCCCAGTGACGGAACAGCCAGTTAATACAGCAGAGTATGCGACAGGGTAAGAATTTCAAGGTGCCCACAATATTTTGGTATTATTTTCTGGTCTTCAGAAGGTGTGGTGTGTGAGCATATTGCACAATGATTTAATTTTCCGTGGTTATTTCCCTTGATTCAACTTTATCTTGCTATTCCGAATGACTGCAGATCTCTGCGCCTCCCCAGTTCACCAGGGACTCTGACCAACCTTCCCTCTGTCCCCGGGCTTCCTTCCACAGAGACTGTATTATGAGGACTCTTCCAGCAACTTAAACTGGCCATGTCATAGAGAAAACTTATTGACTTGTGAAACTAAAAAGGCCGCACATACTTTATACAGCTTCCAGCACATTCCAGTGGGAGACTCCAAGCATCCCAGGATCTTTAAATTTGAACCTGGCTTTCCAGATATATTTGTCAAGGCAGGAGGAGAAAAAAAAAAAAAACATGTTGAGTTTTATCACTTAAGTATTATGAAGTTGTTATATGGGCCTCTGGTGTTATCCTTGTCCTAGGACTCCCAAAGAGCTGAAGCGAGGAGGATAAGAAGAGGTTGCTAAGGGTCCTACCGCACTCTGGGTGTGAGCTCCAGAGCAGGTGGCTGAGAAGTGCTCTCGAAAATGGGACTCAAAATAAAATCTAAGTTGCTGGGTTAATGTGAGAAGCGAGTGAGATAACGTGTGCAAACGCGCTTTGAGAAATCCTACACAACAGCCAGGAATTATTATTATTACTGGAAATGATTAGTGGCAGTCGTGGTTTCATCGCCCTCCTAAGAGATGGTGCCTGGAGCCCAGAGGATCCTGGGAAATGTCTGACCCAAGGTGAACAGGGAAGGGCTGTGTGCAGAGGGCTGACTGGGTGGGAAGCCTTGAGAGCTCTGTAAATATTTAGCTTTGTTGGCCAAGACACCCGCTGAGATCTACCTGTGCTGGAAGGCCCTGCAGCCCTCTGCTGTGTTGTCACTTGGATCCCCAGTGGAGAAGGAGGGAGCCTTTCTACTCCTTCTCTGCTTTCAGGCAAAGTTGATCCAGATGGGGCCTTGAGTTGTGTGCAGAGCTGTATGATGAGAAGACCGGAGGAAGGAAAAGAGGAGCAGAGTGGAGGAACCCCGCATTTTAGAGCTGGAGGGGAGTCCACAGATCCTGCACAATGCCCCAAGAAATGGAGACTCAGAGGTCCCACAAATAAGCACTGGCCTGAGGAAAGAAATGAGCTACCCAGTGTGAAGGTCCACAGCAAATAAAGGAAAAGAACAGTTAGAAAACTGCACAAGATGCCCCCACTGCAGCCCCGGCCGACAAGGGGGACAGTGGGTAAGGAACAGGGAAGGAACTCATATTTACTAAGCATCTATTATGTGCCAACCTCCAGGCCAGGCAATTTTTTTTTTTTTTTTTTTTT
>NW_022900934.1:13525047-13535471 GCF_012274545.1 Fukomys damarensis
TTTTTTTTTTTTTTTTTTTTTTTTTTTTTACTGACCAAGTATTGTTCTTTAATTACTTCTGGTCCACACACTTGGGTGTTTGGGGCTTTGTTGGGTTTGTATTGTACGTTCTTTGGTCTCCAAGCCTTATGCCAAGACAACACACTTCTAGGAAAGCTAAACCCAGTCCATTTTGAGGCTCCTGTGTAAGGCCATGCAAATATCCTGGAGTCTAGCAAAGCCTGAGTGCTAGAGTGGTACCTCCTACCAGTGCATAGCCCCTCCCTAATGAGATGTGTGCTTCCCACAGGGCCCTGCAGGACAAGAGGCCCTGGTTATTTGTGCCATGTTCAGGACATAAAACCTCCGATGAGATTAGACTACGACCTGAATTCTCCAGGTGCACCTTGCAGCCAGCAGCTCTGATGACACCTGTCAAGGATACATACTGTGGAGCCAGGCTCGGTGGATTCAAATCACAGCTCTACCACTTAGTAGCTGTGCAAACTTTCAACTGGGTAATTGTCTCTGTGTCTTTCTATTTATGAAATGGAGATTTAGAAGTTATGATGAGAATTAAATGAGTGAAACCTGTAAGGTGCTTAGAATAGGATCTGGCATCGATCGTGCATTTAGTAAGTAGCAGATGTCACCAGCAAACTTCCCTGCTCACTTTCTCACTCCTTGATTTCAAAGGACCCTCCTTTCTCTGTATTGTCTGTGGCACCTAGCAGCAGACTCTTCACCAGCTAAGAAGGATAAGAAAACTGGATGCTAGCAGGACGGTGGGCCATGGTCCAGGAGGGTTTAACATGGCTGTCCATATATATTTCTATCATTTGGATGTTTACTATAATCACGGCCATGACTCCTGTTAGCCCCAGAGTTGAGTTCAGAGGGAGGCACCTGCCCCAGTAGATGGGAGTGTGTGAAGGAGAAGCCCAGGAAGAGGATGTGTAAGCCCAAGCATCTGGGCAGACATGGAGCGTTAGGAGGTGTGGGTCCCCCTGCCTGGCTCCCAGGGTCTGCTTTCACCCTTGCAGGCTCCCAGCCTCCGCTGCCCCCTCTTCCTCCCCTCTCGCCAGCCCTGAAGTTGGCTCACCTGCCCGGGTCTCTCTGACCCTCCTCTTTCTGACCCGTTCTCTGTGGCCTGCTGCTCCCCTCCTGACCATGGTCTTCCATGATGTTGGCCAAACTTCTTCGGCCAAGGCAGATTCTAGGTCCCCATGTTACCAAACCCATCTGAAAAATGAGAACCCCAGGCCACCCAAGGAGCTGTGGTTTGTTCTGGGTCACATACGGAGACGGGAAGAGCCTGGTCCCTGATGTCCTGCCACCCACCCATGCTGCTGGCCTTTCTGAGGCAGGAGCAGCTGTGGAGGGAATGGATGATCACCCAGAGTCTCAACCAGAGGCTCTTGATTGGGAGTGGTTGTCCAGTGACAGGACCATGTCCAGAGGCATCTTTGGTGGTCAGCATTGGAGGGGCAGCAGTGCTGCTGGCATCAAGGGGGTAGAGACCAGGGGTGCTTTTGACCGCCCTTCAGGGTCTAGGGCAGCCCCGGTATCTCGAAGAACCATCTGGCTGAGCAGTCTGGAGCTCTGCGCTTCATAAATTATTTAACTGTTTCTTCTTCCAGAAAGTAACAATAATAGCACTTCCTGGTGCATAGACTTTGGGGAAGACCTAACGCATGCAAGGAACTAAACCTGGCAACTGGAGAAAGTGAGCCAGCTCTGATAAAAGGGGAGGGTATGTGCTGGGGCCGAGGTGCCAGTGGGGTGGGCTCCTGGTAATGTCCCCAGACCAACTCCAGCAAGTCTTCTAAACCAAGCCGAAGTGGCACACTTGCGTCTAATAGAATTTCGAGTTTCTATCCCCCTCCCACCACTAGCATTTGAGAATTCTCATGTTAATTTAAAAGGAGAAACTGCATTACCTGTTCTCTGCGCAGATCTGAGCTGCTATTTTAATTTGCTTTCATTATCTCTTTCTCTTATTAAGAATGGTAAATCTGTTTTGTGTTTTCATTATTCCATTAGCTGGAAGAAGCTCATCAGTAATGTGGGGAGCCGCCAACGTAAATAGCACAATTTTCATACAAGCGATGCAATAATTGACTTAAATCGCTATTCTGTGGAGGCCGTGGCTCACAATTAGAGAAAGCAGCGTGATTTGAAAACGAGTTACAATTGATTGGATTTCAGGGGAAACCAGGTTTGGAATGTGTTAATTGCATTCCGCCTAAACACCAGGTTTAAATGAGGCAGCCAGAGATTTGGGGAAATAACAAAATCTTCTCTAGAAATGACCCCAAATTGCTTAATAGGATGGGAGAGATCAGATTACAATGGGAAGCTAATGACCTCATTGTATTCCGGGTGACAGGCTGCCATCCTCATCTCAGAAACTCCTCGAGAGAAGAGGCACAAACTTCCAACTATCTATGGTCGGGCTGGGTTTGGGGGCTGATGTCTATGACACCTCTTCCCAGGGCCTCATGGACAAATCTGGTGGGTGGGAATCTTAAAAGATATCCAGATTAGTATCTCGCACTTGGCCCCCTGCAGTTCCTTCACGGGGCGTCGGCCACCATCACACCGCCTGGACTGACCTCCTTGTGGGCCTTCTGATGGCCTCCTGATGGTCTCTGTAGCAGCCAGAGAATCCTGTTACAGCCCAAGTCAGACTGTGTCCCATCTCTGCTCAGGACCCTCCGGTGCCTTTCTTCTTACTCCAAGAAAGGTCTTTAGCTTGTAAGATCCTGTATGATCTGTCCCGTAAACTTAGTGATCCCTTTGCTCGCCAGCAATTATTTTCTGAGTGGCAGAGAATTGAGGATGGAGGAGAAGCAGAGGGATCCACAGGGAAACCGACAGAGCCGGGTGCCTGCTGAGTCTGGGGTGCCAGCTCTCAGTCTCTGGGGGCCGGGACACCTTCTGCTTCTTTATCAGAAAGTGGCCCTGGCCAGGCTCCTGCCGACTCAGTGGGTATCCGTTGGCTGTAACTAGCAGGTCTTAACTAATGCAGGTGGGTCAGACAGGACACCTCTTGGCCACATGGGGCTTTCTGGGGGCATTGGGCAATGAGATGACACAGGTTTAACCAAACTCCTCCCTTAAGGACCCGTTCTTCTGATGGCTCCAGAAGGGCTCTAGTCTTTGATTGATTTGCTCAGCTGTGTGTTATTCTCCCCCTCCTCTGCATCCTCCGCCTCCACCTTCCGCCAGCGAAGCTGCCCAGATGTGTTTCCTCTGTGCCTTTTATTTTGTATGATTCTGCATAAAATATGCAAGCACCGTGTTTGCATTTTTAAAATGGCGCGATGTTATAGAATACTTTCTGTCTGTATTTGTGCTGCTCCTTTTGCTTTTCACCTAAGCAGAGGCTGAGCCGGTGAGCGCCCCCTCATTGAACTTCTCGTTGGCCTTAGCTCATAGGCTCTGGTCTCGTTTTTAAACATGTTCAGCTCCTCTCACTTCCATTCTCCAGTTACACTCTTCCTGCTGGCGCACGCGAGTGTGTCCCTGTTGGTGAGTGTTTTGCCAAAGGTGTAGAATCACCTTGCTTGTATCCATCGGTAACTTCTGTCAAGTGGCCTTGCCCTGTATCTTCAAGGCAACTCAGGACGCTGAGCCAGGAGGATCGCAAGTTCAAAGGCAACCTGGACGGCTTAGTAGATCTTATCTCAAAAAATAAAAAGGGCTGGAGATGTAGCTCCGTGCCAAGGTCTCCTGAGTTCAACTCCCAGTACCACAAAACCTTACTATTTGTTTTAAACTGCAGTAAAACTTACATAACATAAAATTTACCCTCCCGACCAACTTTAAATGTACAGCTCACGGGCATTAAGTGTGTTCGTATTATTGTGCCACGATCATCGCGAGAAATCTTTTCATCTTGAAAAACTGAAGCTCTGTCCCTTTAAACACTAGCTCCGCCCTCCCCTTGCCCCACCCCCTGGCAACCACCATTCTGTTTTCCGTCTCTATGAACTTGACCCCTCCAGGGACCCGTATAGGTGGAGTCATAGAGTGTCCTTTTGTACCTGGTTTATCTCAGTGATCATAATATCCTAGTGTGCCGGATTTCTTTTGTTTTAAGACTGAACAATATCCCATTATGTGTCCACAGCACCTTTGGTTGTCCCTCCACTCCTTAATGGATGCTTGAATATGATCTTGCTCTTTTTACGAATAATGCACAGAGACACCTTTAGCCCATAAGCAGATGTCTAATATGCGCAGTATTCCTGGCGTTAAAATTTCACTGTGGAGACGATTTAACAATGGCAAAAGGGCTCCTTGGAGGACAACGAGCTGTGGACATTTTGGACCAGAACGCGGCCACTGTGGAGGACTGTCCCTTGCTGGAGAGATTCGGCATGCCCCTCCCTGCCTGCCAGCCATGATGGTCAAAACGTCCCTAGACATTGTGAAGTGTCCCTAGGGTGCAGGTTCCCCTGGCTGAGAGACCCTGCTCTGGGTTCCACCTCGGGGGGTGGGCCGTGCAGGGGCCCTTGGCATAGTCTCTTCCTCTGAGGGCCCTGGGGACTCTGGTCACCTCCTGCCAGCAATGCCTGGAGCTCCTGTCGGGGACAAGGTCTAGAGAAGAAGCATGAGACCCACAGGTGAGGTCGAGCGCCCCACCAAATCCAGCACAGAGGAGCGGGGTTTCCCAGCCAAGAGTCCTGTGGCCTCTGGCTCACCTTACCCAGTTGCAGGGCCAGGGCCCTCGCCCTGTTCTTCGGGCTTCAGGCTCCAGAGGATGCCTGGAATGGACATTGCTCAGGTATTTGCTTCGAACAATGCTCCTGCCCTTCCTCCCGGCCACACACCCCGCCCCCTGAGCGCTCCACCCTTCCCCTCTCTCCAGCACCCACACGTGGGGCAGAAACCTTCCAGAGAGCTTTCCTGGCTTCTTGACAATGGCAGGAGCTCTGTCCAGGTCAAATCTTGTACCTGGCCAGGGCAAGCTGGTAAACTTGATGAGCTAACTGAGAAGATGGTTGCAGTATCATTGCATTAGGAGGTTAAGGACCTGAACTTCTCGCTCCTAGCAGCCCCCAGAGCTCAATCAGGAAGGAAGGCAGGGGCAGCTGTTTTATCCAGGGCCTTCTAATCCTCTGGCTCCACCTGAACTCAATACCACAAAGGTGGGTTCTCTGGAGAGCTCTCCGGGTCCCCCTAGGCTCTTCCCGCGGCTAATTACTGGGACTGCTATTCCCAAATCTAACTAATATCACCCACGGTCAACCCCGTTTCTCCCCATCAGGCAGATCGGTACAGCAGCAGCCCTGCTGCCCCCAGTCCGCCCCGCTGCCAAGCATGGCCCATCCGGCTTCTCCATTTCCTCCAGTATCGACTGCCAAACGACCTACTCTCTGGCCCCAGAGCAGCTGCCTGGTTCTGGTGTGTCTCATGAGCAGCCGCCCCCCCCCCCCGATTCAGGCCTAGCTCAGAAACCCAGGCAGGCAGGGGCAGACAGGTCCTGCAGCAAGCGCAGCGGGTGAGGTGGGGCGGCACTGGAGTGCAGGGTGGGGGCCACAAGGGCCACAGCAATGGTGGACAGCTTCTGGGACAGGAGGTGAGTCCCATGGGGCAGAAGTCCCCCGGTTTGGCTTGGTTTGCTTTGGTTATCCTGGGAAGCCAAAATATCTGGAATTTTACAGGAACTCCACCGATGGTTAAAGTTTGTAAACTGATCTGAAAGAATTTTTCGGCACTGCAGGGGCACTTGAGCCTGGGTGATGGCCAAGTTCAACCCACAAAGTCCCCAGTTTGCACTGTTGGCTTGGAGAACTGGGGAAGGAAGAAATGTGGTTAAGCAGGGGCTGGGTCAGGATCTGTCCAAGGGAGGGATGGGGACACAGGTAAGTGGAGTCATTGGAGGGGCATTTTCTACTTACTCAACAGGAGGGGGGAGGACAAATGGGGTGGGAGGGTTGGGGGAGGATAGAGGCCTGGAGGCTGCGTAGCACCTTGTAGGGACAGCCATGACCTTGGGTAGGGGAGGCAGCCAGGGGACAAAGCCCCCTCTCCCGCCACAGCGCCCTGCCAGCCTATGGAGTCTGGCCTTCGTGAACCAGCCTGCATCCACCTACCCAGGAGTCTGTAGGTGGGGGCCGCACAGGCACCCCCAGAGCTGCGCAGGTGGCAGGAGGGCAGGAGGGAGGTGAAAGATGTAGGCACAAGACCCTGTGCCGTGTCACGCCTGGAGACCACCGTAACCACCATGGTGACCACCTGTGACCAGACCGGTAGAGGGCGATATGTCAGAGTCACCTCTCAGCATGGCCGTGTTATTTACTCTCATGCCGCCAGCTTGGTCTTGATCACCCTGCCTATAGCAGCCCTCTTCATATATACCTGCTTCAGAGAGAGGCAAGGAAGATGGGATAAGTGTGTTCACAGCACGGGGGGACTATTTCTAGGGGGATTATTGGCAACACAACGTTTGCGGCAATAAATTTTAATTGAAACGTTAATTGTACTTTTTAATCAACTTGCATATTGGAAACAAAAGCCCATTATTATCTACAAAGGAAAAGAAAAATTCTGCAGGAGGGGGGACAGAGGAAGCTCCCTCTTTTTCAGGTCCGCTTGGTGCAATGGTTTTCCTCTCCTCCCACAGAGCCACCTCTGTGCATGGCTGGCTTCCCGGCAGACCTGACGCATCCCCTCGAGCCTGCCCTTCCCTGACCCATGCTCTGAGGCGTGAACTCTCCAGGGCTTCTGAGCCCTGTGGTCTGCGGTCTCAGGGCTGGAGGGAAGTGCGCCCCCTCAGCTCTAACCCCCTCCCACTACCCTGGGCCACAGCCGGAAGCGAGGGCAAACCACACTGACCACTCTGGCCTCCGAGAGCACCTGCGGACGATGCCAGCCCTGGGACAGAGTCACTGATACAATCCAAGGTGCAAACAGGACATGTCCATCCATTGACTTCACCTGGAGGGAAGGGGGAACATTATCAATTACTGGTAATGTGAAACGGGAGTGGGAAATCAGAAATGACAATCTTTTTAAGACAGCCCTGGGGCCACTTCCCGCTGACCTTGTGCATTAACCGAGCAGTGAAACTTTTTCCTTGCCTGCTTTCTCCTGTGTCCTTAATAGCATAAAATAAAAAGATTTTAGATAAGATTTCATTCTGTGAATCAATCGGCAAGCCACGCTGGGCTTCATGGGGCATTCTGGCCTCAATCTAATGGAAATTATTATTTTTTTAAAAATGAGAATATCAATATTAAATTAGATTTTATAGCAGAAAGCATATACAAAGGATTTTATTTCCACTGATTTCTCTGGGTCCTTCTGAGCTTTGTTTAACCTAGTATCTGCCAGAATCTCTGTCAAGAGGTGGGAAAACCTGGAGAGACACAGCAGCCTAAATCCTTGCTGCGGCTGTACAGGCAGAAGTTCTGACACCTTGCTTTTCCTAATTGTACTCACGAGTCTTCCCTCGGTTCCTCTGATAGGTCGTGCTGGCTCTCACCCTTGGGCAGTGATGGCGAACCTTTTAGAGCTTTAAGTGATGCAAACAGCCTGCCATAGTTTTGCCACCACTGCCCTTTGCACTTGTGGTTTCATCTGCCTGGAATACCTCCTCCCTAGTGACAACCTCAGGCTACAACTCTCCAGTCAGATGCTAAATCGCTTGCTCCAGGGCTGAGGGTGTAGCTCATGGCGGAGTGCTCGCCACACAAGGGGAAGGCGCTGGTTTCCACCCCCAGCACAGTATAAGAAGCTGCAGGGAAGCTAGTCTGGCCACGTCTTTCTCCTCTTGTTCAGTCCCTCAGCAGCCCTCACAACTCACTGTGACCGTAATTACACAGTGAGCCACCTATTTCTGTGGCCTCTACATAGACAGGGGACAGTGGCATATTAACCTCAAACTTCACTGTAGCAGCTGCCAGCTGTTCCGATCAGGAATTTATTCTCTGGGCGGGATCATCAGAAAGGCCACACTCCAGGGGGCTCTGGTCAGGTCCGTACCCAAGGCTCACTAATTGGCACTGTGAGCTTTAGAGATGTGTGGCACGGGCGAAGTCACGGCCGCTAATGAGCAAAGTAGATGTCAGAAGTGTGTTCTCTTTGGGGGCATCGGTGCTATTCAGAATCAGAGGACAGGGGAAAATACTCCGGGCTGCTCCCTGCCCAGGCTTAAGAATCCAGGGTTGGCTGGGTGTGGCAGTATGTGACTGACTGTCATCCCAGCACTCTGGGAAGCTGAGGGAGGAGGGTCCACGAAATGAAAAAAACAAATTAAAAAGGGGGTAGGGACGTAACTTCAGCATGAAGAAACTGGGTTCAGTCCCCAGTACACACACACACACACACACCCACACACACACACACACACACTCAGTGATGCAGCAGGACTGGGCTGCATAGTATAGCAGAAGCCAGAAGTTACACTGTGGTTATTTTGATTTCAATTTCAATTAAAAAGTGGGTTCTTCGGGTCCTCAGTCACAGTAGCTGCATTTCAGGAGCCACACGTGGTAGTTGCCGCGGAGTAGGATGGTGTGGAACAGAACCCGCCATTGCCGCTGAGCTCCGCTGGACAGAGTTAGCAGGATTGGCGCCCCTGACTCTGAGAACCCACACTTGAGGTCTGGTCCCGAGTGGCTGTGGTCCCGACCCCATGGATGTTAGACAAATCCTAAACTGGATCATGGCCTTTGCATGATCCTTCCACGCAAACCTTTTTTTTAAGCTTCTGTAATAACAAAGACCTGGCAGCCCCCTAAGTCCCAGACCTGCTCGTGGGCTGCTTCCTGCCACTCGCTAGGTCACAGGTGTCGCTGGCTGAGGTCTGAAACTTGATTTCACCCAGCCTCGATGCCAGCTGCCGGCTGCTCCATTTATTCGTTGTCTTAGTCACTTTTCTTATTCCTGAGACAAAATACCCAACACCCAAAGGCAAAGTTAAGCTCACAGTTTGTAGAGGTTTCAGTCCATAATCGGCTGGCTCCCAGGCAGGGTGGCATGGCTGACAGGTGTTGCAGAGGAGAAATAGCTCATGGCAGGCAGAAGGTAGCAAAGCAAGCGAAAATGCCCCACCAGTGACCGCATGAGGCTTGGGAGGAAAATCGAGACACAAACCATAAGATTCGTAGCGATCATAACAAAGATTTATGGAACTCCTACTCTGTTCCACCTTTCTGGGTATCAGGGACCTAGCAGAGCACAGTGCGGAGAAGCCCACCCTCTCCTGCAGGTGTCCACGTGTGGTATTGTTGGCATGAGAGAGATGCCCAGGAAATGAACAGAGGGCGCTGTCTTGTCAGGTGGCTGAGGCCAGTATGAGAGTCTGGCAGCTGGAGGACCAGGGTGCAGTATGGCGGGGGTGTGAGTGTAAACAGAGCAGCCTCAGGCTGGAATTCCAGCATCTGAAGGCTTTGACTGGGTCCTGGACACCCAGGCTTCCCGACGTGTACACTGGAAAGGTGATGTTAGTAGCTCTGCTACTAACTCACTTTGACCTTAGCAAGGTCATCTGCCCCCTCTGAGTCTCCCTGGGTTTCCCTGTGTAACTAAGGCTCTCTACCTGCTGGTTCTCAGCATGAGCTGTGACGGCTGAGCTAGTCACAAAATCAAGCTGGTGGCTGTGATTATCACTGAAGAAAGGAAACAGAACAAATAGAGAATAACAGAGTGCATCCATTGCACAAAAGGGGTAGCGCAGGTTCCTAGGATGTAGGTGCATGTGTGCGTGGGTGTGTGTGTGTGCACGTGCACATACTGGAACACAGTGGAAACTGCATCTCTGTTGTGGGCTGCTGTCAACAGACTTGGAAGGCTCTGTGCTCTGTCACTTCCCTGGGCCTTCCAATTCGAACACATGATGAATCTATGGTCCCTAACCTGTGGGACCTGACAATTTAATGGCACATTCACAAGCACGGTGGAAATTGAATCGGGGAGTGTGTTCTCAGCAGACATCTCTTACATTTTTATTATTCCCAATATGCGAAAATCACATTAAGGCTGTGTTTCAAAACCTGAACTGTTTGGTGGAGGCTTGGTATTTCCTGGGGATCTGTTCCTAAACTTCTATCTGCTACAGGCTGAACCTTTGAAATCCCACCTTGGGAATGCAACTTCTCTGCACCCCTGCTTCACTCTATGGGCTCTTTTCACTGTGTTCATTCATTCATTCATTCATTCATTCACTGACACAGTCTTTCCTTCATTCATTGAACACTTATTCTCTGTGTCCCCTGTTAAAGGTCAAAGATTCGAGCGGTGAAGGAAGCCAGGAGACCCATCATACTGGAACCAAGGGTGTACGTGTGTGGAGGGGCCGCTGCGTCTGATTGCAAGAGAATAAATGATGAAAGCATTCCAGCAGTGCAGGGAGGCATGGAAGAAACAAACAGGGGCTGTGGATGGGGCGCAGTGGTGCAGCACCTGTCTAGTATGTATGGGGTTCTGGGTTC
>NW_022900934.1:13535536-13561354 GCF_012274545.1 Fukomys damarensis
GGGGGAGGACAATGGGGGGAGAAGGAGGAAGGAGATGGTGAGGAAAGGATGACAGGAGAAGAGGGCTGGTACAGGCAGGGTGATCAAGGCAAACCTCTTTAAGGAGGTGACATCTGATTAGAGCTCTGAATGGCTGGAGGGAGAGTGCCACGGGAAGGGGACCAGTAAGTGCAAAGGGCCTGAAGTCATCCCAGTTCCTTCCCTTGGCGCTCTGATACCCTACTAGCTTTGAGTGGGCCTCATCTGCCTTCTGGCTTAGACCACCCCACATGAGTCTCTTTAGTGATGAATTCAGTGACCCTGATGCATCAGAGACCCTGCTTTCCCAAGGGTGTCTACAAGTACACTGAGTGCTCAAATTAAAAAAAAAAATCCGTATAGTAAAAGATACACTGCTATTAATTCCCCTCAAAATACCTCCTGCACACTTAAGAAAGTAACAACTCGTGCCGTGGTGCTTGCCACTTTCAGAAGCAGTTCCGAAAGTCCTCTTCATGAAAGTTCTTTGATTATGCTCTCCTGGCTGCCTCGATGTCCTGAATCCATGCAAAATGGTTACCTTGCATGGTGATTCCTACTTGGAGGAGGAGCCGGAGCTGCGCGGTGCCCGATCCGGGGCATGAGGTGGCAGAGGACACACGGGCCTGCGTGCCTCGTGAGACCCTCGGGAAGGAGGGAGTTTCCAGAAAGGGGCAAGAACGACGGGGTTAGTGCACTGGAAGCCAGAGAGTGTTGTGAGGCTGATTCACGGCAATGTGTATTTTACACTAATAAATGTTCAAATATTAAACCTTCACCACACTTTTTCACACACCTCTTAGGGCTTTCCCCTTCACACACGCCAGCCACTTTCATGGCTCCTGTGTCACCAGAACAGTTCTGGGTCATCCTCCCGGACTCTGAATCCCCTCCTCCGAGAAGCCCTCCTGGGGCCACTCCCAGGATCTCTGCTCACTTTTCCCTGTGCCTTGTACCCGCTTCCCCTCAGTGAATTGCGCACAACCGCAGGTGCCACCGAGGGGTCCCCACGCCTCTGCTGCCTGCGCACCCCACCCCGCCATCGCCAGTGACCAAAGACGACAGGGAGAGCTTGTCCAACGCTGCGAAAGGTGTCCGACCCATGCGATGCGCACACCTAGGCGACAAACGCCAGAGCAAGGAGGGATCACCCCGTGTTGGAAAACACAACAAAACAGCGCAAACTGTGTCTGCGAAAAATGACAGGGAGAAAGGACTATTTTCATGGTTAGTTGTCCCTGGAGTTGGGACTATGGAGGATGCACATTTCTTTGTTCTGCTTTTTTGAGATTTCCTCATTTTCTTTAAGGCCCTCCTACCTATTCCCTTCCCATCAAGGAGCTGTAAACGAAAAGATGACAAAGGAACCCTTCCGCCCTCTGCTGCTCACGTCCTGGTACTGCAGCGCAGCTGCGCGGCTCCCTGCAAAGTGAGGCCTTGTGGGGTCTGGGGGTTGGGAGAGGAAACCCGAGGCAAAGCAAGGCCGCGGGTTTTCCCTGTATCCGTAGTGGGTGACAAGGGAGATCATAAGCCGCCCCCCATCCTCATGGGACTCTCCAAATGCCCCTCAGTTCCCTCTACTCTGAAGAGGCCCCGATCACCCCTCCAACACCCCTCCCCGCTCCCCTGCCCCACCCCAATGAGCGCCCACAGTGGGCGGTGCCCGTGAAACCCCAGCCCTGACGCTGGTGCCCGTGAGAACTATTCGTCGCTTAACTGCTCTGGACCTCGGCCTCCCAGTCTGTACAGTGGGACAGTGGCACTCCGGGCCTTCTCCCCTCAGCACCAGTGAGGCTCGGCGAGTCCTTTCGGCCTGTCCTGTGCGTTGCAGAAGTGTGCGGAGTCCCTGGCCAGCAGCAACTCCGGCCAGGACGCCCGGAAAGGCCTTCAGGTACTGCCCGGTGTTCCCCGGGAACAAGCCCACCCTGGCTGGGGGCCGCTCACTCATGATCTCCATCAGGACACTGGAATTGCTGCAGAAGAACACAGTGACCTGCTCCACACCAAAAGAAGGGGAGCCTTAGACTCTTTCCAGACCTGCCCAGCACCCCGCATGCTCCCAGCTCCGCTCCTGCTAGGCGCTGGCTTCAACCTCCACAGCCAGGAGGGGAGCAAATTCAATCAACCTAGAAAAACAATAGCAGCGGGGGGCCAGAGCTATTGTGAAGAAGAAATTCCCTGAAGGTGAAAAGACTGGCAAACAGACCCTCATAGGCTGGGCCAGGCAGAGGTCAGGCCAAGGACAGGGTCACTAAGGAAGCAGATTCCCCCATTCTTCTGCTGGTGGAGTCGGGCACCAAGTCTCCTCGTGAGCAGAGTGGCCCCCAAGAAGATTCTGGCAGGTTTGGGATCCTGCTAGGGTAGGGACTTCCTACCTCCCTCTTCCTGTGGGGAAACGAGCTTTCTAGTAACATCCTGGAGCTGAGGGAGGCAGGGATTAGAATGGAGGGGGTGCTCTAAGGGCAGGACCCTGGCCCCTGCCCATCCCAGGACGGGCTTCTGCTGCTACCCCTGCCCAGTGCTGGGCACGCTTTACCCCACACACCCCATCCCGGCCCCCTGTATGATGGCCTTATCATCCTTTCAGTTGGCAAATAGTTTTGAGCACCAACTCTGCACCAGGCTCTACGCTGGGCCCCTGGGGTCGGATGGTGAGAGAAGTGGTGTGGAGGCAGAGAGCAGCTGGGTCCCCGCATTGTTGGTGGGAGCGGAACAGGGCTCTGTGCTCCAGGAATAGTGGGGCACTTTCTTATGAAGGTCAACGTAAAGTTAGCCTGGGGCCTCCCCACCCCACCCCTGGGTGTGAAACCCCAAGAAATGACAGTGTTGTAATTAGGGTTTGCAAGGGAATGGATCTAACACAGACACATGCTTTATAGGATTATTTTATAATATTCATCCGAAAAGTCAAATACAGAGGGGCACAAGAGATCCGTCCACACACTAGAGACCCGAAGAATCCAGCTGAGGGTCTGGATCCCTCAGCAATGTCCCGCAAAGGCCCAGCCAGAGGCTGAGAGCCCGCGCCAATGCCTCATGCAAGTCTGTGTGGAGGATCTGCCCCGGGAAGGCCCAGCGGTGAGGGCTGGAAAGTCTGCGCTGGCGGGGTGAAGGGTCTGCGCCGCCACCCTGAGGGAGCTGCACTGGAGCCAGGAAGCGAAACTCAAGGTGAAGACCAGAGCTCCCCTGACTAAAACAGCAGCCATCCTGAGTGACAGTGAAGATCGGAGCTCCTCGACTGTGAAAACGGCCAAGTTTGCATCTGGAAAGCCAGCCACGGCAAGCTTCTCTGAGAAAACCAAGAGCAGATGATCTCCCCTCCTGTTCTCTTTTTATGCTGTTGGCCACAGTCCTCAGGTGGGTCTTCCATGCCCAGAGCCACAGAAGCTGACTCAGTTCAGCTGTGCGTTCCAGGTGGACCATGAGTTAATCCACCACAGAGACAAACTCTGTCCACGCAGAAACCCAGATACGAACGGCTACAGTGGTTTTGTTCATCATCACCCAAACTGGAAGCCACCCAAGTTTGCCTCATCTGGAGAATGGCGGAACTGTGGAAAATTGGCAATGAAAAGGAAAACAGGGCTGATAGATGCGACAGAAGGGATGTAGTTCAGCAGGGCTGTGTTTCCAACAAGATAGTTCCTGGGCCAGCTCGCTGAGCAGCTCAGGTGGTTCAGACACGAGGGTGGTGGGCTCTGCTCTTCGCTTGGTCTTTCCCTGTGGTCACAAGATGGCTGTAGCAGCTCCAGACATTCTGACAATGTCTAAAAACAGGACAGATAGAGGAGTTTCTCAAGTGTCTCTTTCATCATACAGGAAAACCTCTTTCAGAACTTACCAGGAGACACCCACTTATGTTTGTTGGCCAGAATCAGGGCACAGGCCCATTTATAAACTACTGGCTGACAGAAAAAAAAAAAAAAAAGAGTGTCTTAGACCAATCACAGCTGCGCCCCTGGGCTGGGCATGGAGTGCAGTGCCCTCTGCTGTACCCAGGAATAAAGCTGGGGTTCTCTGGGCGATGGCTTCCGGTAGATAAGCAGTCTGTCTGCCCCCAGCTGCTGTGGGAGCTTGTGTGTTTGAAATAAGGTCAGATCAAACCCCTCCGGGACGGGAGCAGAAGAGACCAGAAGATCACTGCCCTGGAGCCGGGGGCCGATCACATGGGTTACTGTTCCCTGCGTTCTAAGACTTAATCTTGTCAAGACTTCAGCCTGGGTCGCCGTTCCGGGCTTGCTTTCCCTTCTCTGGCTCTCGTCTTCCGCTTTGCAAAACCCTTCACTTTACTATAGAAAGGCGTCTGCGGGCCTTGCTTGATCCAGAGGGGACTTAATCCCGGCAAAGGGCTTCACTATCCAGTTTGCAGAGCCAAACCCTTCTTTAATAGATGACTGGTGCGCCCCCGTGTGTCTCTATGCTGTAATTACACAGCAGGGGTTTCAAAACAGAGCTTTGAAAGTAACAAAGATGGCGATGGCTGCGATTATACCAAGCCCTGATGTGCTAAACGATGTATAAAGGAATTAAAGGACATAGTCTGTTTTGAAGTAACGTTTTTCTTTGGAAGAAGTTATATATGATCATGAGACAAAACAGAGTCAACAGCACATAAACGTATGCATCAAAAAGTTATCTACCCCCACTGTGACTCCTATGATATAAACCTACCCAGCCTCACACTATGGCCCCAATATGAGCCCACGAGCAAATGCATCTGTGGGATAAATTCATGGAGTGGGAGGTGGGGAACTGTTAGCCCTCTGAGTCATACCAAAGGCACTAATTGCCTCATTTCCTTCACTCAGTCAACTACTACTGAGCGTCTGTGGGGTGCAAAGTACTTGGTTTCATCCTCAACCAGGCTGTCTGTATCATTAGCAGGATGATGGAAACAAGCTCGAGGCCTAGATTCTAGTTTCTTAGCAATTCTGAGGGGAAAAAAATGTTTCTTTTAGACAATTTGAAAAAATTCCCAAGATTCAGTATCATTAATTCCAATTGGCTTAGTTTTGGCCACACCCCCATGCCTGAACCAATCTCTATAGCAGGGAAGGAGGACCGGTAGGCTCTTATTGGCCAGCAGAAGATGGGTGGGACCCCAGGAGATTCTCCTCAACTGCTCCCCCGAGGGTCAACAGAGATGGACACGTCCGAATGACAGAGGCCGCTTCCATTACTCCAGTGTTCACAAAAATACCACCAGACATGTAGTGTATGAGTGAAGCTGTTAAGGAGCAAGAGGATGAAGGGAAACAAAGCTGTTTCCCGTTTTTGAGTTGCCACAGGCTGGAGATTACAGCCGCCGAGAGACTACAAAGTAGGGTGGAGTGGAAAGGCACCCCATACCCTGCTTCCCAAGGGATCTGAGTGCCCAGAAGGCCTGGAGGGAGGAAAGCAGATGATCTCTGCTGCCTGCTTGCCCGATGGGTAGCAAGTGCCCTCCTCACCTACGCAGGACCTGCCAAGGACCTGCTGAAAAGTTGGCTTTGAGAGTTGGGTTCAGTGCCTCCCTCAAGGAGGTTGGGGAGGCCAAGATGGCTGGTTTGGGGGAGACACTTCTTTGGAGAGGCTGCTTGGGGTGCGGCAAATTTCCTGTTGGCAGGAGAGTGAAAGACAGCAGTTCTGCACTGAAGCCACCAGAGTGCTTGTCCTGGGTCTCCTGGGTGGACCCGTGCCAGATCTATGGCTGGAAAAGTCTAGAAGTAAGGACTGTGAGGCTGGATTCCAGCTTCAGTGATGATGGCTCCAGACAGGGTCCCTTCAGAGACTGGGCAGAACCTGGGATTCTTGCTGGACCATGGGCTGCCCAGGACTTGCAGCAAATCCAAGAGTGACCATCCACATTCTGGGGCGCACATTCCCATATCCCTAGTGGGAGGAATTAAAAGCCCCCCCACCCCCTATCCCCCAACACTAAGAAGAGAAGAAATTGGCACACAGAGCCCTGAAAGCCTGATGCCACAGCTTCCCAGCAACAGCCAAGGGATGCCTTGCTGAGGAGAGGGAGATGCAGAACAGGAGTGAAGTTTGGAGTTCTGACATGACTCAATATTTTAACCTAAGTTAAACATTCTAACCTATCCCAAGTTAGGCTGTTGTTACATTTGGAAGTGACCTACAAGGCATTTTATCACTCTCGTCACCGTATTGTTACTCATCTCCATCTCCCAATGGATCACCCAGGGCAGGTAGAGCTCCCACACCCAGTGGACTGAAATGGCAGTGACAGAGAAGATGGAGCTGTCAACTGTGTCCTTCTCATCTGGGCTCTTTCACTGTACAGAACACAAACCCTGACCTCCAAAACAACCACACAGGTACAGCGATGGTGGGTGTTCCTTGTTCTACATGGAAAGAGGCTTCATATCAGGTTGTAGAAGGGGTGACCTGGGGTGGCTGGAAACACCAGGGTCTAATAGATGGTCAGATTGTAACTTTAACTTGGTAACCATGGAATCAGAAAAGTTAGTGTGGACAGTGGCCCCAGAGTGTGAGGAAGCTTTACATCCTGTTTTGATCTGAAGACACTGGTTAACATAAATAGCAACTAAGAGTCGGTGCAAGGCAACATTTTTTACTTTTCCTGCCA
Source organism: Fukomys damarensis (assembly GCF_012274545.1). Classification (NCBI taxonomy): domain Eukaryota; kingdom Metazoa; phylum Chordata; class Mammalia; order Rodentia; family Bathyergidae; genus Fukomys; species Fukomys damarensis. Next base: position 13,542,147 of record NW_022900934.1, read on the forward strand.
AGAGCTACCTGATTGGGTTGTAATTATCAAGCATGAAGCGAGAACTTATTTTGTGCCCAGCCCTGTACAGATACGATCTCAGCAGAAGGCAATGAACTCTGGCATCCAACGGAGGCGTGACTGCCAAAGTCTCCCTCCTCAAGAGCTGACATCTGATTGACAGATGGCCCCAGAGAAAGCCTTCTGGATCATATCTCAGTAACCACGGACCCAGCCCGTCAAACCCAGAGATTTAGGGTGGCACTGGCCCCCGAATCTGGAAGAACTTAGCAACTTCACGGTGCCAAATCCAAGGGAAAAATACACACATAGAGAAACCAGAAAAGCATAGAATGACGGGGAGAAAGAAATAAAGAAAATGAAAACATTCTGTTTCCACTGGCAGAATCGGTCTTTGCCAGGAACACTGGAATGTCGACTTGGTACGCACATAATTCAATTTTCTACACACTCAGAAGTAAAGAAAAAGCCAGGCGCTGGGAGAAATTGCTGATATTGTTCTTGACCTTGGCAAGGACGATATATTTGTGAATCTAAAAAGGTAAATGCCACAACACTTTTAGGTACTGTATTTTCTCAGTGATGTGAAATATCTATCCTGATACCCATCTGCATTTCAGCTTGACTTATCATCATAGACAAAAAGGTACGTGCATATAGGCCAAAATATTGTCAGTCATAAGTAGGATGTGGGCAGATCTTATCTCTAATCTTTAGAATTTTCGGTATTTTCTAAAATTAAAAAAAAAGTACTTTAAAGTGGTATTTTACTTAGTTCCTTAATTATAGACAGATACAAAGAGACTGTTCTAAATGGGGAGCTAATCTTTCCAGCATTGCCTTGTGATTACTACTGTTGGAAAGTTTTTTGTTTCTACTTTTGAGGTTGCAACCATTAAACGCTTGAGTGAGAAGCTGGGTGGGGTTCTAACAAAAGGGAGGTTTAAACCCAGTCTGAGGGAGGAGCTGCGACTGCTCCATCTGCTGGCTGGGTTTCAGAATACAGGCCCTTGGGGCCAGATCTCTTTCAGGAGAAGCCAGAATCCAAAGCTGTATGTGATATGTCCCAAATTTCAAATGATGGCACCTAACTAAAAAAACTTAAAAGCAGCTCCTCAGACAAATTAAATGTTTAAGAATCAGTGCCCAGCACATCAAAGCCTCTGCTTCAAGAAATAAACAGGATTAATGTTTAAGATAGGGAAATGAGGACTTGAATCCACATACACTCCGTCCACAGCGCCTTCTCTCTTCCACTTCCTCCTTATTATTAGTTATGTTACGGTTTGTTTTTCTCAAGTATCCCTTATGACATGTACTATATTGAAACTGCACTGTCTTTGGAAACTCAGCAAGCCGTACTCAAATTGACATTTCCTTTCATTCTCCTACCTCAAGATAAATGCTGTTCATAGTTTGATGACCATACATTCAAAATAGAAAATTCGTATGTATCCGAGACTGGTGTTAGCTGTAGTGCTCAGGCAATGATGGCAGCTTGGTATTATGTGTAGTTCTGGCTTTTAGAAAGTAAAAGAGAGGGCTGGGGATTTAGTGTAGTGGTTCCGCCGCCTGCCTCACAAGTGCCAGGTCTCGAGTTCGATCCCCAATACCAAAAAAAAAAAAAAAAAAAAAGTCAAAGAGATAAATGCCCATTTAGGCTGTTTATGGCATCTGTAAAACTGTGTATCTGAGAGATTCAGTAATCAGGTAGGAAATCAATCTAATTTACAAAACAAACCAAATGCATTATTCACCTTCTAGATGTGAGCTGGAGGTTTAAAAGAATCTCTTTCTTGCTTTAGATGCTGAAATGCTATTGATCAGATTCCATAAAACAAAATATTTATTATTGCAAGAATAACATGCTACAGGGAGCATTTTGGAAATCATATCACAGTAACCACCAAACTAGCCCGTCAAACCAGGAGAGTGGGATGGCATCAGACCCCAAATCTGGAAGAGTTTAGCAACTTCATGAAGCCAACACCAGTGGGCACACACACACACACACACACACACATGCACACACACATGTACACACACGCACACACACAGATTGTGAAGGCTATTGATATAATGTGTAAAATGATTGTAAAGACAAATATTTTAAGGGAAAAAGAATTCAGATGGCTATTGAGAGTATGTTCATTATATAACTTCAGAGGATATATATTTATCAACAAATGTTTTAATTTTAATACAATTGTAGTCCAAAGTAAAACTAAATAAATTAGACAGCAACTATAATTGCAGACTTTAACTTCATTTAGACTTTTAACAGGGAACTTTCCTCATCTTGTGAGGAACAATTAAAAGTAGAATGTCAGCTTTTCCACTTCAGAAATTTCACAAGGAAGAAAAAACTCCAAAACCATGTGCCAAGCCATCTACAATAAATTATTCTGTACTCTGGATGAGACCCAGCTTGTGAGGGTCTGGAAATACTTTCAGAGGGTGGCTCTGTGACAATCTTGCATCTCACATCAAAATTCCATCTCCTCTTATGCCACAGATGAGAAAATATTTGAGCTGGAAAGGAAAATGAGCAAAGGTGGAAACTGAGTCTGGCCCTGGTTCAGAGTCGGTGCTGGGACAGCCCGTGGGCCGGGTGGGATGCCCTGCCCAGGCCCCGGGCCGTGGAGGTGGATCCACACTTTGTGTGGGTGCTCAGCCTTTCGCAGCGGGGAACGTGTATTTTCATCCAGCGTCTTGGTGGCTCTTCCCTTGGAGGTGGGGTCTTCTGCTGCCCTCACTTTATAGGTGAGCAACAGACTCAGGGAGGTGAAATCACTGGCCCATGTTCCTGAAGTGCAGGACTCAGGCTGGGTCTCCTGGCTGCACGTGCTCACTTCCTGGCAGGTCACCTCCTCTCTGTGTACCCCACCCGCACCCCCACCCCTTATAGCTCACCTGTGTGCAGGACAACCTGATCCTTCAGTGCATATGACCAAGGCAGCAAATAAAACCTATGTGAGTATCAGGCAGGTGGCCCACACAGCAGGGTGGCCATGCTATAGTCAACAGCCTCCTGAGCATGAGTAAGCGGAGCCAGACACACACGAGGCTGGGATGTGGCAGGGTGGCTGTGCTGGGTGATTTGGAATCTAGTCCCTCTCTGTTGAGGATATGTCTCCTTTTCTGTTGCCATAACAAAATGCCACAGACTGAATAATTTATAAGACAAAGGAGTTTACTTAGCTCATGGTTCTGGCGACTTGGAAGTCCAAAGTCGGTGGCTTCATCCTCTGAAGATCTCATGTCACGTCTGAACATGGTGGGGAAGCAGAAGGGCAGGCAGGAGTTATAAGAGAAAAGACAAAGCTCAAGGGCTGGCCTCGGTTTATAACAACCCACTCTTGCAGTAATGAGTCCACTCCCGTGAAAGTAAGAACTCACTCACTCCCATGAGAATCAAATGTCTTGAGAGAGCAGTATGAGTCCCTCTTAAAGACCTCTCCAATGCTCACCTTGCAACAAGGCTACAGCAGGAACTACGTGACAGTGGGAGAATGGAGGGCTGGGTTGAGATGAGGGATAAGGTGGTCATTCAGGCGGTGACTCTCTGAACTGGTCAGGCTAAGTTTGGCTTCAAGTACTAGACACATGAATAAACCGTGGCTTAACCAAGATGGAAGTTATTTCTCTTTCAGGTAACACAGGCTGCTGGGGCAGCCCTGCTGAGAATTAGCAGGGACACAGGCTGCGACTAGCTTGATACTTCACTACCCCCCAGGATGTTATTCTTTTGTTTGTTTGTTTGTTTCTTCAGTACCGAGGATTGAGCTCAGAATCTTGCACTTTCCAGGAAGGTGGTTGAACTACTGAGCGAAATCCCAGGCCCTCCCAGGATGTTGTTCTTGTTGGCACGGTCCAGGATGGCTCCCTAACCTAAGTTTAATCAACAAGCATGGAGAAGGAAAGGCGAAGGGCATATCCATTCCTTCCATGGGTGTGTATCCATTGTCACAGGTTACTTGCTGGAACAAGGTAGAAGTTCATTCCTCTCTCACATAACAGTCCAGCAATGGGTATTGAAACAGGGCCAACAGGTGAATTAGTCCACAGTTTTCTGTGGATCTGGGCATCCTCTCTCTTATCACTTCACTATCCCCCTGTCTGGTGGTGGAAGGTGATCACTCTGTACTCATTCTGTATGTAGAAAGGCAAAGAGCAAGCTTATTTAATGTGAACAGCTTCCCTTTTGGAAGTGACACAGAAGATGTACATATTGCTATCACTCCCATGCCAAAGTGCAGAACATAGTCACATGACACCTCTGCTGCAGAGGAAGCTGGGAACTGTCATCTTTAGCTGGACAACAGCTAGAACAAAGGGATTTCTACTCCTAAAAGGAAGCAAGGGGAAGGAGATTAGGGGAATAGTCAGTTTTCTCTGCCACAAGGCTTGCCAGCTGTTTTCTGCTCATTCGGATTGTCTTTAACTTGGTCACATGTTGCAAAGGAGTCTGGGAAATGTAGTATCTCGGCTGGGCACAGAGCATTAGCCCCTAAAAATTGGGGGTGTGGTGTATTACTATGCCCAAAAGAGATTTATTATGGGGACAGCCTCTGTTCCTGACCCAAGAACTACTCATCCAGGGAAATATAAGGCAAGGTCAGCAGCTGAGAGAGTGGGAGACAAAAGGTCAGCCAAAGACTTGCTGTGGAACTGCAGAGTCAGAGTGCAAGGACCTGTGTCCCCGGAGGCGCTGGGGGCAGAGTCTGAGGACTGGGCTCACAGATTTTAAGTGAAACCCATTCGCCAGGTTGTCCAGTTTTTCTCCTACAACACTCACAGCTCACATGCAAACCAAGGGATGTGTGAATTAATCCAGGATCGATAATGCTACAGGTACACAAGGCTACCTACAAGGGGTAGATTACAAGGTTCCGACACGGGAGCAAAGATGGACCAGAAGGAAGGTGTAGGCAGGAAGAGGTTCATAGGTGCTGAGAAGGTGCAGTCAAGGGTTGGTATTTAGAGGTCAAAGATCTTAGTGAGGTCAGAGGATGTCGACACGCAAAAGCCTTAGCGCATGAGCAGAAACTCGGTGATCCGGAAGTGGATGTCGGAGAGAAAGCCAGGAAAGAGAGGGGTGTTTGTGCTTGACCATGTTCTGGGTGGAGAAGAAATGGGGCAAAGACTGCGGGGATGGACAGGAGTGGGCAGTCATCCGCCGCATGCACAGCCCAGGCAGGGACCTCTCCGCCTCCCCCAGGGTGGCCAATCTCTGCCTGGGAGGTAGTTGGATGTCTCGTCCCCAGGCAGGTCCGACGTGAGAGAGTGACGCAGGCCACCTCAGTCTTCCGTGGTGCTTGTGACTTCCCCGTGTTCTCACCTCCGAGCTGTGTATTCTGGAGCGATGGGAGCACATTGGGAATGTGGTAGGGTCCCAAACACTGTAGGGATAGGCTGAATCCCACCCAGCCTCCAAAGCCTCAGGCCAGGCCGTGAGGTCTCAAACAGCACACTGGGCCCCGGGCTCAGACCTGTGGTGGAGAGGAAGTGAGTGCAAAGGCTCACTCTGCCCTCCAGCCTCCATTGAGTATTTGACATCACATTGCTCAGTCATTTCAGCCACTTCTGCTCTGCTCCTGGGGCCTCCCAGAACATTTAGAATAAAATCTAAATGTGTCCTGTGGTCTGGAAGACACTTCATAATCAGACTCCTCCATCATACTTGAGAATTAGGAAAATTTGAATTGCTGACTTTCCTTGAGAAGTCAGATGGTCCGGCCACATCGGGCCCACACTCCCACACGGCAGCCGCCAGCTGGAATGGTGTCGTCAACCCTTTCTGAGGGACCCTGGCTCACCAGTGTCCACAGACCCCACTGCTCCTTACTGCCTGCCATGCCTGCCGTCCTGCACGACATTCTTCACCTCTCCGAGATTACGATGCTGATCCAGAGAGGGAAGGAGCCACCCTAAGGGTGGAAAGGTGGTCCTTCCAGCTGATGGGCGGGGAAAGGTAAGTGAAGAGAGCTTTGGTTCCAAGGTGAAGTAGGAGGGGGCTGTCACACAGACCCACGCGGTGCTGGGCAACGCTTACCTGCCCTCCAGAGAAAAGCACGGATGTGCACAGGTGTGACTTCTATTGAGGTAAAGGATGAGCTTGTGGCACACAACTTAACAAATAATAATGAACTCTGTTGTAAATGCTCTTTATTGTAACTCCTCTTGTGCAAACTTCATATGCCAATTAATTCTTACAGAATCCTTTTGTTGATTTTTAAGCTAATCTCTTGTATCCCAAGCCGACTATCACTGCAATTCAGCCACGATTTGACAAAATTAGACTACAAATAAAAATGCTTGGCAGTTACACATCATGAAAGCTGACTGAAATCCTTATTTACATTAACTAATGAGACAAGAAAAGGAGAGCAATTAAGCTGGGGATGGTAGCGCACACCTGTCATCACAACTGCTGAGGAGAATGAGGCAGGAGGATCTCAAATTCAAGGCTGGCCAGGGTATTAAGAATAAAATTTTAAAAAGGGCTGGGGATGTAGCTCAGTACTCACCGGGTTCAATCCCAAATGCTGCAATTTAAAAGTTTAAAAAAGCAATTAGACAAACCATTTCAGAATTCCTTCACTGATGAGGTGAGCACAGTGTCTGCTAAATTGGACAATAGTTTAGTAATGGTGGAAAAATAGTTCTTTAGGGTAGTTATTTTCTACTTACAATGTATCATCTACAAACATGGCACACTTTTAAATTTAATTCGCATTACTAACATTTGATCCAGCAGCTGTTAACTTGGGGAGTCAACAAAACAATAAATCAAGCCCTGAAGCGGTAGGGTTCCCTAAGCTATGTGAGGAAGGCACACTTCCGGGGCCACATGAACACAGGTAACAGGAAGTGTGTTGGGATAAGTAGGAGTCAGTGTTGAGTATTCATTACCTTTGTCTTTTGTACAATGCATTTAATTGTAAGTTCAAATAATGTATTTTTAGTAACTTTTTTTTAACAACCAGTTTAATTTAATAATCAGCCCTCACAAACCAGCTCCAGCACATCCCTGGATAAAGAAGTCTCCAGAAACAGAGGAGCTGTTGCGGGCCAAGGGACACAGGGGTTGAATATACCATCGGGGACACAACAGTGCCCGCTCTGCAAATGCAGAAGTAGAGGCTGAGGGAGCTGTTAGTGGAGGCCACACTGACACCAAGGTGTGGGACCTTCAAACCCCTCCTTCCGGCAAAGCCTCCTGCCCTGTCCTGGCAGTGGATCTTAGGGTCCAAGCTCTGGGATACTGTTCTCCTTTCCTTCAAATGAAAATCTGAATCCTCCAAAGCAATGCCAGCAACCCGAGGGCGGGAAGGACCCAGCTTGAGTGTCTGTTGTGCCACAGCTTTTAGGATTCCCGCCCACTGGGGTCAGAAGCGGACTCAAGGGGAGCCCAGTCCAAGCCTCCCGCTGCACACGGGGGAGACCGGGGCCCAGGCTCCTAGAGGACCTGTTACCAGCAAACCCAGGACTAGAATTCAGTCCCTGCCAAGCAGTCAGAGTTTCAAGTAAATGATAAATATCTTTGGCAAGAGAATTAGAGGAGATGAGCAAGACTGAGAGCTAACATCCCAAAGGCAGGATTCTCCCTGACTAAAAACTCCCCGCCAGATGGAAAAGGACAGCAGAGGATGCGATATCCTTGGTGGAGATAGGGGAGATGCTAGGGACACTTCCTGCCAGGATTGGTACCCCAAAGATTACTTGAAAAAGTCCAGGGTCCAGAAGAGTCCAGAAAGTCCAAGGAAGTCTCTCAATGTTCTCATTAAAAATATTGCAGATGTGCAAAGTCAGTGGGGAAAGTGAGGCATGAAGACGGTCTTAAGGGCCCTCAGAGCCTTGCACTCAGCAAGAGCTTGGGCCTCTCAGACTTTCATCTCTGACCCCAACACAGAGCCCTCCTTTGGGGCAGGGGCCACTCCCAAAGGGCCTCCTAGAGCTTGTGCCGCAGGGCCCAGCAGGCAGGACGCTGGGGTTGGCCTGCAGACACTGACGTGCCCGCCTCTTGCCGGCGGATGGACTCCTCAGGAGGCCATGGAGACCTTGACACGACTGTACTGGACGCCCGCCAAGTTCTGCCTGCGGCCAAAGCTCGGGAGGAACCTGTCCGGGGCAGAGTGACAGGGATCAGAGAGTGGCAGGGCGGGGCGTCTTCCCTGAGGGCTGCAGGGGACCTCACTGGGGCCTCCCGCTCCCATGCGCAGTCCTGTCTGGCCCCTTAGCTTTCTGCCTCTACACACACTGCCATCTTCTCTCTCCGGGACACCCAGCAGCTCCTCCCAGGTTTCCGGCCTGTGCCACCCTCATCCCATCACAGCTGGGTCAGTTTTCTAAACACAAAGGCCAGATCTGGTTGCCTGCTTAGGAGACTCACCCCATACCCAAGCCCCTCACCACAGCCCCCTCGGATATCATGACCCTCTTCTCCCAAGCGCACATCCCTCCCTGGCCACACTGGCCTCCTGTCTTTCTCTTGGAACACCCAACCTCAGGGCCTTTGCTCTTGCTCTTCCCTTTGCCCTTCGTTCTTTTTTAAAGACTATTTCTTTCCAGGGGATGGGCTGAGAGGCAGGTCTGTGCTTTCCAAAAGCACACCAAAGGCACAGGGATAAGAGCCTAGCAGAGGGTAATCTGCTCCACCCAGTACCCATGCACCCCTCAGCCTTGAGTCTCCTCTGCAGCGTGTGCTCTTGTAGGGCTGTCTGTCAAGAAGCACTGCCCTATCCTGGCTGAGTTGGGCGTTACAGGGTGGGGCATATAAACCAGGCTTGGCCAATCAGAATTTCTCCTGGGACTGCCCCTCTGGTATGGAGCGACAGAGAACCAAAGGGTGCTGAAAAGCTTGTCCCATGACTTCCTGTGTCAAAATCCTGGGAGCTGTGCTGGTCTGTGGGGGATAGGGTCAAGTTTCTTTCACTGTTCCCTGTGGCTCTGATATCAGGATTCCCCCACACTATGGAATGGTGGGGCCCAGGCCTGCCGGGAACTCTCCCAACACCACTAACTTGCTGTCTTTGTGGTAGCCCAGCTTTCTGAGTGACCTGAACCCCAGGCCCAGCCTGACACTTCCCTCCATCCTGGCTTCCCCTGCGCTTGCTTCCACCTGCCTCTCTGCCTCTTTTACTCTTTGTCCTAGAGGCTGGGTCTGGAATCGTCTCACAAGAAAACCAGCACAGCAGAAATTCTAGGCAGCTAAGAACAGAACCCTGGATTTTTAGCTTCACGTATGGCTGCCCAGGTGAAAGATCGCGTTTCTCAGGCTCCCCTGCACATTCGAATGGTCAAGTTCTGCCCAAAGGGACGTGGCTGGATGTGACCTGGACTGTGCCTTCCTGTGGAAAGTAGTGGTGGGACCTCACGCACCCTGTGAGACAGGAGATGCTGAGGAGATGGCTGAGCAACAAGACAGAAGGCCCCTGGGCCCCGAGTGAGCTCCGTGAGCACGGACCGCTCCAAGGCACTGTGGCTGTTTCCTAACTAACACAACTCCTGGTGTGAGTCACCCACCACCCACAGTCCAGGTGGACTCGTGGCTCCAGGAGCCCGGTGGGTGCCAGGCTGGCAAGCATCTGCAGGGAGTCGGGGCCACTCAGTCCAGGATGATATTTAAAGGCCTCCCAGTAATAGAATGGAGAGTCTTACTCTATAAAGCAACCGTGACACCTGCCAAGGATGCTTAGGACTGTAGCACACTGAGGTCCCTTCAAAGACTCTGCTCTTCTCTTATTCAATGGCTTAAGGTCCTGTCATGCTATGATTCTGAACTCCCCTCTTTGACCTATAGAACTCACTTGCTACATCCTACTCATCTGGTTGATCTGGTTTCCTGCAGGTCCTCCCTCCCTTCCTTTGTTCCAGCCATAACAGCTCTCTTGTTCTCCTGCTTATGCCAGATATATTCCCACCACAGGGCCTTTGCACTTGCCATTCTCTCTACCCGGAATGTTTCTCCTCTCACTTTCACATGGCTGCCTCCTTCTTCTCACTAACTGAATTGTTCCTTCTCAGAAAGTTCTCTTTTTTTGACCACCTACTCTAATGTAGCCAGAACCCTGTCTACTCTGTCCTCTCTCTCTCTGCTCTTGACCCCCTGGCAAAATATGGCTGGTTTCATTTTCTTCTAATTACGTATCACCAGCTAAATGTTTATGCATTTGTTGGCTTATTTTCTGTCCCCATGAGGACAAGAAACTTGTCATACTTTTTTTTTTTTTAATTGTTTGTTTTTGAGACAGACTCTGGCTATGTAGTTCAGGCTGGCCTTGAACTTACTATGTAGCCCAGGCTAGTCTTGAGCTCATGATGATCCTCCTGCCTCAGTTTTGTGAGTGCTGGCATTAGAGGCATGCACCACCACACCCAGCTGTAAGAAACTTGTCATTCTTAATCTCTGTCACATTTCCTAAGACCCCAAACACTGACTGGCCCATTGTAAGGACTTAATAAATATTCATAGAATAAATGAATTAAGCCCACAAGTGTTTTGTGTATAAATTTTGCTTTTTTGTTTTGTTTTGTTTTAGACAGGGTCTAAATTGCCTAGGCTGGCCTTAGACTTTTTTTTTTTGTAATGGGGATTGAATTCGGGACTTTACACTTATGAAGCAGGCAGCCGAACCACTGAGCTAAATCCCCAGCCCTGGCCTTGGACTTTTGATCCTCCTGCTTCAGCCTTCTGAGTATCTGGGATTACAGCTGTGCACCACTATGGCAGGCTTCTATGCAATTTTAGAGGCCACAGGTATAAAGTTTTGTTTCTTTAGGTAGGTTCTAAGAATCTAAGGTTCTATGGTTTTAAGATTCCCCTGCCCTGACCTCTGGCTCTGTAACTGAGAGATTTTTATTCCTGTGAGCTGGGCCTTAGAGTCAAATGAAAAGCTGCTGCAGGAAGACACAAAATATCTGTGAGAACAGGATGGGACAAAACTCAGGGCATCCAGTTAAGAGGAGATGGAAAGAAAAAAACAGATATCTGGCAAAGAGAGAGGGTGAGGGCTGAAGTCCCAAGCCCTGGCCCAAGTTTGGGAGCAGCTCTTTCCCCCGTGGACCCACCCATCCACACCCACTTCCTACCGGCTGCTCTGGAACTGCTGGTCTATCTCTGCCAGTGATTGGCCTTTTGTTTCAGGAACGAAAAAGTAGATGAAGCCAAGGCCGAGAATGGTGGTCAGTCCATAGAGCAGGAAGATCCAGGACAAGCCAATGGCACCTGGGGACAGAAGGGCGGGTATGAGGGCCATGCAGCCTGGGCTTTCTGGAAGGTTCTAGGTGGAGTGCTGGAAGTCAGGTCACTTAAGGGCTCTGGATCACAGGTCTGCGGAATAGCCAAGGGGCTGTCAATAAGTACCCGAAGGCACAAATCTGATCAACCAACCATCCCAGCGGTGGGGAAAGAGCCAGGGCACAAACCCACCAACCCAAACAGGGGCAAAATCACTCATGCACATCTAACACATTAGCCATGCTCAGAATTTGGACATCTGAACTGAGGCAGTGACATTCAGCGCGGCAGGAAACAGCTACAGGGACACAGCCTTGGTAAAGCCCGGTTTCAAAAATAACACTCAGCAATCCCAGCAGCGGGTCATTTGGCAGTCAGTCAGGGAACTGAGCTTTGGCCACTTTGCCTGTCTGACTGGTCGGGGAGAAGACAGAGAGGGAGGCTCAGGCAGCTCCGCTCCTCCTCCTCCTGGAGCCACAGGTTGGAACAGGGTTCCAGTGCCAGAGACCTGGGTGGGGATGACCCCGAGTCCTTGGACCCCAAGACAGAGAAAGGAGGCCACAAAGGGACTTCATTGCCCCAGAAGCACCGATTATGTTTTGGATGCAGCTCTGTCCACTCACAGCCACGGCCACACTTCCTCCAAGCAGTCTGGTGAAGGTCTGGCTGGGAGTCTGCAGGGCCAGGTTCCTGTCCTCTGACTACCTGGCTGGGCTTGGCAAGGACGTGCTTTTTCATCTATGAAATGGGGATGATGATGAGCCTGGCCCCTCTTTCCCATCCTCTTCCTCTTTCCCTCTGCTCCTTTCCTCCGTCTCACGCACTCATTCCACACTTACAGGAATGCCTGACGTCTCAGGCAGCAGGGAGAAGCCTTGAGTCTCTGACTGCCAGGAGACAGTCATAATGGGTGACTTCCTTGCCCAGCGTCTTCCAAGCTCCATGAATTGGCCATCGCCCTGAGGTGGGAACTCTTGGCCACAGGGAGAAGGAAAATAACTGAGTCTTAAGTACTGTATTGGGCCTTGGGACCTAGAGCAAAGGAGAGCTAGGCATCAGAATAGCCACTGTGATTGGCTCAGAGATGGACACGTGATCTTGCTGAGCCAATGAGGGCTTGTCCCAGGACTTAGGTTGGAGCCGGTGGGAAAGGGGGTCTTTCTTCAGCTTCCAAACTGCAGAGGCCTGCTGGCAGTCATCTTTGTCATGTGAGACTGGTCTGCCTGGGTGTGAGATGACAAGCAGAGGTGAAAGGAGTGAAAGATGGGCATCAGCTGCGACAGAGCCCAGGGATCAGCTCTGCTTGAAGCCACCTCACCCTGTTCATGTCAATGATTTAATACAGATATTATTACAATATTCCCTTTTGTATATAAATTGGGCTACTTTGGATTTTCTGTCATTTGTGACCCATCTGAAACTGAAGCCCTGGCTCTGTCTGAGGGAAACTGTTTCTGGATCTGGATAGAACTGGGCTGAGGGATGAGATCAAAGGACTCACCGATGAGATCGAGGAAGGAGAGGCTGATGACGAGGTTGGCAGCCCAGTTGAAGCTGTTGCAGAAGGCGAAGGCTCTCCCGCGGACTTCCCCAGGGTAGATCTCACTGAGGACAAGCCAGGTCACTAGGACAGGAGAGCAGAGGGGCTCCTGGGCTGAGGCCTGGTGCCAGTGGGCCAAGCAGGTGACCTCCCGGCTATGTGAGTCAGGGAAAATGTCAGGCCCCTGACCCCAGAGTCTCCCCAGCCTCATGCCCCTCTATAGTGCAAGAATCCCTTTTGGGTAACCACAGTGTCTATTTGCTCAGGACTCAGGGGTCTCCTGGGACACAGACTTGCAGTGCTGAGACCAGAACAGTCCCAGGCAAACTGGGATGGCTGGTTTCTACCCTCTGTGCTAAATTTCTTTCAAGTAAACCTTTCTAGTTAAATTATCCAGGGTTTTATTATTATTTTTTTAATGTGAAGTTAGGCCCCCAGCCTGGGAGGAGTGCTGAAGCTTCAGGACGGCCTGCCTCCAGTGCCCCTCTGGACTGATAGGGCCTTGAGCTGCCCAGGAAGAGGGGTAGAAGGAGGTTCCAGATTTACCTGCAAGAAATTCCATTTACCTGGTCCAAAGCCAAAGGAGAAGGCGCTCACAAAGGCCATCAGGCAGACCAGTGCTGTCCAGCGCAGCAGTGTGTGCCCTGGGGTGGGATCAGGGGGCCCTGAGGAGGTGGTGCTCAGGGCTGGCAGAGGAGTAGCTGTGGCAGCTCTGGCTCCTGGGTGGAACTTGGTTTTCTTAGCAGTTAACGAGACTGGCGCCCATTGGTCCCCCCTGGTTGTTGGCATAGGAGGTAGAGATGGGTCCTTCAGCAGTGCAGAGCCTCCAGGGAGGCCTGTCTTTTGGGTGGCATTGGGCATGGCCAGGCAGCTGGGGCCAGAGTCCATGGGTACCACAAAGCTGACAAGGCCAATGCCACTGACAGTCAGGGCCATGAGGGCGCAGCCAGCAAGCAGTAGGACCCTGCGGCCAGCACGGTCCACCAGCCCCATGGCAGTCAGGGTAGCTGCCACCTTCACCACGCCGAGCCCTACGGAGGCCAGCACAGAGGAGGACCCTTCATGGAAGCCGACTGAGTGGAAGATGGTGGATGCGTAGCACAGCACATTGGGCTGCCCTGTTAGTTGCTGGAAAAGCACCAACCCCAGCCCCACTGTGGTCCGGCCTCGCATATTATCTCGGGCCCTGAAGAGGTCCAGAAAGGTATAGCGTGGCTTCCCCAGGCCTCGCTTGGTGGCCTCACCTCCCTGGAGTGGAACGAGGTCCTTATACCCTGCAGTCTCCTCTGCACCAGCCGGGAGGAAGAGGAGGCTAAGAGACTGCAGGAGAGCAGGTGCTGCAGCCCAGCCAAACATATGTCTCCAACCCCAGGGGGCGCTGGCCAGGGCATAGTTGAGGGCGTACGAGAGCAGGATGCCCACGGTGATGCCTGCCTCATAGAGGGACACCAGCACTCCCCGCTGCCGAGGTCCCACGAGCTCTGACACGTAGATACAGCAGGCCATGGAGGAGAGTGCGATGGCGAAGCCAACAGCTGAGCGGCCCAGGACCAGCCAGGGAAGGGAACCAGCCAGCCCCAGGCTCAGGCTGCCTGCCACTAGCACCAGGTTGCTCCCCAGGATGGTTCGCTTCCTGCCATAGTGGTCGATAAGGACGCCACCCCCGAGGGAGGCGAGCAGCGCCCCCAGGAGCAGACTGCCCACGAGCAGTTCCTGCTGTGAGCAGCTCAGCCCAAAGTCAAGCTGCAGTGGCAACAAGGCACCCGATATGACTGCCAGTTCATAGCCGAAGGTCAGGCCACCCAACAAAGACACAGAGGCACACAGGGGCAGGACAGGCGGAGGACAGCCTGGAAAATGAAAATGACAGCCTACAGTCAGAATGGTTTCTGGCCAGAGTATGCATCCAACATCCCCTCCACTGGTCACATCCTCCACCCACCCAGCTACTCCTCAACCATGTGTTTGTTCATTCATTTACCCTTCCTTGCCTGCTTGCTTCTTTCTATCCTTCCTCCCTACTTTCTTCCTCCCTTCCTTCCATCTGTCTTCCATCTTCTTATCCATCTGTTATCCATCCGTCCATCCATCCATCCATCCATCCGTCCATCCATCTGTCCGTCCATCCATCCATCCAGCCATTCATCCATCCATGCATCCATCCACATATTCATCCATCGATCTCTCCATTTATCTACTCATTAATTTGTTCAGCCACCCATTGATTTATGAATCCATCTGTCCACAAACCCATCCTTTCATCCACCTGTCTTTGTATTGCATCCTTTATATACCCTTCCACATACCCATCTGCCCATCCACCTGTCCACCCAGACTTAGCTATCTGGCCCCTGCCACATGCCAGGTGGCATTCTGGAGGCCAGAAATGCAGTGGTGTTATCAAGGACCTGACATTCTGCCAGGCAGGGGCAGATGATAAATATATGATGCGATTGCAGTTGGTGGTAGAACTCACAGAGCAATAAAACAGCAAGAGAGGATTGACAATGATAGGAGAATTAAATAGGGTCCTCAGCTAGGTGCCCTCTGTGGAAGGGGCATCTGAACAGAAATCTGAATAGAGACAGGAAATCGATGGCAAATCTGGCAGAGAAACAGACTCGATGAGGGAACACCAAGTGTGAAGGCAGGAGGTTAGCAAGTTCCAGTCCCACCTGGACAACTTAGCAACTTACCAAGACCCTGTCTCAAATAAAAAAATTAGAACAGGGGCTGTGGATGTGGCTCAGTGCAGAGGCCCTGGGCTCAATCCCTAACCACTCCCCAACCTGGGGAAAAAAAGCAGCATAGATCTAGATGCTTTCAAGTTCAGACTGAGAGTTTCTCCTTTAAAAGTGAACTTATCTGCCTCATAGGTGCAAGGTCCTGAGTTCCATCCCCTGTACCAAAAAACAAAAGGAACAAATAAAAATGAACTTATTCACATTTATTGCAATTGCAGATAAGCTTGAATCTGCTCCTGCCCTTTATTTTTGTGCCTTCTGTTCACTGCACTTGCACTATCAAGATATTTTTCTTGCTTTTGATAAATCAATTAAGTTTTTGTTGTTGTGGCACACCCTGCCCCTGCTGGTTTGAGTGTTTACATTCTATTTCCTTTCTTCTTAGAACAGCACTAGCCAGGAGAATTCTCTGCAATGATAGAAACTTCTGTATCTGAGCAGTTGGATATGACCAGCTACACGTGGATATTTAGAGTTGGCTAATGTGATACAAAAAATGGGTGCTATTTTAATTAATTTACTTATTAAAAACATGACTTGATGAGGTGGGCTGCTGTGTTGCTTATGAGTGAATATCTTGACAGCCAGAGAAAGCAAGTGCATGGCCCAAGGTCGGAAGTACTGGGCAAAGCCTCAACCCAAAGCAGGCTGTCTGAGCAAGGTGCACACTCCTGCCTGCTCTGCATCAGGCCTAGGCAGGATGGCATTCACTCTGATCCTCCACCCACCCTGCCCTGCCCTGCTCACGGGCAGTCTCCCTGCAGGGGGACAACTTACCCCTCTCCCTGCTCCCTGCCCCGTTCCCCGGCTGAGCCCCTCAGGAAATCCTGGATGACTACCTGCCCAGGTCCCCCAGGGGACAGTTCTTCTAGGCCATGTGAGGCAATCGAAGCTAAAGCACAGGACTGTTTGCCATCTCTGGGTTACCACTGGGGTGAAAGGGAGCTCAGCCAAAGGCCAAGGCCAAGCTGACCGCCCCCTGGCTCTGCTGGAAAACATACCAGTGCAGACTGGGATGATGGTGGCCGAGAGGAAAGCAAAGGGAAATAAATGGGAATAATTTACAGATCTCGCTTCTGGAGCATCTCCACATGCCTGCTGTCGATCCATCCTCGTAACAGCCCAGGGGGTGCTCGGTTGAACCCACTTTGCAGACAGGGAAACTAAGGCTTGGAGTGTTCTCACAGCCAGGAAGCAACGGGCTGGGGCCAAAAGCCACACACTGAAGATCTCTGCTGCAGGGACCTCCCAGCAAGAAGGGCAAACCAGAGGTAGAAGAGGCAGCAGATAGCGGGGCAGAGGAAGAGGGGGAAAAGGCTGTCTTGAAAATCCCAAGTAACAAAGTATGGTGAAGTCACACTGGCCCAGGGAGCTAGAAAGGACAGCCCCAAAGATTGCAGGGCCATCAGAAAGACTGGGGAGGGCCACCCCCGCCAGTCTCCACGGCCCCCACCACCTACGCATGCAAGTCCAGACTCCTGAGGACGGCATCCAAGCCCTTCACTGCTGGCCTAACTCCTCAGCCACTTCTCCCCTTTGTCCTGGTCCTGTGCCCTCTCCCCGAGATACTTCTGTTCCGGGGACACACTGTACAGTGTCATGCTGTTCCCTTTGCACCCGATGGTCCTCCGGCTTCACTGCCCTGGCTGCCCAAATGTCCACTCTCCTCCCGCTTCACTCCCCTCCCCTCTCCTGGGAGCCCTAGGTACTCCTGTCTGTTACGGAGCATCCACACCTGGTCCCGTGTCGGGAGCCACCTTGCCCTGCTGTCAGCCCCGTGACACAGGTGGGGCTGTCATTCCTATTCTGCAGGCAAAGCAGTGGGGCCCAGAGAGGTAAAGACATTTGCTCAAGGTGGCACAGTGTGAGAGATGGCAGGGATTTGAACTCATGAAGTTTGACTCCAAAAGTCCCCAAATCAGGTGTGATCGAAAAGAAAATCTCACATTAACTGACCCGTACCCAGTGGGGGTAGTGAGCTGAGCGCTGCAAGCTCATTTTCGCACGTCGTTCTCATGGCCCCCAGGGATGCAGATGTTTTAGAGCAAGCGACCAGGTGAAGGTCGGGGAAGGTCAGGGAAGTGACAAGCGCTCCAGGTCATGAGGAGGTGGGAGCAGTGGGGCCCGAGCCCAGTCCTGGTCCTGGAGCTGACAGAGCCTACTCCCTGATCCCCCAGGGAGAGTGAGCACGGCCTGGGGCTTTCGGGTGGGAAGGTGCTGTGGACCCCCCGTCACACGCACACGCTGCCTGTGCGTGCTTCCCTGATGGGGAGACTTGTAGAGCTTTCCGCGATACAAATAGCCCACGGGGGCTCGGGTGTCACAGTTCTCCACCCCCAGTTAGACACTAGCAGTTGAATTGACTTAGGAGGGACAGGAAAAGTGCTAGCAAGGACCTGGAGCCACGCCGGTACTCTGGGAAAGACTCTGACTTCTCTGGGCCTCAGTTTCCCACTGTGCGGTGATGTGGAGGGATGGACTATGGAGTCAGAGCTGGAGTTGCTCAGCAGCTGTGCCACTGTTGTGTGGAGAGGCTGGGTGGTAGGAATCCAGAGTGTTGGAGTTCTGCCCCAGCTTCTTTTTTCCACCGCTGTGTGACCATGTGTAACTCACTTAACCTCTCTGAGCTTCCTCCACCTACAAATGGGATAATAATATCTACCTCATATGCCTGCCTACCCTTATAGCTAATGTTAGTTATGATTCCGAGTGAAACAAGAGTGAGGTTTTTAAGAGATAATTCAGGTCACACACCCCCAGGACCACTCTATAGTTAAATAATCTTTCAGCTATATCATCTGGAATAAGAACCAAGTGTCTCATCCTACAAGGCCCTGCAGGTTCTGGCACTGCTCACCCCTGCCCTCTGTCCACTAGGCTCTACCAACACTGGCCTGGGGCACACCAGTGAATCCTTGCCTCAGGGCCTTTGCACTTACTGCTCCTGCTACTGGGAAGCTCTTCTCCTAGAACTCAGCAGGCCTGCTTCTGAGTAAGGGCTCAGCTCCAGGCAGCCCACCCTACCTGCCTGCCGACCAAACCCATGTGCTGGGGCCTCATTTTCTGTACTCCACACTGCATCTAATATTCGGGCACTTGTTTATCCAGCTCCTCAAAGATCAGAGAGATCTGTCTTGCTCACTGGGAATCGCCAACACCTATGCATGGCACAAAATAGCTGCTCACTAAAGAAAGAGGGGCTGAATGGCCCTTGGGACCTCTGAATCCAGAAAGGACACACAAATTCCCCACCACAGCCAGTTCTGCACCAGGCAGGCCCCAAACCCCAGTGTGTGTGAGTGTGGGGTGGTGGTGTCTGTTTTGCCTACTGCAGGCCAAACAGTGCCAGGATCTCGGGGCCCAGCGAGCTGATGAAGGTTGCTCCTTTGGGAGCCCCCACTTTCTCCTTTGCAGAACAGGGAGCTCCCATGCCTGGGTGGTCAGGACTGGGGTCAGCAGGCGCCCCGCCACTTGCTATCAGCCACTTTCCCTTCCCAGGCAGAAGGAGGATGGAAGGAGGCGCTTGAGGCCCCTGCCCAGCCTAGGCCAGGCCCGCAGTCCGGCGGGAGGAGAGGAGCGGGGCGCTGGGGGCCGCAGGGATCCGCTGCACAGCACCGAGTCCCGGCTGTCCGGTGGGACTTACCCATGGTGAGCCTGGCTCCGCGGGAGGGCGTGTTGGGGG
>NW_022900934.1:13561533-13573657 GCF_012274545.1 Fukomys damarensis
GGCAGGACGAGTGGGACACTCAGGTCCCGCCAGAGGTTCTCCCTGGAGTAAGGCCCGCCGGCTTTGCCGCAATGGGAGAGTCCCCAGTCACAGTGGCCCACACTTGCCTGACCTTGCACACACACACACACACACACACGCACACACACACACACACACACACACGCTGCTCACCCTTTCACATTCTTACCACCCATTCATGCCACACTCAGGTTTGGACGCCTATCCTTGCCAGGTGCTCCCCAGGGCTTGGGTGGATTGGTGAGTTTTGTTCTTAAGGAGATTGAACTCCAACTCCAGAAGAAAAATACACAGCAAAAAGAGCCACAAAAAATATCAGCTATCCAGCAAGGCTGGGCCGAGAGTTAAACCAGGGTACTGGGCTGGGCATACAAGGCAGGCGGTTACACATTAGTAGACAAAAAGACAAAGGGGCAAAAGCTATAAAAAAAAAACTGCTTTGCCAATTGTAGTTAAAGACATAAAGACCTCAGTGTACAATACTGGGTCAAAAATGTTCCCCCAGCAGAGAGAAATCTTAAGATCAGGCAGTGCAGCTGCACTAAGTGAGACTTCAGGATCATTTTTTTTTTTCTTAAAACCAGACTGTTACACGCTCAGCATCCTTGGCTGCTACGGCCAATGGCACACTGACAACAATAGATAATAGCAAGTGACATTTCAAGATCAACTCACAGTATGCACATTAAACTAAAAGCTAGACTATCATGGTGTACTTCAATAAAAACTCCGACCACCTGGAAAGAACAAAGAACTTTTATAACAGTGAAAGGTAGACATTCCAGAGATAACTTCTAAGACAGAATGTCCTAGGCATGGTCACCACGGAAACAAAGCATTGATGACCACTATACCATAATGCCCTAAGCCCTAAGAATTACTGTCCATACACAAAAGGAAACCCACTGCCACCCTGGCCACTGGCCACTTTGGTTTGGCCCACCGTTCCCTTAAGGGTGTACTTTTGCCTCCCACTGCTTCTCAATAAATTCTGTCTCGATGTCCACAATGTTTTTCTGTGTCTTCACTGAAATCTTTCTTCAAGAACACAAGGACTGAGGGGCGCTCCTCACCCCACTAGCAGGGGATGGGGTTACTTGAGGAGGGGACCCCTGAGCTGAGGCCTGGGAGTCCAGGAGGAAGGAATAGCAAGGGCAAAAGCCCTGGGGTGAGAACAAGTTAGTAGGGTGTAAAGAACAGCAGAGATGAAATCACAGGGTTTGGAGCCTGGGCGTGGACAGTCAGAGCAGAAGGGAGAAGCCCAGAAGGGACTGGCTAAGGCCTGACCCTTTAGGGCCTTGGAAGGGTCAGAAACATGGGCTTCATCTGTATTGACAAATGCCTGGGGAGCTCTAAAAGGGTTACAGGAGCAAGAGCGGGAGCAGGGAGCCACTGGGAGCCTGCTGGGAGAGGAGAGATATGTGCATTCGGCGCAGGTGAGAGTTGGGCCAGAGAAGAGTAGGCAGAGTGAAAGGGCAGCGAGGGTTCACCTACTGAAAGAGGAGCAGCTCAGGGCTGGGGCAAGAGGTGGAGAGTTCTGTGTCAGCTGTGTGCTGCAGTGCTGGGCGTCCGTGTGGAAACAGGCGGGCGGCGGGTATGAGCCTGGAGTTCTGGGAGTCAGGCAGGCAGGGGATCCCACCACTACTTCCTACTCAACCAGTGCACACGGGCAGGCCCCGAACTCCCTGGGGTGCAGGCTTCTCCAGCCTGTGTGCCGTGTCACACACGTGTGCAGGGAGCCACCATTTTGGGACTGCTCCCTGGCCCAGCTCCAGGTCAAGCTCCCAGATGGTCCGCACTCCAGCTGCAGCCCCGGACACTGTGGAGCAGACACGCTGTGCCCATTAGCCTGTCAGACTCCTCTCCCTCAGATTCCGTGAGTGCAGTTAAATGGTTTCCTTAAACTGCAAAGTTTTAGTGTAACTGGTTAGTGGAGTGATAAATGGGACAAGACCTGAAATGAGTGAGAATTAATATACTTTTGTCAGCATGGGCGATGGGGTCCTGGGACAGATTTTTTAGGTTCTTGTGTGTGATGATCAAAGCGTGGAATGTAGCCTGTGTGTAGCCTGCTTTTTGAAAAAGCAGCAAAGTCTAATGAAATTTAAAGGGTGGAGGTATACTCAGAGTGAGCGAGCTTGTGCTAGTGGAAAGCAAATTGGCAGGGATGTGGGTGTGTTGGGTTTAGGAATTTGAAATGTTGGGCTGGGCTGAGGCACTTCCTAACTGGGGCTTTTGGGACATGGTGGACAGTGCCTGAAGGGTGCCGAGTCATGGCAGCTGTGCCTACTACACAAGTCCTTTCCCACAATGCACTTCTGCTGTCATTGGGCGTATGAGCCTTTAGTGGGCAAGTCCCAAGTGGAAGAATGGTCTCCGTAGGTCACGTTGGAAGATCTGGCATGTATGGTTCTTGGTTTGGGAGTCTAGAATTTCCAAGGGTCTTATCTTTGCCTCCAGGTAGTAGGGTTTAGGATGAAGTTTAGGGAGTCTGGCTCTGGGTGTTGTCCAGATTCAGGTGAGTGGAGGGGAGTGGTCCCATACCCTCAATTGTACTATAGGTTTCAATATTACTTTCAGTTAGTGTTTTACGTGTATTAGGTATTACATGTACATGTTAACTCTCACGACAGCCTAGGAGGTAGCGATGGTTACAGTCTATCTCCAATCTACAGACAAGAAAGCTGAGGCCAAGGAGGTGTAGCAACATGCAAAGGGGCACAACTCGCTCAAGGGTTCAAGCGTTTGCCACATAGTAATTTCATCTGTAAATATCTGGAATTGTTACCAGAAGACCAACTTCAGCGAGGCCTGGGCTGTTCCATTCTGGTGACGTAATCCATAGGTGTGATATGATGGGAAAGGGAATGTTGTCTTTGTGGCTCACATTAGTTCGTGAAGAATAAGGATCCCCTTTTCCTGTCTAAGTGTTAACGTTATAGACAGCTAAGTTAGGTAGAAGTATTCTATGCAGTCAGACAGGGCTAGGCCCTCGAGGGGGTCACGGCAGAGGATGAGAACACATTGCATCTGTAGGAGGCCAGGCCTCAAGATAAAGACACAATGACCAGGCCTACATACCCTCCCCGGAGGATAACTGGTATCTCCTGGTCCAGTAAAGTCTTAATAGATATCAGTCTCCCCATGGGTGACCAAGATCCCCTGATCTATCCCTTTCTAAAGAAGTTCTTTGGTCTTGCCAAGTATACTTGCTACGAGACCTGCTTCCCCATTGGATCAATATTACCTATGTGGCTATATTTGTGATCTTATTGGTTGATCATAATTTTGACCCATGTTGTACCCACCTCTTGATTTTTGCTCTATAAAACTTCTTCTGAGGAGAACTCATTGGCAACCCGTTTTCGGTCCCCTCCTGTCTCTCAGGAACTTTCCTTCCCAATAAATATTTCCTACTCTTAACTTCTATTGCTCCTTAGAATTCATTAATCAATTTTGGGGAAGATGAACTGGGCATATCTGACATCTAGCAGGTCGAGAGCTTCATTTATTTCCCCTATACCATTACCACAGGAGATGGGGTTCCTGGAAGGTTCCTCCATGTTTATGCACAATGAACAAAGTATTGGATAGCATGCAATGGTAAGGAAACAGCAATAAAGTTTAATTAGGCAGCAGTATGCTGAGAGTGAGGGGGCTCATGCTGGTGAAGAGAAAATGGTGAGCACTGAAAGCATTGGGTTTAGGGATTTAAAATATTGCTCAAATTCTAGGGTGCCTTTCCTTGGGTCTTGCAGAGGTTGATTAACAATGTGATTGACCGGGTGCTGAGTCATGTCGTCCGTGTCTATTGGGCATGTCCATTCCCATAATTCACTCTGTGGCAGTTGGATGTATGAGATGCAGTCCGTATGCATGCAACTTCAGTGAGTTCAGGTGAAGAAAGGTTACTGTAGGTCATGCAGGAAAATCTAGCATAGATGCC
Source organism: Fukomys damarensis (assembly GCF_012274545.1). Lineage (NCBI taxonomy): Eukaryota > Metazoa > Chordata > Mammalia > Rodentia > Bathyergidae > Fukomys > Fukomys damarensis. The sequence goes on from NW_022900934.1 coordinate 13,565,501, forward strand.
TCCTGGCTTGGGAGTTTGATTTTTTCCAGGGGCCTTGGGGTTCTGTTTTCTTATCTCTGCCTCTGAGTAGTGAGCCTTAGGACAAAAGGGGTGGGGCGGGGCATTGGCCCTGGGTCACTGCCCAGGTTCAGGTGAGTGGAGGGGAGTAGTGGTCCAGCAATGAGTAGAGGGGAGTGCCCTGTAGCTCCAATTGCACCAAAGTTATCTATATTAAAAGGAAGAAGGGAGACTTATAACTGGATGGTATCAGATGCAGCTTCAAAGATGGCTCCCAATGACCTCCCTTCCCCTTGTGGGTAGGTGGGATGTATGCACCACTCCTTGTCTAGGACGCACAGCTACTGGGATCATAAATTCAGCAAGAGTAATGAATTAAAGAGACCGAGTTTAAAATAAAGGACAGTATATTTGGAAAAGGATGGGGAAAGAAAAAGGAGACAGCTACTCTGGGGGAGTAGGAGCACCACAAGTGAATAACTGTGGGATTTTGTCCTAGCTCCTTTTTACTTAGGACACTGGTGACCAGTCCCATCCCTGTGTGGGCACCTGGAAGTTTCCCTACACCCCAATCAGGCCCAGGTCATCTCCCTCCCTGGAGAGTGGGTAGGACCTAGTAGCTCACTTCTAACAGAGGAAATGGCCAAAATGGTGGTCATCATTTTAGAATTAAGTTATAAGGGTGGTGATTTTAGTCTTCTGATCTCTTGCCCACTGCTCTGATCAGGGCCCATGGGGTGAGTCTATTTAATCTCAAGGCTGATGCCTCCCAGCAGTAGTCAGCTAGGAGCTAAGATCAAACACCTGTGAGTAACTAAACTCTGCTAACAAGCTCATGCTGATACTTTGATGTCAGCCTTACCAGAGACTCTTGTTTGGGGCTAAACTCTGCTCAGTCCCTGTCATGAGTTAGATCTACAATGTCCCCTAGAAGGCTGAGATGTTTGGAAGGTGACTGGGCCATGGGGGCACCATTCTCTACCCATTGATGAGGTCAGAGTTAAAAGTGCTGTTAGGAGGTAGGGTCTGGTTGGAGATGAGTCACTGGGGTGTGACCTGGAAGGGTGTATTCCTGTCCCTGCCTCCTCTTTTCTCCTCTGTTTCCTGGCTGCTATCTTTTGCCAGACCCTTCTACCCTGCTATTTCTGCCCTGGAGCCAGCTGAAATAAACCTCTCCTCCATTAACACCTGGGTGTTAGGCATTTTGTGCCAGTGATGACAAGGTAGCTAACACTAAGGCAGACTGGAAGTGCCTGACCTCTTCTTTTTTCCTGGAGGGGGAATGTGGCTTGGCCCATGGCTCTCACGCACCTTCTCCCCCCAACTGCAGTGGAGAGGGACAACTTGCTTCTGTGTCCTCCTTGGGTATCAATCAAATCACCATTCTCTACTGCAACATGAGTGCAGCCAGATGGGCAGTTTGGTGTCCCTCCCTAATTCCCAGCCCTGTTGCCTTTTTGAAGAAGGAAGGGGCATCCCGGAGTGTCAGAGCTCAGGAAGGGAGGGTTCTGGGCCCCTTCTCTGCATACCTATCATTCACAGCAAGCTTTCAGCCTTGTCCCTTGCTGAGACCAGCCTGTGGCTGCTACATAAGCAGTGGTCCCCAGCCACCTACCTCTCTGGTTAGTCCGAGGGGCTCCCTTCTCTGCACTGTGGCATAGGCCCTGCTAAAGACTTGCTTTGGTGTCCCTGTGGAACCTAAATTACAAGCCCTTGCTAAATGGCAAAGGGCCTAGGAGACAGTGTCCTGAACCCCTCCCATTGTAGCCACAGCCCCGACCTTTGTTCTTGCCCTGGCCTAAGAATGTGTATCACTCTTGTATTGTTTGGAGTCCGGATCTGAATCTACTTGTAAATTAGAGACTCCAGACATAGAGCCCAAGTTAATTGACAAACTGTTTGCTCATTCGGAGTGTCTTGGTGACCTTTGAGACATCCTATAGGTGGTACCTGTTACTCATCAATATGTGACTGTTGAACATGTGACTGCTGACCACCAGCTCAAGTCAGCAGACCTTTGTCCCCTGTCTGTGAGCCCAAAATGTTAACCCCCTCTTTTACTCCCTATAAGAGGACCTCGGCCCCTGAGCTAGGTGCCTCTCTGAGCCAGCCACTTGGTTCTGAGAGTGCCGTCTGGCCAGACTAATAAAGGTCTTTTACCATCTAGCCTGGTGTGTTCCTTCCTGGGTTTCTCGTTCTCCATTGAGCTCCCGGAGCCTCGCTGGGTGTTGGGCCCAGCATTGTGAAGGCCTTTTTGGGCTGTTCACACTCCGTGGGGTGGAAGTGAGACTTTAGGTCTTACAGTCCCTACAAATCTGTTTGTGCTTAATTCCTCAGGTAGTATGGGCTCCAAGAGGCCTGTAAATCTCTCTGGGATACTTTATCCTGAGTACTGTGGCAGAGTGGTTGTTCAGAACAATATCACTCCGAGCTGTTAAAGCACATCTGCAGGACCAGCTGCCTCACTAGCAGTGACCAGCAGCTGGCTATGTCACCTGTTGGCATCCAGCATTATCTGGTGACATCAGGACTGCTAGCAGAGCTGCACTTTGAATTGAGCAAAAACAAACAACAACAAAAACCTCCAAAACTCTCTTACCCAAAATTGGCAATAATACAATCCCTGATCCTAGAAACCATGAGATTATAATGTTTGTTGCTTTAAGTCATTAAGTTTTGGGGTAATTTGTTATACAGCAATAAGTAGTGACTACAGATTCCATCACTGTTAATTATCTTGATCAAAATTAAAAAAACAAAAAAACCCCAAAAGGAGCTAGGTTACCCTCAAGGGAGAGCAGGACTGGACTGTGTGCACACAGGTGATGGGGATTTGTGTATCTGCCTTCCTAAGATTCTCCCGCAGCGGGTGAGCAAACACCGATCATCGCTGTTGTACTGTGTATCTTGTTTATTTGTTTGTTTTTTGTACTGGGGATCAAACTCAGGACTTTGCCCTTGCGCTTATGAGGCAGCGGGGGTGCCACTGAGCAAAATCCCCCACCCTGTATTACGTATTGTGATTGGGTGTTTATTGTATTTTCCCCTCTGAGAGAAGTTTTGTGACTGGAAATTTTTTTCTGGTGGAGGTAACACTGGAGAATGAGCCCAGGCTTTCATACTAAGCTATGTCTGTAGGCCTTTTCAAAATGTTTTGCTTTGAGCCAAGCTCTAAGTCACTAAATTGCCCAGGCTGAGCTTTTTGGCCTTGCTCAGCTGGCTGTGCAGGGCCAGGGCACAGAGGAAGCAACACCTCTTGGGAACAACCCTCAGCCAGGGACCACCAGGGGGCCTGTAAGGACCCAGACCCTGCCCGAGGTGTGAGACGTGTGCTCTCACACAGGTCCTGTCCCCATGAGGGCTGAGCTTCAGCTGCCAGGGGTGGAAACCAGCTTGCCAACCCACTTTTCCCTGGTCACCTTCCTGTCTCCACCTCCCTCCTCTCTTGCCATTTCTTGAGATGACACCCCAAATAAACCGTTATTGTAGTTTGGACCTAGGATGTCCCCCCAAAGTGGTCTTATGTTACAGCCACGTAATGCTTGAATCTCTTTCACCACCCACAGGTTCCCAATGAAGAATGTCACTGCCACCCTTTCCTTAATGCTCAACTTTCCATGGTCTTCTCTTGCTTTCTTGCAGCCTTTGGAAATCCAACCTTTACACTCTGCCGTCTTCCAGCTCTGAATCATTGCATTTTCTATTCAGAGCCCCTGGGCTTTTCCATCCACTCTAACTACCTTTAGATGTCGTGGCAAACGAAAAGCTGTCAGTGCCTCTCCTTTAGTGGTCCAAAAATAACCTAAAAGAGGCCCTACTGAAATACAGCTTTATTTTCTTGATCACGAGCACACTTTTAAGCACGGTTGTCTTTCCACGCAGATGTGGCTGGGGTGTGGGGAAAGAGACAAGCTCATCGGGCTGCTAGCAAGTGGGGAGGACCGACATGAAACAGTCACTGAAGCAAACCGAAAGGGAATCTGCAACAGCACAGAGGAGGAAAAGTTGCCAGGAACACTGGAGCTTATAAAGTCGGATTTCCTCCTTTCTGAGAGGTCAGGAGGGGCTCTCCCCCGGGAAGCACCCCTCGAGGTGAGAATGGAAAGATGCCTGCAAAGGTGTAAACGATGGAAGAAGAGTGCTTCTGGCCGAGGAAATAGTGAGCGCAGAAGTCCTGGGGCCACAAAGATTGAGAGAAGGCAAAGGTGTCCGAAGAGCAGAGAACCAGGGAGAGCTTGGTGGGAGAAGGATCCGGAAGAGAATGCAGGGCCTCAGATAAATTAGGACTGGGTCTTTATCCCAAGCACAACGAGGAGCTACTTGAAAGTTTTTAACTGAGCTTGAAGAAGGCAGACCAGTCTGACCATGACTAGCCTGGCCCTTGGGCATATGTTTGCAGAGTAGGTTTCTAAAGCCAAGGTTCAGATGGTCTGGTAACCATAGCGATGGCTGCGTAGACACAAAGAAATTATGATAATCAAACCACAAACTTGAGAAACTGGGTGTTGTAAATACGACTGGTTCTGGAGGAGCTTTGAGGAGCCTGGGATGATGAAAGGTGCTGGAAGCCACATTATGCTAACACAAAGGGTCTAATGTTTGAAACGGGTCCTGCTGTGGGTATGAATAAAACCCAGGACCAAGGACACTGGTGTCATAGCAGCCCTTGGACCCAGTGACTGTGGGGGAGGGGCAGAGGCAAATGAGCAGGTGGAAAGCGTCTGCTGTCGCAACCAAGTTTTCTCTCAAATACAGAGAGGTGCGTAGGAGGTAGCACTTCTCTTCTTTTGCACATACTTTTGTATCTTCATATGATGTGTGGAATTTGGTGGCTATCTTGTGACCATAAGGTGAAAAGAGTAAGGATTCACACAACACGCTGAGGCAGCGAGGGCAAAGTGATGAAAAAATGTTGGGTCCTTGGTATCATAATGTTCCTGAATGACACTTGGGACCCTTGCCTCTTGAAATGCTACAAGCTAATAAATGAATTTATTGTTTACACTGTTTAAACTACTCGGTTAATCTGTTACTTGTAGTTTATAATGTGGTACAATTTAGTTTATAATGTGGTGTATTTGTCCCCACACAAGCTTCCTTTCCTACTTCCTTTGAGTATTAATACCCCGAGGTTCTCACAGAGCCCATAGCTACCTGCTAAATACATTCTCCAGCTTCCTTTGCAGCTTCATCTGTCATGTGACTGAGTTCTGGCCAATAGGATGTGAAGGAAACAACTGCTTTGAATTTGGGGTCAACCTCTTAGTGACTTGCTTTCTACTTCCTGGCCCTTTATGCTGTGTGGAAAGGGAACGAATAGAATAGACTCAGAGAAAGAAGCAACAGATCTGGACGGTTGCACAGAAGAGACACATCTCTCACATTTAAGCATCTATGTTAGGTTATTCATGTAAAAGAGCTTTATCCTGTCTGCTGCTGTACAGTAATCATGCTCTCACCCACTGGTGCTATCCCTCGGGTTCTTGTTGCAAACCACATAATGGATGGGGTAGAAGAGGGGTCTCAGTGTTCCCTCCAGACATGTCACAATGGGGGAAGCCACTGTCCCCACAAGAAAAATCAAATTATAATCGCTATTGCATTAAGCACTCCATAAATAATAATAGCTTCCATTTCTAGAATGCTTATCATTTGCCTGGCACAATTCTAGGTGCTTTACTTCTGATTTCTCATTAAATGTTCAAAAAAATCCTGTAATATAGATAATAACTTGCTTTAATTTTTGCAGTGATAAGAACTGAACCAGGGCTTACACACTCGGCCATATCTCTACACTTTTTAAAAATCTTTTATTTTGAGACAGGGTCTTGCTAAGTTGCTAGGCTGCCCAGGCTGGCCTCAAGCTTTCAATCCTCCTGCCTCAGCCTCCCAGAGTGCAGAGACTATAGGTATATACCACCATGCTGGGCTTAAATGTCACCTCTTCACTGAAACTTTCTCAACCACTTATTTTAAAATGTATTGCTCTTCTCCTCCACTCTATTATCCATGGGGTACTGCACTGTAAAACCAGGATGTTTTCATGAATAAAAAGAGGGTGCTATTAATAGTTATACCAGAAACGGAGGCACAAATGGAACGTCTCTGGCAAAGTGGTATCCACGTGATCCTACCCAATCCTCCGCCCCATTTGTTTTCCCCACCTGTTATTTCCCTACCAACTATGTATTTACCGTATGTATTTGTTTATTATCTATTTCCACTGACTTGAATACAAACTCCACGAAGACAGTAATAAACCTTCATTTTGTTTACTGCTGTGACCCCAGGGCCTTAAAATCTGGATTATATGTAGAAGTCACTCAACAAATTGAAATGGATTTGTGAATAAATGAATGAATGGGCATCTGGGGCTGACATGCAGGAAGTGGGGAAGAGACTATAGGCTCAGAAAGAGGTCAAGGCTGAGCATCCATGCCCCCACCATCCTTTCCCTTCCTACTGCCTGGCTTTTCTGCCTGGAGACACACTGCCACCCCAGCCTTTCAGCACCTCCCTTCCAGCAAGAAGTGTCCTTTGGGGCTAGGTCACTGCCTCTGCCCTTTCAGCTCCCAGATCGTTCCTAGCACCACTGTGCTCCAGCAGCTGCTGCTGGTTCACCCCAATTCTGACTAGGGTCTCTTCTCTCTACCTGGCCTGACCACCCTCCCACTCCTCCACCTGGCTGAGCCCCAAACCTGGGAGGCTATGAGGGCAAAGGTACAAGGAAATGAGGTGCACTCTGGATAGAAGCGAAAACAGACACAGAATGTTGGGAGCATAGCCTAGCTGGTGAGTGCTATGACCCAGCAACCTCACTTGTAGAAAAATATTTCCAGAACCATTCAAGCATGTTTGCAAAGATGCCTGGATAAGTCAACTGCAGCAGTCTGTGAGGGAAAAGAAAGCCAAACTAAAAATGTAACAAAAATATTTAATAACAGCTTAGCAACAGGGAAGTGTTCTGTGTTTCCAAGTAGAAGAATGGGTACTTCTACATATTCTAAAGTGGAAAACTCTTAAGGACAAATTACTTAGGGCAAAAAAGCAAAACAATGCATTATGATCTCATTTATGCTGGGGAGAGGGATCACAACTATATGAGTGTGAATATTTGCAATGTCCAAAAAATAAAAGTCTAGAAAAAAAAAAAACCTACAAAGTGCTCAGCGGTGGCATAGACTGGTGAGGATAGAGTCTTTGCTTTGTGTGTGCATACTGAATTCTGTATTGTAAAATTGAATTCTTGTCAACAGCTCATACTAGTTTTGTAATGAAACAGAAACAGAAAGTTAATTACTCCGAATCCATAGCTTTTGTCTCTGGAAAACTTTTGATTTCCTCTCTTCCTCTCCCCCACAATCTCACCACCCCCACCGCCCTGAGTCTTAATTTTCTTTTCTGTAAAGTCAGTTTTCATCCTGTAACGGGTAGATATCCTAACCCCTAAGACGCTGTAGGAAATGTTTCATGGTCACCCTCCGTCGGACTCTGACGCGTGTATGCTCTTGTGGGTGGGTGTGTGAGTGTGTGCGCGCGTGTGGGTGGGTGGGGGATTCTCGAGTCAAAGGTGGAGGAGTCAAAAAATGAGATTACGGGGTGGAGTAGGAAGCTTTGCAGGATCTAGACTCCTGAAAGGAGAGCGGCGTTCCTCAACATTTTCCTGGACAGAGGCTGAAGTTTTCAAAAGAAGCAAGACGCAGGGGGACACGCTCCAAAGCCCGTCTCGGGCAACACCGAGGGTTTCAGGAGAGAGCCGAGGAGTGGGGAAAGCGCGGCTCACCAAGAGCTGCCGAAAATTTACGGAGATACACGAAGAGTTAGCCGGTGAGCCCGAAGAATCCGATCCGGAAAGGTAATGAACACTTCAAGAAGTGAAAAGGTCGCGAGCCGGAACCACTTTTACAGAGCAGAAGTGCCGAAGGGGGAGATATTGAGTGGCGGAAGAGGTCGGAGGATTTCCGGAGCGGACGGAAGCTCCGCAGTCAGTTTTCCGGAAGAACGGAAGGACCGAATTCCCTAGTTGGGGCCATGGCTGAGGCGAGTCTGGATCCCGCGCCGGAGGCTGAGGCGCTGGCCGCGGCCAGAGAGCGGAACAGCCGTTTCTTGAGCGGCCTGGAGCTGGTGAAGCAGGGCGCCGAGGCGCGCGTATTCCGCGGC
>NW_022900934.1:13574213-13585987 GCF_012274545.1 Fukomys damarensis
GGGGCGAGAGAGGACGCTGAGGCTCTGGGGCTGGGCGACGGCGGTCAGGGACTCCCCAGCACTCCCTGCCTCCTTTTGTCACGGTGTCTCCGTTTGTACCTTCTGCCCTGGCCTTCGTTTGAGAAATGTCATCCTTTTTTTCCTCTCCGTTCATTCATTCCTAAGACACCCGGTCTTGTAGCAACTGTCCTTGAGCCGTTTCTCAACTCTAGGACGCTGAGGCTCTGGGGCTGGGCGACGGCGGTCAGGGACTCCCCAGCACTCCCTGCCTCCTTTTGTCACGGTGTCTCCGTTTGTACCTTCTGCCCTGGCCTTCGTTTGAGAAATGTCATCCTTTTTTTCCTCTCCGTTCATTCATTCCTAAGACACCCGGTCTTGTAGCAACTGTCCTTGAGCCGTTTCTCAACTCTGCTATTGTTCGACGCTGAACATGTTGTTTAACCTCTCTGAGCTTCGGTTTCCCCATGTGTACTGTTTCGATTTTCCATCAATTTTTTTTTTTTTTTTTTTTGGTGCCGGGGATCGAACTCAGGTCCTTGTGCGGGCGCCAGAACCACTGAGCTAAATCTCCGGCTCCATCATTAATTCTTCATTCAGTACTTTTAAGAAGCAGACAAACGGAATGTGGTGGCCCAGGCATGTAAACCCACCCCTCCGGAGGCTGAGACGAGCGGATCCAGAAAGATTCCGAGTTTCAGTCCAGCCTGGGCTACATATTGAGACCCTGTTTCAAAAGACAAGCAACAGAAAAGAAGCAGTTGTAATTATAGGTACTTGCCTTGAGGGCAGGCACTGCTTCATATATAGCTTTTCAAAAAGTTGTTTAACCTGTCTGCCTCAGTTTCTTCACCAATAAAGTGGAAGTCATAGTAGAGATATCCATCTCAGAGATGTTGTGACCAGTAGAGAAGATGTATGGGCCATGTACTGTGAATGAAAGTATCCCTGGCACATGACATTCAGTAAATGTCATATTTCATGAAGTTCATTAATTCATTATTTTTTTCACTAAAACATCCTCACCCTCTTTCACCAGAAACCCTGTCCTCAGATGAGAAACTAATGGTCATCTGGGGAAGTAATTTGCCCAGGGTTATTTATGCAGCAAGTAAGTGGTCTGTCCCTCTGACTTTGAAGCTTTGCTCTACACTTCTTGCCTTTATTAGTTTTTTGGGGGGAGGGGTTGGGGGGACATCTGTGCAGCAGGACATTGTTAGCTGCTATAGTATTTTGGGGAAATCCAGTAGTGAATAAGCAGACACATCACTACCTTTGCAGAGCTTTAATGATGATTTAACAGTTATTTGTGTGTTCAGATTTTCTTTTTTTCACCTTCTCTGTGACACAAAGTGGCTCCTTTGTTTACTGCTGTATCCCTATTGACATGTCTCTAGTTTCTAGAAAAGTGTTCCGGGTCTGGTTAATATTCAGTAAAGACTCATTAGGGTTATTGGAGAAATTCTCATGTAATAGCAGAAACTGAGGCTTGGAGAAGTTAATGTAATTTAATGTTACCACTAATAAGGGAATGAGCTGGGGTTTTGAACCCCATCCTTTCTGAGTCCAAAGAATGAATCTGTAAGCCATTATGCTGCTGGCTGCCTGATTATGTCCCTGTCAGGTAGGAACTCCTCTGATTGGGTGATGTTTCCCCTCTACATTTATTTTGTTTTGCATTTTAGGGATTAAATATGATAGTCCAGCCATAAAAGGTGTTTGGAAAAGGAAGAGGAAGATTTAAGGCCTTTAAATTTAGCCATAGCTGGTCTCAGGCATAGTCTTGTGTGGCTTGGGCAAGGGAAACATCCAGATAAGTTACACCATTTTCCAAAACATTACTAAATCTTTCTTCTGAAGTAAGTAGTAAGTAGTGTCTGGAATATTGGCTCATCTTTGAATATTAAACCTCCCATTAAAAAGAATTTGGCCTAATTACCACTTATGTGTTGATTGCAGGGATATCTGTTCCAGTTGTCTTTTTTGTGGACTATGCCTGTAACTGCTTATATATGGAAGAAATTCAAAGTGCAGTGACTGTTCGAGATTATATTCAATCCACTATGGAGACTGAAAAAACTCCCCAAAGCCTCTTGGGCTTAGCCAAAACAGTTGGGCAGGTTTTGGCTAGAATGCATGACGGAGACCTCATTCATGGTGACCTCACCACCTCCAACATGCTCTTGAAACCCCCCATAGAACAGATGAACATTGTGCTCATAGACTTTGGGCTGAGTTTCATCTCGGGACTTCCAGAAGATAAGGGTGTAGACCTCTACGTCCTAGAGAAAGCCTTCCTCAGTACTCACCCCAACACTGAGACTGTGTTTGAAGCCTTTTTGAAGAGCTACTCCACCTCCTCCAAAAAGTCCAAGCCAGTGCTCAAAAAATTAGATGAAGTGCGCTTGAGAGGAAGAAAGAGGTCAATGGTCGGGTAGAAGAACGTGTGTGACAATCACATAGAGTGAGGCTGTTTTTCAGAGTAAATTTGAATGCAACTAAATAAAGGAGTTGGGATATTTTTAAGCATTCTGTGTTGACACTTGTGTTAGTAACCCACCGTTCATTGTTGTCAAGAGTTTTTTGTGCAAATAAGACATACTCTGGGCAGAATTGGATACGTAAAGCAATCTAGGGCAGGCTGTCATATGTAACCCAGTGCTTTGTGTTTTGTAGTGTACATGATATGTTTTATTGAAATGAGTTTTGGGAGACAACCAATATTTTTAAAATGAAATAAAATCTAGGAAATATCAGTGTATTTTATGAAATTTGTTTCAAATATATAGTTGGACATAAAGGGTCTGATAATACAAGAGATGTTTTATTTTTCAAACTTTATTAAAGTAAAGAGACATAACTGTTAATCCTTCTCAGAGTACTTCCACTCTCTTCCACAGACTTAGCCCATTGTTCTTGTCACCTTTTGAAGCAATTCTGGAAGTCTTTCATGAGTATCAAGTTACACTGTTATGGCTGCCATGTCAATGTTTATTTGTCATGGGCATTTTGACTTTGTGGAAAAGAGCCAGAATAAAGTGGGTGAGGACACACATAATGTTTTCTGTGAGCCTGCCTTTCCACTGGGTGGCTCTTGACCACAGTATTCAGAGTACTTTTTATCATACTTCATAAAGACATGAAAGGAGACATCCAGAACTGCTTTCTTAGAAGTGACAAGAACGATAGAATAAATGATGTGAAGCATTTTGCGGGGGATTAATGGCAGTGTGTCTTACTGTAATAATACAATTTTAAAATTTAGACATCCACTATATTTTGAACACATTGTAGATATGTACTGGGTTTGTTATAAAATATATTTCTTTTTAAGGGTCATAGTACAGAAGAAAAATGCTGCTTAACTCCAGTTTCTCTTTTAAAAAAACCAGGCTTCTCTCAGGCAACTGAAATTTAGATAGCATTGTTTTTGTTGCTCTATATTTTTATTATTACCTTCTAATTAAGAGATGTGATTGATATCAAGTTCCTCTAAGTTTATATAGATGGAAAAGGGAGGTAATTTTTTATCACAGGCAGTAAACACATCAAAAATTGTGAGAGGCTTGTGAATGATTGAAGTTTGATCAAGTCTTTTTAAAAAAATTAGCACATATTTGTTGTACATGAGGAATATTCACATGCCTTGTGGGGAATTGGTACATGTACATGATACACCTTAATTCCTTTTTTTCCCCCCAAATAAAAGTCTGGTTTAAGGAGCAAGAAAACTGAGGATGCAAAGTACCAGTAACAGGCTTTTAACCTTGCTCAACCAGTCTCTTTCCCCAACAGAGGATACGTGTGGGTGGGTGGGGGGGCAGGTGTAAAACATACCTTTCCTCCTGGTCAGTTTTAGTTGGCAAATATATTTTGAATGCCTTGTATGGGCCTGGTACTTTATGAGTAGAGCCCAACAGTGAGCAACACAGATACAGTGCCTGCTTTTATGGGATAAGCTTCCTAGTGGGACCAGGAGGATGTTTGCTGCCAGTGTCCTCCTCAGTGCCCTGCATGTGGCAGAGGCCAGAATAAATGAAAACTTCACTTCCTAGTCATTTAAACAATGGCCATACTCTTAAGTGAAATAAATAAGACACTCGAATAAATACTGAATAGTTTCTCTGATGTGAAAAACTAAAAGTGTAAATAAGGTTCAAATGGTATAATTGAGAGTGTGAAATAGGAAGAAAATGGCTAAAGGGGACGTGGGGAGGGGAAAAGAAAAAATGGAAACAAAGTCTTTGTAAACAAGGAAGGTGAAGGGAGGGCAGGGGTATGGGGAAAAAAATAAGAACCAAGACATGTAAAGGTACAAGATCCCAATAATGATTGTTTGCTTTAAATGTACCAGTGAACTTAATGGCGGGGGGGGTGTGTGGATTTAGCAGTTCAAAAAAAAAAGAAACTGAAAGAGAAACCTTGCTGTAGCTGGCTGGTCCCTGAAAATGACAGCCTGGGTTGAAGCAGTGGTGAGCTTGTTACAAACTGCTTGGCACAAAGCCTGGCACCAGTGGGGCATAGAACATGGCAGCCAGTGGCAGGGATGGTGGCAGCAGGGAAGCTATAATTTCCTTTGTGAGTGTTGAGAGGGAGATAGGCAGATGCTGGAGACTAGAGGAACTTCACAAATGCTCCGAGGAGTACTGCCCAGCCCTTGGCCTGTGAGAGGAAATAAGGGGTTAACAAATATTCCGAAGGAAGCTGTGGTTTCTCTCCCTAGTTCAGACTCACAAAGAGCCTAGGAGCCCTCTGCAATTCTGGGTCCTGAGCAACAGCAGTTCTTTTCCACGATGAGCTGATAGCACTAGCGGCTATGTATGAAGCCTCACCTGCATCTCCAGTGTGGGGTAACGTTTCCACTTTACACGTGCAGAAATATTCAGCAATGTGAAATCTGTCCTAGAGCCGCAATAAGTGAGAGCTGGGATGAAAACCCCTGACTTTAACAATAGCTAGCTTCATCAAACAGCTACAAGTTCTTCACCTGCATGAACTCATCTTACAGAGGAAGCAACTAAAGCGTGGGGAAATTAAGTTTGTTCACAGGAGCTCAGTGAGTGGCACAGCCATGGGAATGTGTTGTGACACTGAGATGTCACACCACTAAATGTCAAACACTAAAAAGGACACCGGCCAATAGTTTCTCCAACAGACATTTTCTCGTGGCCAGTCCACGGGCAAAGAAAGGGCTGGCTCAGTTAGTGCTCCATGCTAGGCCCATTCTTAATGAGCTGAGCTGGCTACACGGTGCACTGGCTGAAGGGTTTTAGGAAAGTTACTTTAGTGGAAGGGCAGGATAATGGAAGGACAGAAGGTGTACTCTGATGTAACTAAGAAAGTAAAACCTAATCCTGATTCCGTTATTTACAATAATAGGCAGCCTGTAAGCCACAGCTTGCCAATTTAATATTTAGAATTACATGAAATGTTTGATTATTGAGTTATCAGCCACCACCCTCCCCTAAAATTTGCAACATAGGCAGATGCCTCTCTTGCTTCTCCCTAGTCAGGCTGGGATGTCACTGACCACCAGGGCCTTCATGGAGAAGCCAGTGTTCCTGTTAGAGTTGGCCCCTAACTTTTTTTTTTAGAAACTAGGAGTTTCCTCTGTCTAATTTGCGCAGCAACTCCAAAGAACTATGACTTTTTTTTTTTTTTTTTGCCACCAGAGGTTGCAAGTCACTGTCATCTGCTGTGCAAACAGTTAAACAGGAAACTTTCCTCCACTTCCTTTTCTTCTTTTTGCCTTTGTTCCTTCCCCCTCGCTCTCTTTCCTGCCACTCTATCTTCCTCCTCCAATTCCCCTCCCTTCCTCTACTTCCCTCCTTTATCCCAGCTCCCTACTTCCCATCGTTTCTTCCTTTCCTCACTCCCTTGAACTTGTTCATTAATTCACTCACCAACACCGTAGCTGAGCATCTATCTATATGTGGCAGGCCCTATGCTAATCATTCTCAGTTTCCACTTCCTGTCTTAATTTTTCCTTCTATTCTCTGATGTCTTCACTCATTCTTTCACTAGGTGTTTAGTGAGTGCTTTGGCTGTGTCCAGCTCTGTTCTGGATTCTAGAGAAGGTATAGTGATGGGCACGTCCAGTGTTGCACTGGAGCCTCCTGGCCTCTGCTGCACTACTGTGCTCCATGACTTCCTCACTGACCTCCTTGCTTCTGCCCCAGCCCCCTGTATCTTTCCTCACTCAGCAGACAGAGAGACACTTCTAACTCCAGATTATACCACCTCTAGAAGCTTGATGGCTCTCCATACCACGTCTACCTTTCTGTATTTGTGTTACACTTCAATAAAAAGCTTAGGCCTATATGAATAGAAACTACCACCGAGCTGGAACTACCATTCCAGCTGCTCCCTGGCTTAGACCCCATAATCTTGAGCCTGGAGCATGGCATCTGCCTCCTCCTCATGGTTCTCTTCCCCTCTGACCTTGTCACCCCTTTACACCCCAAGCTGTCTTCCCCAAGACAGTCTGGGAAATCCTATGAAATTTCAGTTCATGTCCTGTCCTATTTCAACTCTCCGGGGGTCTTACTTCACTCAGGGTCAGTCTGTCCTGTACAACCCAGCACATACTATCCAGGATTGAATCCAGGGCCTTTGCACTGAATTACACCCACAGCTTTTTAAAAATATTTAGGTTTGTTTGTTGGGTTTTTGTTTTTTGCATTACCAGGGATCAAACTCAGGACCTTGCACTTACGAGGCAGGCACAGTGCCACTGAACTAAATCCCTGGCCCTGATTTTTAGTTTTGAGACAGGATCTTGATAATTTGGCCAGGTTAGGCTTGAATTTGTGATCCTGCTTTAGCCTCCTGGAGTGGTGGGATTACAGCTGTGCTCTTCCACACTTGGCTTCCATAGCATGTACTAAATTGAGTTGAATTCTTTACTACAAAGCCAGCCTGCCTGCAGAGAGAATCCGTGCCCCATGTAGGAAAGACATCTTCCTATTCACACAGGCACACTCACATTCCACCTACTCATAGTTTTCCCTGCTGGAGACATAGCAGAGTGTGGTTCTGGCCTGTGGTTTGGAACAAAAAAACAATCAGAACACCGGGAGTCCAGTGCTGATCAAAGGGCCCTTCGTGTTTGTCAGTCTCCCCCTCTGCCTTGGACCGAGGAGGGTAGGGGATGGCCCAGAACCCAGGGTGACCGGTCATAGCTCCAGGCCTTCCCCAAAGTAAGGAATAGCCCATCAAGCCGAGGGACTTGACCACCACTCCAGGGGTCCTGAAGGGCGACTAATCCCAGCCCCAGCCTGAGGCCTCACTGCTGGGACCTGCTTCAAAGCCAATATTGCTCTTGGAGCTGCAGAGGCCTTGAATGAAATGTTACTGTGGAAGATGCTGACAGTGGCACCGGGGAAGGGAGGGGAGGGAGTCTGAGAATCCCTTCTAGGGAAGGAAAGCCGAAAGTCTGCGCCAATTTTCCCCACCCCCTAACCCTCTCTCCTTCCCTGCTTTATTTTTCATTGTTGCACCAAGAACTATATGCTACACATTTTACACATCTATCCTAAACTACTCAGACAAAAGATCTGTGAAAGAGACTGGTCTGGTTTAACCAGTGTAATATCTGACACCTAGGATGATACCTGGCACATAAGAGCTGCCACAAGTTAGTCCTTGTAGAATGAATGATGCTCGTGACTTTGATGTTCACAGCAATCAAATATAATTCTAAGCAGATTTGATCACTCCATGTGTATGTGTTCTCTGCTATGATCCAGGCACCACTCTGGGCTCTGAGAACATCACAAGGGACAAAGGGGATTCCTTGTTTTCTAGTGTGGGATCATTTCTAATGACCAGTCATGCTATGAAGGAAATACTAGGGGGGACTATACAGGGTGAGTGGCCCCACTGAGGCGGGCTGCTTTTTATAAGATTGGGTTGTCGTGGGGGCCCCTTGAGGAGATGAAATTTGAGTTGAGACCCAAAGGAGAAGTCACTGTGATGGTAATAGGGTTTGCAGAGAGGGTACCCAGAGGGGTCCAGCCAGAGGGACAGTAAAGCATAGAACTTCATGAGTTCAAGAAGCAGGAAGCAGGCCACCAAGAGTATGGCACACAGTAGTGGAGCCAGGAAGTGGGGTACAGAGCCAAAGAACTAGGCAGGATCCAGTCATTCACTTAGAGTACCCAGTACAGTCCATGGCACACAGCAAGCCCTCAGTAACTGTGTCAGTGGCTGTAATTAACACACCCACTAACACCTTATATAGCCTTTTATTTTCCAGTTAAAAATTACTAATACTATTTAGTGAGGGGTTGATAGCCAGATGGCCCAATGCTAGATGAATAAGCGTGAAAAGTACTTTGCAGAGCAATTGACTTTTTATTCATTGACCCCACCACAGTAACTTCAGCTGCAGTAACTGAAAACATAAACAGGTCTCAGGCTAAACATAAAAGGGTGTAGGAAGTACAGGCATAATCCTGTGCACTGCTGAAGGCACCTAGCTTCCAGCTTGCTGCTTTGCCGTCCTTAGTGTGTCCTTTCCATTCTCAAGGTCATCTTGTATTCTGGTTTGTATTACTATCCTATAAATCACCTCAAAACTTGAAACAAGATCGAATTTGTTATTGTGCACGATTCCCTGGTTGCCTGGGCTCAATTGGGCATCTCTTCTGTTCCATATGTTATAGCAGAGGCCACCGTGTGGAGTGCGACAGAACTGTAATCACTTTCTTATTTATCCTTCTCCATTTTTAAGTAAGTATAGATACAGTCTTTTCTTATGGTTTATATTTTGGCCATTAAGTTTTATGCACATTTCTGCATATGATTCTTAGCACAGTGCTTGAAACACAATTTTATAAGTAGCAGCCATTGTCCCTTGAGAAATAGTAGTTATTATTCATACTAATATTAGTACGATAAAACTACAAGCACTTTGACTCATATTCTGTAGTTTGCTGTGGGTGCCAGGAGTCAGCCCAGTCCAGCTCATGTGGCCTCTTGCCAACAGCTCCCATCATCGGGAGGTCTGACAGCTTAGCCAGGACGGTCTAGCTGAGAATCAGCGGCACAGGCTTTGGAGTCATGAGAGGCATCTCTAAAATTCACAGCCAGTTGGAAGGGTGGTTGTGAAAACGAAATGAGAAGATCTGGGTAGCACCGAGCACAGAGCCTGGGGATAGTAAGTCCTCAGTCAGTGGCACTGGGTGCTGGGGACCCCTTGATGGGAGGCAAAGGAAAGGAGAAGGAGCTTCCCCCTAGCTGAAGCATATCTCTAGATGTCAGGCACACGTTAGATTCCTTCATTAAATGTACAACTTCTTGCTCTTTTGATGACTCGATAAAGAAAGCAGCTCAGGAATCAGGTGGGAACGGGGCGAGCAGCAGTATGTGTCACAGGAATTTCAACCCTGTATGCACTAGCCATGTGACCGTAGATAAATAAATGCCTTAATGTCTCTGAGTCTCAGTTTCCTCATCTGCCCAACGGACATACCTACTAGGGGAGGAAAATACATGCTAGTCGAAGCATATATTGACTGTGGCAGCTCTTTAATAATTCCACAGTGTACTTCCTTTTCACTGTCAAGGGGAAGAAGCAAAGAAAGGAAGTTTATGGGTCCAGGCTTGGGGCCACCTTCCTTCCTGTGGGGTTCTAGAGTCGAAGTCATTCAGCTGGTGACCTCATGTCTTGCAAAGTCCTTTTTCTATAAGAAGCTGTAATTCTGGTAAGAAAACTAATGTTGACAGTAATAGTTATCTACTTCTGGGTTAAAAAATTGTTCCATTAATTTACTAGCCTAAAGCAATGGTTTCTTAGTTCTTGGATTATTTGGGTCAGAAATTTGGATGGGGTAGTTTAAGGAGGGTCTGTTTTTGTGCTACCGCATCTGGTCTTAGCTGGAAGACTTGGGAGATGGAACTGTAACCATCTGGAGGCTTGTTCACTCACATGCTGTTAGCTGACACTGGCTGATGGCTGAGAGATTGGGTCTCTACCCAGGACCCTCTTTGTATCTTTTTCTGGCCTGGTTCAGCTTGAACTTCAAATACAATGGTTGGGTTTCAAGGACAAAGGTCCTCAGATTGAGCAAAACAGGCAGAAGAAGCTGTGCCCTCATTATGACCTAGCCTCCGGAGTCATTTAGCTTTACCTCTACCATGTTCTTATTGGTTGGAATGCCATCAGCCCCTGCCCACATTCAAGAGGAGGTACATCGATTCCCAACTCTCAGTGGGAGTGCATTCCAGTAATCACTATTGCTGTCACGTATTAAATGCTTATACCATGCAGGTACTGGGCCACACCCTTGCTCATTCTCTGTAGGAGTTACATAGTGTTATAGTTCTCATATCAGATGAGGAAACTCAGGCCAAATGAAGTTTATCTGCTTTCCCAGCAACAAGCAGTGGCCCGGCCATAACTAATGTAACTTTGTCTGATGCAGCGGTGACAGATTTAAATAGGTAATGCAAATGGATTTATGTAGAGTTGAAATGAGTTAGCCATGGTGGCACGTACCTGTAATCCCGCCCTCTGGAAGGCTGAGGATTGCAAGATTGAGCCCAGCCTGGACAATTCAGCAACTCCATGTGACCCTTGCCCAAAATAAAAAAATTAAAAAATTCTGGAATGTAGCCGTGTGAAGGCCATGGCTTCAATCTCTAATACCACACACACACACACACACACACACACACACACACACACACACACACACGATGAAATGAATTAATACAGGTAAAGTGCTGACAACAATGCCCAAAACCTGGTAGTAAATGCAGGTAACATGTGCTTGTTATTATTAATATTATTCTTATTACACCAGATTGAAACCTGTTCTATTTTTTTTTTCATATAACTAGAACTCTTAATTTTTGTTTTCATGTTTGCAGTACATAATGATTCCTCGTGGGGACTTGGTACATATACTTAATAACACATCTTAATACTTTTATGTTCTTCTTCCCCTCTCCCTCCCCCTTCTCCCCATCCCTTGGTCCCTTTGCCTTTAACAAAAGATCTATCTCCAATTTTCCTATTATCTGTCTTACATTTTTCTATACTTTGGGTTTCTCATAGAAGAGAAACCATGTGATATTTAAGCTTGTGTGACTTATTTATTTCACTTAATATTATGGTCTCAGGGTGCATCCATTTTCCAACTAAAGGCTCACATTTATCCTTTTTAATAGCAGAGTAGTACTCTGTTGTGTATAACACTGCATTTTCTTTATCCATTTATTTGTTAATGGACATATAGGCTGCTTCTAAGATTTAGCTATTATGAGTTGTGTATGCAACTGTAATATGATGTCTTTGACTCTTTTGGGAAGATACCTAGAAGGAGAATAGCTAGGAAAAATAGAATTTCTATTTTTAGTGTTTTGAGGAATTTCCACACTGATTTCCATAGTGACTGTATTAGTTTATATTCCCAACAACAACGTAGAAAGTTTCCTTTACCCCTGCAGCCTTGGCAGCATTTTTTATTTGACTTTTCGATGATAAGTCATTCTTTCTGGAGTAAGACAGAATCTCACTATTGTTTTAATTTGCATTTCTCTAAGGGCCAGAGATGTTGATCATTTTTTAATGCATTTATTGACTATTTGTACTTCTTCTGAGAAGTACCTATTCATTTCAGTTGCCCATTTTTCGAATTGGTCTTTTGTGAGAGCAGTCTGATTTTTTTTAGTTCTTTATATATTCTGTCCAAAGTGCAGCTGACAGTTTTTTTCCCATTCTGTAGTTTGTCTTTTACTCTGTTGGTTTCTTTGCTGCGTAGTTTTTTTTT
>NW_022900934.1:13586293-13596208 GCF_012274545.1 Fukomys damarensis
TTTGTTTTTTTTTTTTTTTTTTTTTTGTACTGGGGATCAAATTCAGGTCCTTGAGCTTGTGAGGCAGGCACTGGAGCCGCTGAGCTAAATCCCCAGCCCTGTGTAGAAGCTTTTAAATTTGATATGATCCCATTTGATGATTATTGATGTTATTGCATGTGCAATTGAGGTTCTGTTCAAAAGTTCTTGGCTACACTTAAGCCTTCAACAGTTTTACCTTTTTTGTCTTCTATAATAGATTAAATGTTTCTGTTTTCACATTTAGATCTTTGATCCATTTTGATTTTAACTTAGTACGTGGTAAGAAATACAAGTCTAGCTTCAATTTTCTGGATGTGTACAGCCAATTTTCCCAGCACCATTTGCTAAATAGACTGTCTTTCCTCCAGCATATATTTTTGGCCCCTTTGTCAAATAACAGATAGCTGGTGTGCCTGGGTTTGCTTCTGCTGCTTTGTTCTTTCCTGTTGATCCATGTGTCTGTTTCTGTGCCAGTACGTGCTGTTTTTACCACTGTAGTTTGACAATATAACTTGAAATCTGGGATTGTGATGCCTCCTGCTTTGCTGTTGTTGCTTAGGATTGATTGCTTTCACTACTTTGGGTCTCTGCTGGTTCCATATGAATTTTAGGATTTTTTTTTTCTAGTTCTGTGAGGAATGCTGTGGATATTTTGATTGATATCGCACCAAGTCTGTATATCAGTAAAACCTCTGTTCCAAGGCCACACTCTGTACAATCAGTCTCTTCATTGGTTCTGAAGCGGGGAGTCATCCCCAGAACCCAGGTGAGATGTACCCTGGAGTCAGCTGCCAGAATTTGGACTTTGGGGAATGGACCAGTATCTATGTGGTTAGCTGCTCCAAATTCCTAGTCATATCTGTTCTGGTTTAGAGTTCCCTGTCCTGCCACAAACAGGCTGCAAGGTCCAAAGTGCTCTTTGGAGGGCCTTGCCTCTCCACCCAAGGTCATTTGCAGGCTTTGGGCAGCTATTGGGCTGCCTGAGGGTCTGAAAAGTCACAGAAGAAAGTTTCATCACTACGTCCATGTCGTCTACTTGGAACAGCACAATGGGCAAGAACGTGCCCTTGGGGCTTACAGGAGTGATGGCACTGTGCCCTCACCAGGGCCTTTGTGCACTGTATCATGGCTTCTGAAATTTTGGATCTTCCCAGCCAAGTTCTGGAATTTTGGCATAACTGTGCTCTTTCTGCACTATGAGTTACCAACCATTTCTCTTTGATTTGCTTCAAGTTTTAAACTTAAATATATTTAATTTACAAGGAGTGTTTTTTTAAGCCAGGAGCTATAATAAAAAACAAAAACCACTTAAAGGTAACTATAAGAATAAATAAAGTGAAATGTCCGATTGCAGAGACATGCCAAAGTGTCTGACCCCAAAGGCATCTCTGTGAGTCATAGGGGTAGATTTCCACATGGTGAGGTGTTAAAGGGTTACTACCACTCAACGTAGACCCTCTCCATGGATAATAAAAAGCAAAGGAAAAGCAAGAGGAAATAACTTTCACTTTTTGCCATTTAATGTTATTATTTAAATGTCATATAGACCATACAATATTGCCTGCATATCCTCATTGGGGGCCTCTCACTCCTGGAGAAATGTTCCATCATCTCCTCTGATCTAGCAACAGTTTCTCTCTGTCACACCCTCATCAGCAAGACCTGTCTGTTCCACAGGCAAAACATATCCAGAATGGAATCCTTTCTTGCCATTGATGCTCTGGTCCAAGTCACCGTCATCTCAGCTAGTGGAATCTTTTACACAAAAAACTCATCTGCTGGGATTGCTACAATAAGCAAGATGGGTAATAGCATGAGGCTGTAGAAAAGCTGGAAACTCACACACTCTTGGTGGGATTATAAGGTCTCTGGGCCTCTTGGAAAGCAGTCTGGCAGCTCCATGAAGGTTGAACTCACAGTTCCACTGTAACCCAGAAATGCCACTTTTGTTTATGTCCCTAGGAGAAATAAAGACCTGTATCTGTACAAAAATGTGTACACTAATGTTCAGAGCAGCATTATCCGCAACAGCCAAAAAGTGTAAACAATCTAAATTATTATCAACTCATGAATGAAGAATAAATGTGGTACACAGTAGAATGGACTATTATTCAGCAATAAAAAGGAACAAAGCATTGATGTATTCTAAGATATTATGGGTGAACCTTGAAGTTGTTACATTAAGTGATAGAAGCTGACACCAAAGGACCATGTATTATATGGTTCTGTCTATGTAAACGTCCAAGAAGAGGAGAATCTATAGAGAAAAAGTGGATTAGTAGTTGCCAGAGGCTGGGCAAGTGGTGGGGAGATAAGGAATGACTGATATGGGTGTGGGTTTCTGTTTGGGGTGATGAAAATGTTCTACACTGATTGTAGTGATAACTGCATCTGTGAATGCAGTTGGAGAAATAGTCCATCAAAAACCATTATATTATGTACTTTAAAAAATGGTATTAGGGAGTGAACCAAGGGCTTTATTGTGAGTTACAACCCCATTCCTTTTCAATGTTTTATTTTGGGACAGGCTTTTGCTAAATTTTTAAGTTGCACAGGCTGACCTTGCACTTGTGATCATACTGTCTCAGCCTTCCAGAATGCTGCATTATAGGCATGTGACACCACATTTGGCTAATTGTACCCTTTTGATATGGTGAATTACATGGTACGTGAATCAAACCTCAGTGATGCTGACTTCTTACAAAATGAAAGCAGAATGTGCCATTCTAATTAAATTTCTGCTGAGCAGCTCATGTTTCTCAGCACGAAAGTTCTAACTTTCAAAGTCCATGTCATCGACTTGCTGGTTGCCCTTCTGATCCATCTCCACATTCCCAGATCCGTGATGACTTTAAGATATGTCAAGGACCTCCACTGTGTGAATGGAGACATTAAATGTGATGGCTCAAGGTAGGAATGAGCTGGAGTAGTCCAGTGGAAGTTTCTTGAGGGCAGAGGTTTGAATTTTAATCTTATTTGTGACTGTATGTACAGCCTTGTACCAAGTTGATACATAGTATTGAATAAAATAAGTGACAGCCAAGGTAGAGTAGCACACTGGCAATCCCAACTACTTGGGAGGCTGAGGCAAGATGATCACAAGTTAAAGCCCAGCCTGGGAAATTTATGAAGGTCATATCTCAAAATAAAATAAATGAAAGGGGCTGGGGATACAGCTTAGTGATAGCTTGTTTATCTAGCATGCATGAGGCCTTGGGTTCAATATCCAGTATGAAAGAAAGAAAGAAAGGGAGGGAGGGAGGGAGAGAGAGAGGGGGAGAGGGAAAGAGGAAGAGTATGATAACTCCTAAGTTTACTGATGGAGGAAACCAAATCTGGTATTCAAATATTAAGTCAACATCCTCAAAGTACTACCACAGATCATGCCTGAGGCCCAGAGATGTTAGGTAGCAAGATTCTTTACAAACCAAGATGGTTGTAGACCCAGATTCAGTGTGATAGGAACCAGTTCAGAGTTTGAATGAGGGAAGTGATTCCACTAGAATGTGAGAAAGGATGAACTAGATTTTAGAGACATGGAAGAGGGAAAGTAATAGAATTCTTCCAACAGTGTTCTCAAATTAAGCCAGGCATGGTGGCACATGCCTGCATTCCCAGCACTCAGGAGACCGAGGCAGGAGAATCCTGTGAGTTCAAGGCGAGCCTGGGCTACATAGCAAGTCCCTGTCTCAAAACACCAAAACCAAACCAAACCAAAACCAAACCCAAAGAAATCAGTCAATTATGGACTCACATTTGAATCTGCTGTGAGCTCTAAATATTCCTGATACCCAGGCCACATTCAAGCAGTCTCTGGGGCTAGAGCCTTGGAAACAGCAGTTTAGATGCTTCACAGGTGATTGCAACATGCAGCTAGGATTGGGAAACGTTGTGCTAGAAGTTTAGAGGAATGCAGCTGGCCCTGAGACCTGAGGCAGTGAGAGCAAGGATCAGCTTCTAGAGTGAACACACTTCAAGTATTGACAGTTCTTTTAATATTTGTGGGAATTTGGGACATAGAGAACAATATTCACAGCTATTTTGCTCTGTTTAATGTTTAATGTGAAAGTTGTGTTTCCCATATCTAACAGACACACATAATCCATTATTCCTTGGTATTAATGAGGGACTGGTTCCAGGACACCCCAAGAATATAAAAATCTGCAAATGCTCAAGTCTCTTATAAAAAAGGTAGAGTATTTGCACATAATCTATGCACATTAAAAATATCTTCATGGGAGTGTGCTATTCCTAGCAGTAGGATCTGAGTTACTCACTGGCTGAGTTCTGATCAGAATGCAGGAACTGGTTACCTAGCTCCAGGTGGCTCACACTTGAGCAACAAGCTAAGCTCCTTTTTATTATAGTTTTTCCTTGCTACATCAGACGTCCTTAAATCCCTATATTCTATGTGGAATTCAATGTTGAAAGACTTGAGTCACACCCCCCCACACAATGAATTGTTATTTAGGTTTTTCATGGAAGGAAAGAACTGATCTCCTGGCCCTGTGGCATGTTTTTAATAGAGCTCCCCTCTGGTTCTGATGTAATATATTATAAGACACTGTTGCTCCCTCTGTAATCCCTCAAAAGAAGTTTTATAAGCTATAAAATCGTAGTTTAAAAAAAATTTGTAGAGAGCTGAAGACACAAAGAAACCTAATAGACCTGAAGTCTCAGAGGCCATGCCAAGCTCATCATAGAAGAGAAGGGTCCTGGATACTTCACGTCCTACTTCAACTGGTTGAGGAGGAGGACTCTGCCTTATGTGATCAAGAGGAGACAGATGTTCAATTGCTGCACGTGAGTTGCTGTGAAGATTGGGATGGAGAAGATCCTTACTTGTGGGCTAGGTCTGCGTGCATCTGTTGGCCAACTCTTACTATGGAATTTACAAGCGTGGGCTTGGCACACCAAAAGCGTGGGAGAGCAGGACCAAGGATCTCCTAGGAAGAAGGAGGCCTCTCTCAAGTGTCAGGCATTCTCAAATATGGGGGCAGGGCAGGAAAACTGAGAGAAAACCTAAGGTGATACATTTTCACCTGTGAAAGATAAGGAGTGAGACAGAAGAATGCAGAAATGTCCTCCCCTTCCAGGCACTCCAACTTTTGATTATCAGAGTCTTAGAGTGGTGTAGGTAACGAAGAGACAGCTATCAATAACCAAATGAATGACCATGGGTTGGAAAAGTCTTCACAGGTACAGGAAAAGAGGGGCAGGATTTGTGAAATATGATAACTTCCTAATGACCCAAACAAACCAAACCAAAATAAAACATGGCAACCTAACACTACGGAGGAGAGAACTCCACCGTTTCAAAATTGGACAACTCTACTGCCCAATTATGACAGACCTTTGGAACCTTACCAGTGCTCAGGAAAAGCTTTGCTCAAACATTTGGAGGCAGCAGTGAACGAAAAGTAAACCACACTAAAGTTGAAACCCAGCTCAACTGCAGCTCACCTGGATGAAGTTCACACTGACAAAAAAGTCCACAATAGTATTCATCCATCTGGAGTAAATACAGACACTAGACGTACCCTTCATTCTCTACCATTCCTTCTCGTAACATTTTCACAGTATGTTGAAAGATTAACAAATACAGAGAAAACAATGAAAATGTGGCAGTTATGGGAAAGAGGCCCAATAGAAGCAGAGCTAGAGTGGCCCAGGTTTCTGAATTCTCAAGAGACTTAAAACCATGACCAAAATGGAATGACCTAAAGAAAAGGATGCATAAGTACATGAGAAATTTCAGCAGAGACATTGAAACTATAACAAGAATTAATGAAAATGCTAGAGTTGAAAAATACAGTATTAGAAATATAGGCTTAGGTCTAAAGCATACTGGATATAGCCAAGGAAAATACCAATGAAGTTGAGAACAGAAAATATAAATTTCTCAA
Organism: Fukomys damarensis; assembly: GCF_012274545.1. Taxonomy (NCBI): domain Eukaryota; kingdom Metazoa; phylum Chordata; class Mammalia; order Rodentia; family Bathyergidae; genus Fukomys; species Fukomys damarensis. Next base: position 13,592,221 of record NW_022900934.1, read on the forward strand.
AGAAACACATAGTGAAAAAATATAGCAGAAAGGCCCTGAGAGTGGTAAGACATCATCAAACACTCTGACATAAGTGTAACTGAAATTCTAGAAGGTGAGGAGCATGAGAATGGGGGAAAAAGAAGTATTTGAAGAGATAAGGACTGGGATCATTCCAAAACTGATGAAAGTTATCAATGCACAGACTGAAGAAGCTCAGAAAACTCCATCAAAATAAATACTCCAAGAAAAACACACCTAAGGACATCATAATCAAGTTGCTGAAAAGTCAGATATAAGTGTATCTGTCAGAAAGTCACAATAAAAAGGTATATTGCCAATAAGGAACACAAATGGCATTTAATTTCTTACCAAAATCAATGTGAACTTAAAGATAATAGAATATCTGTAAAGTGCTTAAAGAAAAAAAAAAAAGCTGTCAACCCAGGCTTGTGTATCCAGTGGAAAGACTTTAAAAATAAAGGTAATAAAAAGGTACTTTTAGAAAAGCAAAAGCAGAATTTACTCTCATAAATCATCACTATAAGAAATGAGAAGATAAACAATTCTGGATCTTCAGGAAGGAACAAATAGATACTGTAAACATCTGGGGAAATAAACAAGATTGTTTTAAACGTAACATTATTTTTTTCCTTATGTATATTTATACGTATTTGTAAAAGATTATAGGGTATTTAAAATTATAACAATTAAGTGTGAAATATTTATAGTGGTGCTTTTGTAAGTGTTTAACAACTGAGAAAATTCCTTATTTACAGCATTTTATTATTATTGTGGGTGGTTTCATGCTGACATCAGTTATATAGCTGGCTCACAAATTTTCTGCAAATTCAACAATTGTCCTTCATAGTTAGCAGAAGTTAGTGTTTATAGTATACATAAATTTAAAAAGACTATAAATATGTAAAGGGTAAAAGGAAGTAGGAAATGGAGTGATGCTTTTTAAGGGTCTGAGATTATTATTTGAAGTAGACTGATAAAGATGCATGTCATATTCTAAGTACTAAAATAACAACACAGAAGCATTGCTTAACCACTTATCAGTCCAATTATTTAAATACAGGGTGACCAAAATTACATTTTCATTGATTTTTATAAGATAATATAACAGGAAATATAAAAATGACAATTTTATCAAATTTATTCAATACAAGAATTAACTGGTTGAAATGATACCTGCCCAAGTGACACTTGGGATAGTTAGTATGTAAACAAACATGATCACCTCAAGTGATGCTTGGGATAAACTGTTAAGTGGTTAAAATTAACACAGAAAATAAGTAGAATACTAAAAGCTGTGCTGGTGATACATACCTGTAATTCTAAAACTCTTGGAGGCTGAGACAGAAGGATAAAAAATTTGAGCCCAGCCTGGGCAACTTAGAGATTTAGTGACTCCCTATCACAAAATAAAAAATAAAATAAAAATTAAAAGGGCCAAGGGTATAGTTTATGGTGATGGCCTTGAATTCATTCTGAATTTCAATGAATGAAAACAGAGGCAATATATTCATCTGGCACCAAAAGAAGGTAAGAGAGAAGGATTAGAACAGAGAAACAAAGAACAAATAGGAAAAATAGAAAATAAATAGCAAAATGAGGCACTTACATCCAACCAGCTAAATAATTATATTAAATGTAAATGGACTAAACACTCCAATTAAAAATCAGAGAATGTTGGACTAGATTAAATAAAGTTCATTGATACATGTACACAAAAACAAATACAGAAGCACAAATAGGTTGATAGTTAAAATGGAAAAGTTATAAAATATTAAGCATTAAGGAAAGCTAATATAATAAGCTCTATTAATAGCAGACACAATAATGTCGTGAGTGTTCTAACTTATGTTTGACAGTTGAAACAAAAATTGCCAGTTGTGGTTCCAAATATGTGTTGAGGAAATACTGAAAACAATATTGTAAGTAGGATGAGGTAAAAGGACATAAAGGTAAGTAAAGTTTCCGTATTTCATTGAACCTGGTAAAATGACAATACTGGGGCCAGGCTCAGTGGTGCTTTGCCTGCCTGGCAAGTGAAAAGTCCTGAGTTGGATTCTCAGTACAAAAACAAACAAACAAACAAAACAAAACAAAACTAGTAGACTATATTAGTTATACTAGTAGACAGTACTAGTAGGCTATAGTAAGTTATGTATATGATAAGATCTACCTATCTATATATATATATGTGATATAGATAATAAGATGTGTGTGTATATATATATATATATATATGCCATATAAACAACAAAAACAAACAATACAAATGGTGCAAAGGACTTTTTTCCAAAGAAGCTATATAGATGGCCAATAAGCACATGACTAGATGTTCAGCATCAATAACTATTAGGGAAATGAACATCAAAAACACAATGAGATATCATGTCATACCCTTTGGTAATTATATGGTAATTATGAAGAAAAATAGACAGTGAGTGTTGATGAGGTGGTGGTGAAATTGGAGCCCTTGTGCTCTGTAATGTAAATGGAATGGAATGTAAAATGGTGGGTTGTCGGTGGAAAGTGGTATGGCCATTCCTAAATATATAAATAAAGATATAAAAATAAACTTTAAACATTGAAATATAATATGACCCGTCAGTTCCACTTCCAGTAGGCAGAGACTCGGGCATATTCACACACCCATGTTCATAGCAGCATGATTCACATTTGCCGAAAGGTGAAAACAACTTAATGTCTATCAGGAAATGAATGGATAAAGAAAATATGGCCTATGCATACAATGGAATCCTATTCAGCCTTAAAAGGAAAGAAATTCTCATACAAGATACAACATGGATGATCCTTGAAGACACATTAAGTGAAATAAGCCAGTCACAAAAGGACAGAGATTCTATGATTCCATTTATAATAAGGTCAGTCAAATTCATAGAGCCAGAAAATAGAACGAGGCTACCAGGGGCTGGAAGATGGGGTAATGGAAAGTTATTGTTGAACAGGTGCAAGTTGCAGAGTTATGAAAGTTCTAGAAAAAAATGTGAAAAATTCTGGTACACAAGGTTATGTGAAGGCGTGGTCCAAAGGGAAATTTCGCTGCGAGAACTTCAGAATTAAAATGTTTGCTCTGGGAAGTCTGTGGAGAGGATGAAAAGACAGGCTCCAGTCTGAGAGGACTATTTGCAAGCCATGCAGTCGACAGAGGACTGTTGGGCATCTAGAATATATGAAGAAGCCTGAAAACTACCAGCAAATAAGCCAATTAGAAAACAGGCAAACGACAACAGGAGAGAGGTCACCCAGGAAGACACGCAGAAGGCAAATGCGGGCAGGAAAAGATATGAAACATCCTTAGGCATGAGGAAAATATAAATCAGAGCCAGCGAGACCCATCGGAATGACTGAACTGAGAAGTACTGGCCACCCCATGTGCGGCGTGGACACGGAGAAACTCGATTATTTTCACGCTGCTGTCGGAGACGTCACTTCAGGAGACAGCTTGAGCTTTAAAAGCTAATCCCGTGGGGACCACACCTCCCAGCGGGGGCTCTCCCTGCACCTTTGTCCAAGGGGAAGGAAAAGGTTCCGAGGCGCTCCAGCCCACAGTTCGGGGGAAGATCGGAGTAACAGTGTCAGGGGCAGTAACCACTGCCACCCCAGAGCCCTTGCCCGGCCAGGCGCGTCCCCGAGCATCTGGGCGCTCAGCCTTCCCGACCGACCTCACGTCTGGGGGGACTAGGGTTAAAATCGCTCCCGCTTTCACGACGCGCACACGGAGGCCCCGATTTCCATGGGTTGCTCAAGGCCACGCAGTAGGTGGCAGAGCCAGGATTTGAACTCAGGTGATACTACTAACAAGCGCCTTAATCCCCACAAGGTCCTTATCGCCCCTTTCACAAGCGAGTAAACAGGGATGTGGAAAGGTTAAACCAGCGGTCCCAGGACACCGAGCCGGAAGCGGCGATGCTTAAACCCAAGGCCGCGCTCCCCGCGGGCTGGGTCGCTGCGCCCTGGACCTCGCCTAACT
>NW_022900934.1:13596543-13645644 GCF_012274545.1 Fukomys damarensis
CCAAGGTAACGCCTCCCGGCCTGCGCCCCGCCGCCGCGCGGCCGGGCCCTTTCCTCCACAGCGCTGCTTCCCTGGACCGAGAGCTCCCTCCCCTTTAACGTGCCTCCGGGAACGCCAGGCTCTCTTTCCTGCTGCCTCGCCTTCTGGATCTTCCCCACGTCTAGGAAATGACTTATTTTGAGCTCCAAGTACTATGTATTTAGCCCTACGTTGCACCTTTCTCTCCACGGTCAGAATGAGGCTGTCAAGCTGTATGACCTGAAGCAAGTCATTTGACCTCTCTGAACTTTAATTTACTCATATGTAAGAACGGGGAAATGATAGTATCAATCCACAGCCTAGTGGTGAATATAACGAAACGATATATGTAGTGCCTTAGAACCAAGCCTGATACACAGTAGCTGGTCTTCCTCACGCCAGCTTCTTAGGTGAAAGGACAGCGGAGGTTTAATGTGGCCTTACTTAGGGTAAGGCTGTGCCTTAGGTGCGTCACATTTTGAAATCCTTTCCGTGGCCCTCGGAGATTATTTACCCTCATTCTCCAGATTGAAAACCAAGGCTCAGACAGAAGTGGCATGCTCAGTCACACAGCAAGGGAGGGACCAGAGAGGAGGGGACTCTGGCTCATCAGAATCCAGAGCACTTGCTCTTTCCCCACGTCCAAAGAAAGCGTCTCTGAAGATCAGAAGCTGCAAGCTGAGGGCCAGGAGTGCGGATGAAAGTGGTGCTGGAGGCCCATGGGTGCCTCAGCTGTGCCCCTCGGGGAACATTGCGAGAGGGCACCAGGCTCAGAAGCCACCTCTGAGGAGGTGCTTTGCCCCCTCAGTGAGACACTAGGGGCTCACAGGGGTAAAAGTGAAGAGGAGGCGCCGTTTACCAGTGTGCTGCTCTGCTCTGGTCCACTGGGACCAAGGGGAGCTGCACGAGGACTCGGCTTCCTCGGGCTCCCGGAGCGAGGAGGTGGTAATGGGCGACACGGAGGCGACTGGGATGAGAGACAGCGATTTCAGTGGTGGGGAATTATCTAAGCTATCAGACTGTCTTGATTTGGCTGAAAAAAAGATAAATGGTAGAATAAGGATTAGGTCACTTTTTGAGACCCATCCCAAGAGGCCTGCTGACCAGGGTCCTTGAGCAAACCTCCTTTCCTCTTTGGGGCTCACTTGCCTTCTCTTCAACACGGAGCTGTCACTGTCCTACCTTCCGGGACAGATGTGAGAAGTGGATTAAAGTTTGCTGCAGTGTCTTGGTGGAAGGGAGGCGGGAGGATGCACCTGGGCTGGGGCCTCAGACTTGGGCAGAGCTGGGGAAGGAGACTTGCTGGTCGCAGAATCTCTGTCCCCAAAGGGAGTTGGCAGCTGCTCCTGCTCCATGCTCTGGCAAGACCTTGACTCAGGGCAGACTCCCGTGTAAGGGGCTGGAGCCTGCAGCCCTGGGCTGTCTGAGGGTCCCCTGGACAGAAGAGTGACACTTGCAGTGGCAGCGCCCGGTGTGGGCTGGTCCTCTGAGTCCAGCCCTGAGGTGCGCACAGGTGGGGAGGGGCTGCAGCAGCAGCAGCGAGTGCAGTGGGCCCTGTGATGGCCACCAGCCTGATGAGAACATGTCCTCTTGAACACCTGGCTCTTCCTCTGTTGCTGGCACCATGCCAGAGCTTAGCTTCTCAAGCACTGTGCCGCACGGTGTCCTCCACGACTTGGGAGGCACCTGCTATCGGCCTTCCTCACGGACAAATAAGGAAATGGAAACTCAGCAAGGTTGGGTGACTTATGCAAGGGCACACAGCTTCTCCAAAGCCACAATACAGGGTCTACTTCTGACTGCTGTGCTTTGCGTGCTTTCTTTGGTCATAAATGAGCCGGGACCACTCCTTGTGCCCTGTAGTTCCCTGGTGGGGGCTCTGTGTGGCCCTAGATGTCACTGCCTCGAAGTGGCTGATGAGGCAGGGCCTCCTATCAGCTGGTCCTTCTGCCGGGACCTGGGATGCTGAGCTTCTTCCAGATCTCTGTGGCATTCCTGAAGTCCCTCCCGCACGTCACACCCTATGGAATTGCTATAGCTATATTCTGGACAATGTTGAGAACTGACACACTTCTCCCCTGAGGAACGATGTGAACAAAAGCACCTTCAGAGAGCACTGCTCTGTTTTTTGCCGACAAGGGGCTTGGTCTGTGCAGGCAATGGCAAGGCTGCTCCTATCTCGCCCCAACCTGTGCTGTCCCCAGAGGCTGGCGGTCTAACTTTAAAATGTTCTCTCTGAATAAAAATGCAGCTCCAAGATAAGTATCTGCAGCATGTGCCCCATTCCCAGTGCCACCTGGTCACTTCTGAGCCTCTAGGTCACTCAGGCATCCTGGGCCACTGATACGGGCCGTGTTTCACATGTGGAGTCCTATAAAGTTTTGGAAAACTGTAGGTAATAAGAGGAGGAAAGAAGGTCACGATGCGTGGTGTTGAGCCAGGCCACTGTCCCTCACTGGACCTGGTTTCCCACCATGGTGATATCTCTAGGCCAGAGATGCCACTAGTGTGATGTCCACGAAGTCACTGTGCTCGAGAGAGGAGCCAGTCTGCAGGGAGTCTGCTGCGCAGCAGGTCCTGGCAGAACCGTTCTTGCGTTCTGTCTTCTGGCTAGGAGGGAGACGAGGAGGGAGCTGAAGCCTGGAATGCAGCAGCCAGAATCTCCAGGGCCACTGGGGATCCACTCAAGGCTCCGGAAGACAGGGGGCTGCCAGGGCCTGCCTTCAAGGTCGGCTAACTTGGGAGATTTGGGGGGTGGCCTTGGATAGGTGGAGGGCGCATATAAGACTGTTAAAACAGGCTTGCAAAGAAGCACCCGTCCCATCTGTTTGCAAAGTCTGCCTCCTTTTCCTGCCTTGTATCCGCTGGGAGCAGTGGTGCTCACAGCGACTGGAAGGGTGCTTTGCAGAGGAGGAGTTTGGGGATGTTCTAGGTGGAGCTGCTGTAGGATGTTGTGTAGGTTGTGCACTGAACAAGGGCCTTGAGGAGATGAGTGAGGCCGAACCAACCTGCACCCCTGTGCCACATGTGCCCCAGTGCCATATGAGAAAGAGCCCTTTCTAGTTTGAATGAAAGTGTCATTTGGGCTCGTGGCAGACTTGCCCTGGGATAGGAATCTCTTCAGGGACTGGAGTACGCCTGAAAGGTCAGGGGCCCATTTTCTGACATGTGTCTAATTCCAGCATAATGCCCATTTCATTCCCAAGCTTAGGCTTTGGGTCAGAGCTGGATTCTCATTTTACAGACTTGCTCTGTGAGCTTGAACAGGCCACTTTACTTCCCTGGGCCTCAAATTCTTCCTTTACAACATGACCACGGGGTCAGCTTTCCTCTTGTTTACTAACTGGGCTCCATGAAATCGAATCTCTTGTGCCTGTGATGTAAATGTTTCCTTTAAACTCAACGCGGAAGGTGCACCTTGGCGTTCCCATTTTGCAGACCAGGAAACTGAGGCTCCGAGGTTACATGATGAAAAGTGCTCGGACCCTGCAGTTGGGTAACCTGGACTTGGGCCTTGGCTCTGAAATGACAAAGAGGGCAGGATTCTCCTGGAGTTTCCGGGCCTCGGTCCCTTCATTTGTGAAGTGGAGAGAACCTGTACCCCCTGGATGGGTCTGTTCTGAGAAGACACAGATGTTGCATCTTGACAGCAGCCACACTCCCACCCCCTGCACGTCACCATGTGCTGCTTTGCCTGCCGTACGCATTTTAGCCCATTATGTTCCATAGCAGCCTGAAGAAATAGCAATAGTGACTGTCTTCATTTTTACAGATGAGGGAAGAGAGGCGCCAAGAAGTTAAGCAATGTTCACACTGCTACTAACTACTAGGACTCCTCTTCCTCTTCTGACAAGGGTGTGAGTGAGGCTGGCTGTCAGCCCCAGCTCCGTGGTGTCCTCAGTACTGCAGATGGTGGCCCAGTTCCCTAGCCTGTGTGCCTCAGTGGGTCTGGGAAGGGGACCTGGCGGGAGGGAGATGGGTGCATCGTCATGATCTTGTGAGCCCTTGTGCGTTCACAAGGGTCCTCACCGGAGGAGGAGGCAGAGCCGAAGGGAACCAGATGATGTCTGAGGGATGCAAGCGACCTCCCGGCTGGGGAGGCCCAAGTGTGGAGCCTCTTCTGGTGCTTCCCTGGGGACCAGCCTGGTGACACCTTGCCTTTAGCATCGTAAAAACAAGGTCAGACTTCCCACCTCTAAAGCAGTGTCACTGAAACCCTTGTGTTGCCTTAAATCCCTACATTTTGGATAATTTGTTACAGCAGCAACAGGACACGAGTCCATGGTGGTACCATTCCCAAGACCGCTGCTTCCAGGAGGGGAGTGGCCAATGCAGCCTCATCTCTGCCCTGAACTCTGGTGTGCTCATTGTCCACAGTGCACAGACGCGTCCCAACCTGTGAGCCCTCCATTCTTGGGATGCAAGAGAGATCTGGGCTTGGTGAAGAAACTCCAGGCTTTGGATGCCTTTGGGTATGAGCTCATCTCTGGCCCCTGCCCTGATAAGCTATGTGACTCAGGGAAAGAGTCTTTACCTTTCTGTGCAGGTGCACTCTGGGAATGATCCTAGGGTCATTTGAGAGATGGTGTTGGGTGCAGGAAATCCAGTGATGGGACAAGCTCTGTGGCTACCTTAAAGCTCTAGGGCCAGGCTGGCAGGCCAAGAGGGCTTCCTGACTGGGTGGGTCTATCATTTGAGTTGGATGGGGTGAGGTGCAGAGAGAAGGGACCGAGGCTCCCGGAACACTGAAGAATCCGAGGGAGTCTGGGGCACAGGGACCTCTCTCATTGTCCAGTTGTCTGGCACCTGGCCCTGGGTGACGAGGGTAGTCAGGGAGTGGGGTCTCGATTGTCTGGTTTGCACAGGAAAGCATTGCTTGCAGCCTAGTGGGTAACCATCTCTCGGGACTGGCTAACCCCGAGAGGCACAGCCCCTTCAGGGTGTCCAAGCGTCAAATACAGAAACTAGAAATCGGGATTAGCGCCTTCCTCTTCTCCCTGGGCTTCAGCCTGCTAGGCCTTTTGGTTCTTCAGACCTGCCCAGGGCTTTCCTGCCTCTGCTTTACACTTGCTGTTCCCTGGGATGCTTTTGCTCCTCACCTTCTCTGGTTATTTAGTCGTAGCGCCCGTGGCAGCTTCTCCTAGGAGCTCTCTTCGGTGAGTCCCTTGCAAGAACACTTGGCCCCCTCATCCCACAAAGCCCTCTCGAAAACAGCTTCCTGTTTTATTGCTTTCATGGCATTTATTAATTTCGGCCTGAAACGATCATTTCTTTGTTCGGCGCCCGCCTCTCCCAGTGGGCAGCATAAGGGCAGGGTCCATGTCAGTCGTGTTCCCATTGGCAACTCCATGATCCAGAACAACATCAAACGCATAGTATGCGCTCAGCAAACAAGCACTGAATGAGTGAACTTGAAGTTTCAGGACACACGCGCTTTTAAAAATCTCAGATCGGGTCTGGATTTGTGGACCATTTGAGCCAAAATCAGTGTTTTCAGCCGTTTCTCTTTTCAGTTGGGACAACTGAGGCCCGGAGTGGGGACTTCATCTCAGCATGGCAGCCCCAACAGCTCTCATCCCACAGCCCCATAAGTCCTCCCTACCAGGTTTGACCTGCTGCCTGGACCCAAGTGGGTGCACTGAGCCCTTGGCTGCTGAGCTGTTCCTCTGAGCCCCTGCCAACTTTCTGCTTTCCCCGAGTCCTGCCAGGTGTGTAAACAGGGTTCCCGGGGACGCCACAGGGAGCAAGATTGCGTTTCCTGACCCAGCTCCGTGGGACAGTGCCCTCTGGACAGATCACAGGATTTCCTGACAACCCCAGACCTTGAAGACCCAGAGTCAGCACCCCAGCCAGGGTCAAGCGTGCTGGGCCCTGGAACAAGTCTCACACGTGTGCCCCAACTGCTCCACCCAGGAGCGTCAGGAAGAGATGCACAAGGCCTCCTGGCAAACTGCTCCCCTCCCATGAGCCTCAGTTTCCTCATCCGTAAAGCGGGCATGGTGACAGCCATGTGTCGGGAAAGCCTGAAGGCCTGGCATGTAGTAGGTGCTCAGGAAAGCATCCCTGCTGTTGCTGTTATTTGCAAAATAGGGGTTCCAGTCCCTCTGCCCTGTCTGCTTGTCCTTGAAATTCAGAGGAGGAGGAGGAAGAACAGGAGACGAAGGAGGAGGAGTTCCCTTCCCTTTTGCTCTCATCCCCTTTGGGAGAGGGTTGTCAGCAAGCTGTACAGAGACATTTATCTTCAACCATGCGAGGCTCCCCTCCAGGAAAATGTCAGTCCCTCAATGGCTAGAGGAAGCAAGCTCAAGTTTGTTGATGTCCTGGGCCACGTACTCTCTTCTCTCACCCCAGGGACTTCGTAAGAGCTACCTGGAAGAGAACCCTCTAGAATGTCCTCAGGCCTGAGCAAGGTTCTGTGCATGTAGGATGTACTTCTTGGCTCACTGATGCTCCTCAGGACTCTGAGGGGCAGGCGTTACTATCTGTGGATGCCGATAAAGAAACTGAAGCATGAGGTGATTCGGTCACTGGCCCAGGCTCCCACGGCTGAAAAGCGGCTGAGCTGGGATTCACACCCCAGCATCCTGGCTTCAGAGTCTGTGTCCTCAGCCCCACTGTCTGACCCTGGACTGCTGGGCTCACTTTACAGAACAGGAGGCTGAGGCTCAGTGAGGTGGAACCACACACGTGGTACCCCACAGCCCTTGTGTGCATGGTGAGCTGATGCCCCTGCCTCGGTAAATGTTCCTGCTCCTTCCTGGCTGAGGAGAGGCAAGGGGGAAGGAGCAGCTCCTCTGCAGGATAGGGCGAGAACGTTGAGGAAGGCTTTCCTGAGGAGAGATGGGCATTCAGACACGGAGCGCCCTGGAGCCTGGACTGTAGGAAGCCTCAAGCACGGGAGAGGGGAGTTTGCATCCCACTGCTTGGGTTCAAAGCCTGACTTTGACCAACCGTGTGTCCTCTGGCTAGGTACTTAACATCTGTGCCTGTTTTCTCATCTGATAAAGTAAGTATGATAGAAATAGAGGATGCTTAACAAAAAGCCCCAAACTTCCTGGCTGCCTTCCCTGACCCAGCGCCTGCTGTGTCTTCAGCACATTTGTTCCCGGGGAACATTGGCTATATCTGGAGACAAGTTCAATTGTTGCAACTGGGGTGAGGAGCTACCAGCATCTCATAGGCAGAGCCCGGAGTGCTGTTATCCACCCTGCAATGCACAGGAGGGCGCCCCACTGGGGATGCTCAGGCCTGGGATACCCTCGGAGCCCCTGACCTGCGTGCCTTCATCCAGCCCTGCAGGGCAGGTGCCATCATGTGCTCCTGGAGGCAACATGCTGTGGGCACACAGCCTGGCTGCTGAGGGCCTGGGAGGGAGAAGCTGGGGGTGCAGCTCCAGAGGAACACTTGCCCAGCACGTGTGAGGCCCTGGGTTCCATGCCCAGCCCTGACAAAACAAAGAAACAGAAGGAGACGTGGGGTGCATCCCAGGCTCCATGAAGCCCTCCCCAGATGCCAGCCGGTCCTTTGTCCCCTGGGCTCTTTGTGGGTAGGACAGTGCCTTCCCCTTGGGAAAATAACAAAAGACAGCTTTGTTCCTCCTCCCACAGCCTGGGCTGTCCCTTGGCCTTACCCTGGCCCTTGTACCTTCCTCTCTTGACCAGCACTGAAAGCTATTGGTTCTAGGGCCTGGGGTGAGGAGTAGAGGGAGGAGGGAAAATTCTTCCTGCCCCTTTAACTACTTCCTGCCCCATCTGTAGCCCCTCAGACTTCCCTGGAGGAAGCATTCAGGAGAATTCCCCACGGAGCTGCTCTGCTATAAAATAGAGAAGGGCTGGGTTTACTGGGCAGTGAGCCCTGAGGACTTGTCTTCTCCGCCCACGTCTGCTGGAGGCCTGGGGCATCCAGGCCTGGGCACCTGGCAGAGGCCCAGTGTGGTGCCTGACTGCAGCCACTTCCTGTTGGGGGTCCTGAGTGGACCTTGTCAGCCGACCCGGAAGACCTGACTCTTTTCTGCTCCTGACATTTTCCTTGCTATGGGGGTGGGACTTGCTTCAGACCTCAGTTTTCTTTTTCTGGAAAGGAAGCCTGCCTTTCCCGGGCCATTGTGTCACCCAGACTCACTTCTGTGGGAGGGCTATGGAGGGGCAGCACTGTGAGAGGATGAACTTTAGCTTCCTGAGCTCCAGGTCTCTCTCCCATTTCCTGACTATGGCCAAGTTACTTACCTCTCTGTGCCTCAGCTTCCTCCTTTGTAAAATGAGAGCTCTGATAGCACCTACCTCGCAGGGATGTTGAGAGGAGTGGCTCCTACACCTAAGATGATTGGTGCCATGCCTGGCACACAACAGATTATGGGCAATAGAAATGATCCCATAGACCTGGTGGTCTGCAGTGTGTTAGAGCGGGTCAAGCTGGTTTGTGTGCCCGCCAGGACCCTCCCCTTGCTCAGTGGGCTCTGGATTCTTTGGGCCTCTGTTTCCTCCCCTAAAAATGGAATAAAGATCACCTCCTAGGGGCCGCTGGGAAAATTAAATGAGATAGTGCTTGTTCAGAGAAAAGTCTCAATGGGAATTCCCTTATTATTCTTGGTCTTTTTTTTCTTTATGACTTTATTTAAACAATTTACACACAATAAAATGTACAACTCCATGATTTTTAGTATATTTTGAGTTGAGCAAACAACAGGTAGTCTAATTTCAGAACATTTTCATTATCACCCAAAGAAACCACATTTGCCACCTCCCCAGCTTGGACAACCACTAATCTATTTTTGTCTCCGAGTTTGCCTATTTGGGACAATTCCTGTAATGGTATGCATTTTTTGGTGATGGCCTGGTGTTTTTGAGGTGCATCCATGTTGTGGTGTGTGCCATTACTGCATTTCTTTTTCAGCCTTTATTTTATTAGTCCCTGTCTGAGTACACGATGATCACATTCCTCCTGGGAGAGTTGGTGCGTGTCCCTAACACGGCTTCATTCTTTTTCATCCCCCGCTCCGTGTGTCGTTCTTATTCTTGGCCCAAATCCCAGAGCCCAGGGACCGTGAGCAGTGCAGGCTCAGTGTCAGAGGGGGTTGGGGACTCTGCGGGCCAGGCCAGCAGCCAGGGCCACTTCCCATCCCAAGTTTCCCAGGATGCCTGGGTGGGGCTGCGTGGGCTGACTGGACAGCAGGGACTGGGGACGGGACAGGCAGACCCCAGTGTCCAGAAGCGGGGGCTGTGCAGGATGTAGCCCCGGTGTCTCTGCTTTGTGAGGGGAAGCAGGGCGCTGTGCTCCCAGCCTCACTTTTCCTCATCTGACAGATGGGTCAATGTACCCCGTGGGACAGTGTTGAGGACCCTAAAGTTCCTGCAAATAGTTGGGTATAAATAGATGCCCTGTCTGTCATGTTCATCCTTGTACCCTCAGCTCCTGGCACATTGCAGGTGCTTAATAAACAGGTCTTAGAGGAATACAGCATCAAAACAATTCCTTCTTCAGTGTCTCTCACGTGCCGAGCACTGTCCTAAAGGACTCACATAGTCAAGAAGTATTAAATGAGCACCGGTTAGGCACCAGCTACTCTTCCAAGGGGACGTGGCAGTGAACCCCAGTCACAAGTCCTCGTATTGCTGACATTCTAGAGGGGGAGACAGAAGAGCAGACCCGTGATACAGAAGTGTGCTACAGTGCGTCATGCAATGCTGTGTGCGGGAGAGAAGGAGCAGGGAGCTGAGGATGGGCGGTCCAAGCTCGGAGTCAGGGAGTTGCGCTGGAACAGGAGCACCTGTGCACAGACTGGTAAGAAGGAGGCAAAGGAGTGATCCTGGACATCTAGAGAGAAAAAGCCCTCCAGGAGGAGGCGAGAGCACGGTGGTGTTCAAGGAACAGCCAGTGACCTTCCTCAGTCCTGAAGGCAGCCTCGCCCAGAACCCTGGCTTCTGGTCCCTGCTCACAGAGGTCCTCTAGAAAAGTCTAGTTTTTTTTGTTTTTAAGGCAGGGTCTCATTAAATCATTAAATTGCGCAGGCTGGGCTCAAACTTGTGTTCTTCCTGTCTCAGCTACCCAGAGTGTTGAGATTACAGGCATGCGCCGCCACGCCCACCTCTAGACGGGCTGTAAAGTCTCATCTCGCCAGGTGACTTAATATGGGTTTCCACTGCAGCCTGTGAGAGCCTCCCAAAAGGCCAGGCCACCCCTGCGCCAAAGGGGTGGGGCCTATAGTTGCTGCCTCCTCACTTCATGTTGGGAGCTGAAGGATTTGCTGGGCAGCCAGGGAAACTGAGGCACTGAGGGGGGGGGAACAGCTGCCCAAGGTCACACAGTGAGTCAGCTTCTTTGCCCCAAAGCATGTGTTGAGTCCTCCTGGGGCCAAGTCAGGCCGTGGGCACTGCTGGGCTGGGTGCTCCTGCCCATCCCTACCCACCCGCCAGCTCGTGAATGATTACTGAGGCTTGGCAGCCGCAGGGTGTGAGCCACCCTGCGAACACTTTTAATGAGTGGTTGTGAGAGCCTGAACTTGTCAGAACATCTGCTAATGGGTCCAGGGGTCTAACACTGGCTCCAGAGCACGATAGAGGACACAGGCTGCGGGGCCCAGAGGTCTTCTGGGAAGGGTCCCCTCTCCCCACTGCCTCTTCCCCAATCATCTTGGGCCCAGATGATTGGTTGCCCCCGGCTTAGCCTCCACCCCTTAGTCTCTCCCTTTGGCAAGTCCAAAAGAACAGACACAGGTAGGATGGCAAGGGCTGCAAAGCACTTTCTGTGCAGCAGGAGTCTGTCCTTTGGTTTCCTCCCACAGAACCTAGCAGAATAGGGAGGAGCTAAAGGCAGAGTAACCATAACGCACACAGCACCTGCACAGAGCAAGTGCCTGGTAAATTCTGGCAGTGCCCTACACCGTGCTCCTCATCGCAGAAGAACCAAGGCCAGGGCCCTGGGCTTAGACCACCATGGTGGGAGCATGGCTTTGTCCCTTGCTAGATGTGCACATGCATGCAGAGAAGCCGCCGAACCTCTCTGTGCCCAGGGCTGTGGTGGTGAGGAAATGTGTGCTATAGTGCGGCTGAGCACCTGGCATTCACTGAGCCTTCCACTACTCTCTTCTGTCCTCCACATTGAGGCAGCGTGACTCTGAGCACCTCCTGTAGACTCTCAGAGCCATGGCAACTGAATCAACTGTACAGGGATGTGTAGCCGCCTCCTGGCACTGAGTGGAGTTCAATAAAGGAACCCAGGGGACCATGCCTGGCATGTAGTAAGTGCTTAGTGCATGCAGCCACCTCCCATACCTCTGGTGTGGCACTGTGGCGACAGAGGCAGCTGCTCACGAGGCTGGGGTGGGGGAATGATCCCACGAGCACCCACCATTGAAGCTTGGCCACATCCACACGCCTTTCATCTCCGTCCAGTGTTCTCCAAAGAGGGCCTACTTCACACCCTAGCTTCTGTCGGAAGCTTGCAGCTTGTACAGCGGGGAGCTGGGTTTGTGTGTGGGACTGTGCAACTCCTGGCCTTGTCCTTTGGCCTCAACTGCTGTCATTCACAACCACCCCCCTTCCAGGTGGCAGTTCCGAGGTGTTTCTTGGACTCACACACAGGGTTCTGTTGGGTTCTCTCTTGTCACCCCCAGTCTTGCATGTGATGTACATTGGTATCTACGTAGCACCTAGAATCACTGATTTCATCCCCAAACAGCAGACCGGAAGTGCCTTAGGGATCATTAGGATGAAACATCTAATGCAAAGAGGGCAAGAGATGAGCTCAAAGTCAGGAAACTTGTGGGAAGTGGGCAGCAATGTGTGAGGGTGTGTGGGGGTCCTGTTCTGTGCCATGCACTGCTCCCATCACGCAGTCTACACTCCCACATTTAGTTGTCACAAGAATTCTATGAGGTTGGAATTATTATTATTATTATTATTATTTTGGTACTGGGGATCAAACTCAGGACCTTGTGCTTGGGAGTCAGGTGGCAGAACCATGGAATTCTTATCAGTATTACCATCACTCTCCTTACACAGATGAGGAAACTGAGAAGAGGATTAAATCACTTGCTCTAGAAATGGTAGAAGCATTGGATGTGAGACTCAGGGAGTCTCACATCCAATGCCAACTGATAGCCCCTAGGATACTCTGCTTCTTGGGTGCGGGTCTAGTTTTCAACCCCAGTCCCCAGCTCCCTGTCCACAGCTCTCCCCGTGGATCCTCACAGCTGTGTTTCTTGGGGCACCAGACCACAGCGGTGAGTCTGTGATGCCGTCATTGCTGTTCTATGTGCGAGCAAACTGAGGTCAGAGTGGGCAGTGGCTGGGCCAAGATCACACACCCCAGTGGCGGGTGCTGAGCCCCAGGACTTCAAATGCTGCATGACCCTGGAGGGGTGGCCTTTTCCTGGGCTGGCGGAAGATACCATGGAGTGAGTGTAGTCCCAAGTTCAGGACTGCCCCATGCACTCTGGGGAGTGTGCCTTGGGGAAGTGGAAGAGAGGCATCGCTGTACTGTGGGCTTTGCCCTGGGGCCTCTTCCATGAAGGGCTGGCCAGCTCTCTACCTGGCAAGAGCCCAGCCACAGCCCAGCCCCTGACAACATATCTGCTATAGCCCAGAAGAGCAGGGGCCAGGGAAGGAGACCATAGTGGAGGATACAGTGTCCTTAAAGTCCCTGCCCTTGGGCCTGGAGAAGAGATAGACTCTGTCTTTTCTCTCCTGGGTGGAAGGCACAAGCAAGCTGGGCACTGGGGAGAAGGCTGCCGTGTGTCTGCTGGGAAATCATTCCCCAGCTCAAAAATTAACCACCTGACATGGCGTTTTCTTTCTCTCTCCTGCCCTCCCCACCTCTGCATGCTTGGCCTGCAGACTTTAATCCCTGTGCTAACGTATTGGCTAAGCCCAGGAATGTGGGATTTCTGTGGTGGGGAGATTATAAGTCTTCCTGTAAGCAAAGCAATGAGTGTGTCTGGGTTGATTGGCAGGGTTTGGGCTGAATCATGCACTGTGACCAACCACCTACTTCCACCCGGTCCTTGCTCCCCTCCAGGGCCAGGAGGAGGGTGAGCCAAGTGAGACATCTGTGGAGCCAGTTCTGTGATGAGTGCCTGCCACAGGATCTATGAAAAGATAGTGTGAAAAGTGAGGTGAACAGGCACATAAAATGGAGAGTAAACAAAGAATACACACTGAAAGAGGTGTTATGAAGTGGGTGGAACTGTTCAGATAATTCTCTGCAAGATACAAAACGTGTTAGAGAAATGATAGCCTTTCTAAAACAAGTCTCAGAACAAGAAATAAAAAGGTCAAAAGGGGCTGGGGTTGTAGTTTGGTGAAGAGCACTTGCCTAGCATGTGGGAATACTGGAGTGTGATTTTCAGAACCAAAGGGAAAAGAAAGAACAGAGAGAGGGGCGGGGAGGGAGAGAGGGAGAGGGAGAGGGAGAGGGAGAGAGCAGTGCCGAGTAAAAAAAGAAAAAGAAAAAATAAAGCCCTTATGTTATAAAACCCATATTAGAAATAGCAAAGTAATTAAATAAATAAAAGCAAGAATGTTTATTTAAGCCATAATCAGGGGTATGGCGTGCGGGCTAAATAAGATTGAACAAAATGCAGTGGGAGAGAAGAAAAGTGATGAATATGGAAGACAAAGGGAATCCAACATCTGCATAATTGGTATCTCCAGAGAAGAAAACAACATAAAACAGAAAATATTAGAGTCTTCGATAGAAGAAAACTTCTCTGAGACAAAAAACTAAAACAGGTACAGACTGAAAGAACATATTATTGTCTCCCACAAAAAGATTTACAGCGATCTTTCAAAACTGAGATATACTGAGATCATGTTAATAGAGCCAAAACCTAAACAGACATCTTACAGCTATCCAGGTGAAAGGTTCGAGTGAGCTATAAGGGGAAGAAGCCAGGCTGGAAAAAGCCATATTTCTGCTGTACAATAATTAAATATCTATTCTTTTTCAGGGAAGGTATAACCTAAGTATTTCACCAAATATATTAAATTTCCACTCAAAAGATATCTTTTTAAAAAATGCACATCTGTTGTTAAATTTCACAAAAACAGAGCGATGAGTAAGTACAGATTTATTCATAACCCCATACCTAAGATAACTTTCCATCAAGTAGGCATTTCAAAGCGCTTTTGTATACATTTACCCTAATGGCATCCTCTACGACTTTGACATCCCAAAATGATTATTCCCAATTTGCAAAGAAACAAACTCAGGTTGAGAGAATTCCATAGTTTGTCCTAGGAATTCAGTGCAAACCCTACTGTCCCCAGGGTCTCTGGCCTCCTAGACGAACTCTGTCTAATAGACCCTTCTGTGATGATGGAAATGTTCAGTGCCTGCTTGGTCCAAAATGTCAGACCCCAGTGCCACGTGGCAGGTGAGCACTTTGAATGTGACTGCTGTCACTAAGAGCCTAGAATTTAAAATTCCATTTAATTTTAATAAACTTAAATAGCTACACGTGCCCTGGAGCTACTGTATTTGTGCTGAATAGAACAAAGAATGTTCATTTAAACCACAATCAGGGGTATGATATACAGACCAGAGACCGAACAAAATAAAGTGGAAAAGAAGAGAAAGAAACGATGAGCCGGGGATTTAGCTCAGTGGTTGTGGCACCTGCTTCGCAACTCAACATCTGTGAGATTTCTTGCTTGTGGCACCTGGCTTCGAGGGGGGAAATGGTTTCTCTTAGGCTTCGTCCTTGCCTCCCCCACCCTCTGAGGTAAAGTGTCTGGTTTGAGAGAGGACAAAGGGAATCTGCTGGAGGGTCACTTCTCCACCTATCCCAGCAAGCCTCCTTTCCTTCAGGGAATGTCTGGGCAAAGGTGAGGGGGCAAACACCTAACCCAGAGGTGACCCAGAAAACAAGTGTGCAGCATGAGATGCCTCCCCCACCCTCTGAACTTTAGAAGTTAAAATTCAAAGGAGCAGTGTGTGGGATCCCGTGACTCCAACTCCGACCCTCCCCTGCCCTTGACTGCTCAGAGCAGACTCTGCTGTGCCAACGTGGAGACCGCAGCTCAGCGTGGAAGGATCTGGTGGGAATGGAGTGAAATCCGAACCACCGGGCTCCCGTCCACGATTTTTTTTTAACAATTGCAGATGGGTTTAATGAAATACATGGTACATCATTATTATATAGCTATTAAAAATGTTCTCAAGATAGGAAGACAGTTCCGTCCACGATTTCAATGGCACCTAGGACTAGGAGCGATGAGAGCTTCTCGGGCGCTCTCCGTGGTCCTGACGAAATCACAGCCTCTCTAGGGCTCAGTTTTTATACCTGTACAACGGGAATTTTAGAAAAAGAGCAAGGATTTTCAACGCTAAGTCCTGGTTTCCCTAGTAACTGGTCAACATTTTTTGTTTTTGTTTTTGTTTTTGTTTTGTTTTGTTTTGTTTTGAGACAGGGTCTCGCTATGTATTTCAGACTGGCCTTGCACTCACCATAATTGTCCTGCCTCAGGCTCCTAAATACTAGAATTACAGGCATGCACCACCA
Organism: Fukomys damarensis; assembly: GCF_012274545.1. Taxonomy (NCBI): domain Eukaryota; kingdom Metazoa; phylum Chordata; class Mammalia; order Rodentia; family Bathyergidae; genus Fukomys; species Fukomys damarensis. The sequence continues at coordinate 13,612,061 of NW_022900934.1, forward strand.
TGCCTGGGGACTGGTGAACACTTTAACATTATATTCAGTCCTCTGTGCGTGCGTGTGTGTGCATGTGTGCACTTTTATGGGGTTTTCACTAATTCCCAAAGACAGCCCCGACTCCACCAATTAAAACAATTTTAGTGAGAAGTCATATAAACAGTGACCACGGGTTGGATACCACTGGCACATTTTTTTTCTTTTTGGCTCACACTTGCCTTTTAATAGGGAAAAATTTCAAAGCTGTTAGATTTTACAAAACATAGTTTTAACCTTCTCTTGAAAAAAGTTGGGCTATCTGGCATCCTGGGACCCACATTTCCCATGGCAACAAACAAGAAGCAGCCGTTGCGGATCTGAAGGGGGCCTGTGCTCCACTTGTCAGTCCCTACCCCACCCCTCTGTACTCAGCAGTGTCAGCTGTACATTATCATCAACTTTGGGCACACCCCCCTGAGAAAATAACGGTTTCTGTACCCACAGCACTGTCAAAAGTGCAAATCCGACTTGTGAAAATGGTGTGATTTGTTTAGGCCAGCCCACTTTCTTCATTCCATCCACCCCCGCCTTTGAGTATGTAATATCTGATTTGAATCACTTATCCATGCATTGAACAAATGTCTCTTGAGGCACTGAGGGTACAGGAGAACAAAGCCAGACAAGAGCTTGTTTGCTTGGAATTTGAGGAGAGATAATGACAAGTGAATAAGCAGTAAGCTTCAGCTAATAGGGTTGGACCAAAGTGAAGCTCAGTAATATGGGGCAGGTCACGGTCTAGTGTCGTCAGAGGGGCTCCCTGAATAGAGGCTGGACAACAAGGACCCAGACAGGTGGCAGGATGAAGAAGGCCAGGCAGAAGGGACAGCAGGTGCAGAGACCAGAGGCGGAGCACTTGGCCAGTCTGACCTCAGAGCACACCACATCCCTTGGCATTTTACAGCCTCAGCTCTGGGGTCCCTGCCTTCAAGGTTTCCAGGAGAGTTTGAAGGCTGCTGGAAATCAGTTCTGTCTTCCCGGCTGTCAGGAGGTGTGGAGCAGCAGCAATTATTAATTCTCCACCAGATGCCTGGTACCCAACTGGCAAATCCATTTGCCCACAGGAAGCTCTGCCAGGCAAGGAAGCTGTTTGGGGTCCCCCTGGCACCGTGCCAATCCCTAGCCAGCAAGGTAGTGAAGCACGCTTAATGCACTTGCTGCAAAGCCCTGTGTAGACTGAGGGTTGAGTTCCCCACTGCTGCCTCCCCTAGGTCTGTTCCCAGCACATGTGCTGTACCTGGGGTCACTCCTCCACAGAGGGCTGTGGGTGGGCGGCGTACTGTTGGAGGCATCCTGAATAAAGAAAGAAAGGGAGGGAGGGAGAGGGGGAGCAAAAGAGGAGAGGGGTAGAGGGCAATGGAGAGGGGAGGGAAGAGAGGAGGAGGAGAGAGAAGGGGAAAGGGAAGCAGGGGAAGGAGAGGAGAGGAAGCGGGAAGAATGCAGGCCCGAGGCTCAGAGCCTTTGAAAGGGGACCTTTACCACCAGAATTGAGCAGCGCATTTCCTCCATGTGTGCGATGTATAGAATGGCTGCATTGCACACAGGCACCCTCAGGCTGTTACCCCAAAGCAGATATATTCAACATTCATACCAGTTTTATTCATAGTAGCCCCACACTGGAAATAATTCACACGTCTCTCAGCACAGTGTGTGCAGATGAATCACCACATATTAACGGAACAGAGCACCACTCAGCAATAAGAGTGGGGACCGCCGCACCCACTACGTGGGTGAGTGTCACAGAGGTTATGCTGAGCACAACAGCCAGATGCAATAGTTCAATCGATGGAAAGTCCAAGAAACGACAGACCGATCCCCCGTGGTAGATATCATAGCTGGAGGGTGTTTTGCAGAGGTGAGAGGTGGCCTGAAAGGGCCACAGGGATGTGTTCTGGGTCTAGATCTGGCTGGGGTGGTGATATATGAGATGCATATTTGTAAAAACAATTCCTTGAATCTTGCACTGACAGACAGTGGGTGCATTTTATTGCTTGTGCACTGTAGATCAATAAAGCTAAGGTTTTAAACAGTCATATTCATTTTTCCCCCAGCCATTGTGATGTATCGCTTCCAATAGGGGAAAGTCTTTCCCTATTACTTGGGAAGAAACTCTTGCGAATGCATGACTCTTTCTATCTTTCTTGAGACACAAAACCCCCAGTGGCTTTGGTATGTGAACACGGTCTCAATTCAGAAACTGAAAGGGTTTTTGTTTTTGTTTTTCCCCAAGGGGGCAATTCAAATGTGAATTTAGGCTGGAGGTTTAGCTCAGTGGGGCCAGTGCCTGCCTGGGAAGCACAAGGTCCTGAGTTCGATGCCCAGTTCTGAAAAAAAAAAAAGTGAACTTGCTTCCAAGTGAAGGCTTCCTCTGTGCCCTTTGGTCTAGAAGCTGAGGGATGGGCAGAAAGGGGAGGACCCTTGTCTCTGAGGACCTAGGAGCAGGCCTCTCTGGTGGAGCCCAGGCAGAAGGGTTCTCTTCATGACCGCACCTGGGGTCTGTGGCATGGACCCAGTCAGGGTTCCGATAAAACACAGGATGCTCACCTCCCTTTGAAATGAAACAATGAATCATTTTTAAGCACATGTATATCCCAAATATTACATGGGACAAACTTATGCTAAAACATTCTTCATTGCTTATTCATCCCAACGCAGACTGAATATTTGGAACGAGCCTGCTTGCCCTCTCCCACACCTGCTTTTCTGGTAGGAGTGCCAAGAGCAGAGCAGAAGCTCTGGAGTCAGCACCCCTGGCTTACACTCAGCCAGCTGCCCACACTCTCATCAGCTCTGGGACCTTGGCCAGATGAGTCACTCTGTGCCTCAGTGGACTTACCTGTTCATGGAGATAATTATGGAACCTACTTCACAGTCACAGTTATGCTGAGGTAGTACAGTACAGTAGTTGGAATCATGTCTGGCACATAGACGTTCTCTATAAGCATGGGGTTATTAGTATTATGTTATTGTTTGGTGGTGATGGTGGTGGTGGTGGCAGTGTTGCCGAAGAGAAGGTACAGAGTTCCCAGGATTGTTTTCCAGAGAAAGGGAGCAAGAACTAGAGGAAGAGGCTTCTGGGATAGAGGCTCAGGAGGGAATGTGATGGTTTTCAGAGCAGGCCATGCAGGCCAGAGTGGGGCAGAAGAAAAGAGACAGAGGGGCAGAAAGGGCAAGGACAAGGACAAGACAGAGATGATGAAAGATGCTCTTTTGGCCTAGGAATGTGAGAGATTAAAACATGCTAGAGGGGGGTAAAAGAAGAGCATCCATGCATGTGCCAAGAGGCATTGTGATAAAGAATGGATGCAGGCCTGTAATCCCAGCGTGCTGGCAAGCTGAGGCAGGAGGATTTGCATGTTCAAGCCCAGCCTAGGCATCTTAGTGATTTAGAGAGTTCTCCATCTCAAAATAAAAAAATGAACTGGGAATGCAACTCAGTGTGAAGGCCCTGAGTTCAGCCCCCAGCAATACAACAAAAAGAATATATATTTGTGGTGTCAAATTACCTGGATTCAAATTCTGCCTCAGTAAGCTTGGACAACTTGCTTGACTTATTCCCTGCCTCCGTTGTCTTATTAACAAAGTGGACATAAAAACACATGCTTCAAAGGGTTATGAGAATAGAATGAGTTAAAAACATGTAAATTATAAAAGTGCCTGACAAATAGTAAGTATCTTGACCCTTAGTTAGTGAACTGTGAGTCCTTTAGGTATTTGACAGCGAAAATTTTTAAACTTAGAATTCTTGGTTAGACTGTAGTTAGTGAGGAGCTACAGCTCAGCCCTGGGACTGGGTCACCTACATACCCTGAATCAGTGTCTTTTTGTAATTCCTGCTGAAAAGAGGGAGAGAGTAATAGTAATAGTCAAGGTTGTTGTGATCATTAAATGAATTAATACACATAAGAGGTGGGAATTAAGTAAATACTAAAACCATGTTGGTGGTTCTCATTATTACTGTAATGAGTGAAATAAGTCAGGGTAGAAAAAGCAACTCTCTGCTGAGCTTCTCAGAGTTGACTTTGCACACTGCTGTTCTCAACCACTCTATTCTATTTTCTTTTCTTAGAATGCCCGTCAGGATCTGTCAAGGTTATCCTGGCCTCATCAAATGAAATGGGATGAGCTCCTTCTTTTTTCTTCTCTGAGTTTGTGCAAGGTGGTGATGTGTATTCTGTCATTGTTTGGAAAAATTACCATTGAAGTCAGCAGGGTTTGGCATGATTTTGTGTGTGCTGGGTTTGTTTTTATTTTTGGTACTGGGGATCAAACTTGGGATCTTGTGCTTGTGAGGCAGGTGGCGGCACCACTGAGCCAAATCCTGGGCCCTGAGGGAAGGTTTTAATGATTGTTTCTGTGTCTTTAGTAGGCACTGAAATCCCTAGCTTTTCTATTTCTTTTTTCTGATAGTTGATTAAGTTATGTTTTTCAAGAAGTTTGTTTCCTCTAAGTTGACAGAATTAGAGGAGTAAATTTTCAAGATTCCTCTATTGATCTTGGGATTGAAGAGTACAGTAGAGAAATAAATACCCACATAATACAAGACAATGGAAGGTTTCATCTTGGGACTCCATAAAAACCTTTATTTACTCATGTTCAGTTCAAGTAGCCCCTCAGAGAAGTCTTCCCTGCTGTCCCCCTTTGTCTTCTAAGCTAAGTTAAATATCCACCCCCAGATGTCCTTTAGTGAACTTAGAGCTACATTTGCTACTGGACCTTTTGCTCAGTGCTGTACTTGTGAATCTGCAGCAACAGCCACTGACACTTTGAATTCCTTGAGGGAAAATTCACTTACTGTGATTCTTGAGATTCTCTGCATCCTGAGTCTCCACCCTCGGGCTCAGCAAAGAGTAAAGATCATAATCCATCCATCAACCCACAGATCCATCCACCCATCCATCTGTCCATCCCTTGTCCACTGACTGATACCAAGCCCCTACACTGTTGGGCACTGTGCTACCTGAGATCAACACAAGCAAACAGGGACCTGCTTCTCATGGACCAGTCATTGTAGTTGGGGAGACAGTAAGCAAAGGAGGTTGAATCTTTGCAGGTTACAATTTGATAGCATTTCTAAGCTATTTTTCATGGAACGGAAGTTGTGTAGAATTTTAAGGGATATTTAAGTCCATGGACAAATGTATTTTGGAAACACGGGGCTAAACAAAGACAAATAAATGTGATCGCATGATTTGTGAGAGCCTTCAACGTATATTTATGAATTTTAAAGGTAGTGGTGGGAAGAACAATTTGCTGGCAACTTATCTGGCCTTGGCATTTCCTTGAGAATACCTCGTGTGGCCTGAGATGACACACTGAAGTGTCTGATACAGATATTCCTTATGGCCTCTTGCTGGGCTCCATGCGGCTCATGCACCTGCCAGTGATCCTATCCATATAGGGTGTCCCCGAGTACTTCTCTAAGTCTGGAGTCACAGCTCCTTTTATGCTAGCACCACACTACTCAAGAAATACCTATTTCCACCTGACCGAAGCATTTGTAAGTAATGCATGTGTTCCATAAACAAAGCTGGCCCTTCTTAGCTGGATTTGGCTCAGATAAGCCCCAAATCCATCTGGAGAATTTGACTCAAATGCAAAAGAAGCTTCCAGCACAGGCAAGAAGGCAGCCCTTTCCTTCCCTGCACCAAGTTGACCTGAAGTCCTCGCTTAGAAAGATGTCATCATCTCCAAGAAGGCATCTGTTGTTGGTTGATTCTCCAGAAGGATCTCACACAAAGCTTTGATTGTGAGGAATTTTTTGTTGGGGGAGAATGAAGGTAACACAATTGTGTGAACAAAAAGGTATCTGCTGGGACACCAGGGTCTTAACATACAGGGTACCTCTGGGAGATGCTGTTCAACATGCCTCTGTTGTCCCACATGAAAGGCAACCCAACTTCTTGGCTGGGAGGGGTTCCTAGGAGTGGTGTTTTCCTGGATGTATCAGCCACACATGCTTCAAAGGCAAGAGGAAGCTGCAGGGGTCACTGGTGTGACCAGGACTGGTGAGAGCCAAAGGAGGAGTATCTAGTCCAGTTGAGCTGCTATAATGAGATGGCTTAGACTGGATAATATATTTACAAACAGAAACTTACTGCTCACAGAGCCTCCAGAACTCTACTTACTAGCCTGATAAATGTTTAAGATCAAGGCCCTGACACATTCAGTGCCCAGGGAGGCCTTGATTCTTGCTTCAAAGATGGTGCCTTATTGCTGTGTTGCCACGTGCTAGGTCATGTGGTGGAGAGAGGGCCCGTAGGGCTCTTTTAGAGGGGCACTAGTCCCATTCACAAGGGCCAAGCTCTCATGACCTAGACATCTCAGAGCCCACCTCTCCTTATCACCACAGAGGGAACTGGCTATCAACTTGGGGGCAGAGAAAGATATTCGTACCATTATCAGGAGTTACTGAGGATCAGCGCTTTGCAGATTCCACTGGCTGGCTCAGTTCCCATGGCTCGCAGTACCATGCTCTATTTCAGACCCTGTCTCCTTAGAGGTAAATGATTTGCTTATAGGACTGTCTCCTTGGGCAGAGGAAACCAGTGAGCCAAAGGTGGCCAGGCCTCAGAGCCTGAATGCACAGGTGTCTTATAATAGACCTGAGGTGAAAGGGAAATAAATGCCTCATACTCATGCCTTTTTTTCAAAGTGCAAAGATGTGGAACTGTCTAAGGGAGCCCAAGAGTTCCTTAATAGTACACTCATACTCTCCAAACTGGGTTATCTGTTGGTCTTCCAGGGTACACAGGTGAGTGTGGCAGTTGAGTGATTGGTGGCTATTGGTTATGGTCCGTATTTGCAGAGCACACACTGGGTCAGGTCTTGCGCTCAGTGCCTGTATGGATGTGTTAGGTGCTCTTGGGGTTACGTCCATGTCCCCACGGGGCTCACCATCCCGCACAGTCCAGCAGCTTCTTGATGCATCCTTGGGGGCTTCGCTGGCTGAACAGCATGCTTAGCCTGCACGTGTGGAGGCCTGAGGTACCCAGTGATGGCGGATGAAGCCCAGCATCTCACCTCCCAAGAGACCTCTGAGGTGTGTTGTCCCAGGGTCCCCGTCAGGATGCTGCTGCAGCCGCCCACAGTGGTGACCTTCTCATGAGCACGTGTCATGTGCACTTTCTTCTGTTTCACCTCCCCACTGCCTTTCCATTACTTTCTGCCCCCACCGAGTAAACTGTTCTTGTTTCCATCCTTGCCTCTTGGTTTATTTCTAAGACAAGGTGGGAGGTCTTTCATTTAATCCCCTGGCAGTCCTCTGGATGGGCAGAAGTAGCTCCCCTATTTAATAGCTGAGCAAAAGGAGGCTCAGAGGTCAAAGCCGTGGACACTGCCCCATCCACCGCTGTCCCGGGAGTGGGCCTGCGGTGCCCGCCCCGCCCCCTGCCCCGCTGAGCCCGAGCCCGTGTCTCCCGCAGGAAGGCCGCTGCCTGTTCATCATCCTGCTCATGGCGGTGTACTGGTGCACGGAGGCCCTGCCCCTGTCGGTGACCGCGCTGCTGCCCATCGTCTTCTTCCCTTTCCTGGGCATCCTGCCCTCCCACAAAGTCTGCCCCCAGTACTTCCTCGACACCAACTTCCTCTTCCTCAGTGGCCTGATCATGGCCTGTGCCATCGAGGAGTGGAACCTGCACCGCCGGATCGCCCTCAAGGTCCTGATGCTCGTTGGGGTCCAGCCGGCCAGGTGAGCGGGGTCACAGCCCACCCTCGAGGGGAGGCAGAGGGCCCACCCTTCTCGGCTTCCGGGTTCAGTCATTAGGGCCAAGAAGCTCATCATCCCCGCCATCATGGACTCGTTCATTCTCAGCTACTGAGGGAACCCAGGTGTGGGCCGGGCGCAGGGCTTGGTCACCTGTGCGCAGCTGTCCTCACGGTGCATAAGGGATGACTCGCAGAGGGGTCAAGATGCTGACCCCAGCCCATGAGCCCAGAAAGGTGATGCCGCCGGCGCAAAGGCAAAGCCTTGGGAGCTCCTGCATCCACGACTCCCCTGAAAATAGACCTGGGAGGCCCAGTGTGGTGATTTCAGGGCAGTGTGACCAGGCTGCTCAGGCTGTAAATGACGGCCTGTGAAATGGCGATGTCTCAGGACCTGTTTCGTGGAGTCGGTGTGGGGACCACCGACCGAGAGCAGGCAGCTCGCTCAGCTTCAGGCGGCAGGAGGTGGCCCCCGTGACCATCCTTGTGTGCCACTCACCTGTCCAGGTGGTGGGGGCTGCAGTGTCGGGGAGATGCAGAGGGGGTGTGCGGATGGCCTTGGAGAGGGAGCCGGGACCCAGTTCTACAAGGCCTTGGGCCCTCAGGCCAGGATTTGAACTCTTATCCTCAGAGGATTGGGTTTATATATCATTCAAGCCTGGCTGTGCAGATGTGAGCAGGGAATGAGAGGAAGGAGGGAAGGAGGCTGAGAAAGCCAAGAGCAAGACCGCAGGATCCTTGTGCCCGGCTGTTGTCCTGAGACCCGTGTTGTCAGGATTTGGAGACAAGGGAGGGAAAAATATCAGGTTTGCACTGGCTTCAGAATGATCCGAGCTTGGATACCAACACGCAGTTCACCTAAATGTACCGAGCCAAGCATTCCTTAACTCTAAAGTAACCCAGACTACTGGTTCCCACTTTGCCACTAACTTGCCTGCTCTGGGCCTCAATTTTCCATCTGTAGAAGGAACAGGTTGAATTCCTCTGGGATGGGAAGCTGGGACCAGAGGATGTCCTGGGCCCAGGGATCTGGATTCATCTCTAGCTCCCTCTGTCGTGCAGGCTTATCCTGGGGATGATGGTGACCACCTCATTCATGTCCATGTGGCTGAGCAACACTGCCTCCACCGCCATGATGCTGCCCATTGCCAGTGCCATTCTGAAGAACCTCTTTGGGCAGAAGGAGGCTCGGAAGGACCTCAGCAGGGACCGTGAAGACAACAGAGGTGAGGCTATGCAAAGGCCCTGGGGCCTGCTCCACCAGAGTGGAGGGGTGGGAGGAGGGATGCTGGGCAAGGCCAAGGGAAGGAAATATTTATTGGGTACCTACTGTGTATTAAGTATTTTATCTAAAAAAATAATAATAGGATTAGATTTTAAACCATGGTATCTTGGTTTTCAAATTTTGCATTTAATGGACATTTACTACATATTAATCAACAAGTTAAGCTTTTCACATATGTTGGTTCTTTTCACTTACAAAATGGCCCTTTGGAATAGGTACTATAATTAAAATTTGTTTGAAAGCATTTGAACAGGTGCTCGACCTCACTACTATCCAGAGAAATGTCAAATGAAACAATGAGATTTAAATCAATGAGACAGTGAAAATAAGAAATTTGGATGCATTGCAGGACTTCCTATTGCTGTGACCAAAGAACCTGACACGCTCAGTGTAGAGGGAAGGATTTATGCTGGCTCACAATTTCAGAGGTTTCGGTCCACGGTTGCTCGGCTCCAAGGTAGGAACGTAGTAGCAGAAAGGCACGGAGAAAGAACGCTTCTTACTTCATGGCACCCACGAAGCAGAGGGAGGATGGAAAAGCCAGGGAAAGGACTGGAACCAGATACTACACTCTCCGGTCCACACCCGGTAACCTATTTCCTCCATCTGGGTGCCGCCTCCTCCGAGCCCATTCAGCTAATTCACCCATTGATGAGGTCGGTGCTCTCATCAGCCCCTCCTGAGAACACTGCTGAACTGGGCCGAGCCCTGAGTACACAAGTCCCTGGGGGTCACTCCACATCTAAACCCTAACACTGACTAATGCTCAGTGTCAGCAGGAGCAGGGACCATGGGGATTATTCTCTTGTGCATCGCTAGGAAGAGTGCAGTCTGGGTCAGGCTTTCTGAAGGGCACCTGCGAGCCTTTAATCCAGTGAAGTGTGCTTGTGCCCTGTGATCTAGCAGTTCTGCTCCTCGATGAAAATGCTTGAGGAATTCTAAAAAAAATTTAAAAAAAACAAAAACAAAACAAAAAACACAAAAAACCAAAAGCCCAAGTGGAGACGTGTGTGGTGACATTCACACAGCATTTTTTTGTTTTTATGAGTTGGGAATTGGAGGTCATGTGGACACCATAGCTAGTAAAGGGGGAGGAGGGCTGGGGTTTTAGCAAAGTGGTTCTGCTGCCTGCCTTGCAAGCGCAAGGTCCTGAGTTCAATCCCCAGTACCGCCCCCCAAAAAAGGAATAAAAAAAAACAGGTGAAGAGGGAGCATGCGAATAGTTACATAACTGTGTCTCACAAAATGGTTATGGTCTGAGAGAAATCAGAATACAATGCCAATATGTAACTTCATATACTCATGCACAAATGGCGACACACTTTGCAAGAACACACACACACACACACACAGAAAAGCTACACATTAAAAACATCTGAAAGGCTGCTATGGGAAGGGTGGCAGGAAAAATGGGAATGGAAGGAACTGAAAATAGATACAAAATTAAAATAGAAGTGGGCCATGTGTGACCAATAGTGAAAATGTACCATGATCTGAGGGTTTGAGTCCCTTGACCCTCTGAAATTGCGCGCTTAGCAAAACAAAACACAAGTAGCTGCCATGTTTTTAGATGATGGGATGAAAAGAGTGGGGAGTGGGGAAAAGCAACTAACTTTTCAAGGTCACACAGCAGGCAAGGGGCTATGCCTGCCTTTGAACCCAAGCTATGTGATTCATCTCCTACCCATGAAGCCAGCAGTACCTGTGAGAATTCTTTTGCCTGCAAGTGAAAGATTGTCTTCGAGTAGCTTAAAAACTAGGGATTTTCTTCAGGTATCAAGAAGTCAGAGAAAGGGAGTTTCATGAACCATTCAGAGGTACCACAATGTCAGGACTTTTGTTAAAAACTGTTATTCTTTTGGCCTTGCTCTCACATCCACATTGAAATGCTTTGCTTTTGATTGATAGCACTGTACCTTTAAAGGAAGCTTTAAACTCACACTTATGTGGGAAGAAACTTCTACCTTACCTCCAGCATCAGTTCTTTTGCTCTTTTAGTAATAGAACCCCCGCATGGGCACAGAAGAGAGGCAGAATTTCCCAGCCACCGCTGAGGTTGGGTGACTAAGTGTGACTGAGGGGACCTATGTGGAAATGGCGTGTGCAGCTTCCTACTTCCGCCCTTCCTGCCGTTCACTTCCTATCCTGTGGATGTGAATATGGTGGTGGGAGTGAAAGATGCCACCGGGGACCCAAGGATGGAAGATGGCACATCAGTCCTGGTAGATTTGTGTGATTTGCTCTAAGCAAGCATTATCCACGAAACCATGAATTGGTGGGCTAGTTATGTTCTTTTCAAATACGAGGTGTGATAAAAAAATACGCTGGACGTTTAAATTTACAAACTCACCACAGTAATGATATACTGCTACTAATGCCCCTCAAAATAATCCCCTCACTTTATTTTTTATCTTTATTAAGTTTTTTGGAACATTTCAGGTATCAGTACAGTTCCATTCATCATTGGCATCTTATACCTTTACCTGACTTATCTTGATTCTTATTTTTCCCCGTTCCCCAGCCCTCCCTTCAGCCCCTCCACCCTTCCCTGTTTAAAAAGACACTGTTTCCATGTTTTTCCTTTTGACATATTTTTTTCTTTTCCTCCACCCCTCCCACTTCCTCTACTCTTTTAGACCTTGTCTTCCTATTACATAATATCAATTATACATTTTTATTCTTATTAACACTTTTAGTTTTTCACACCAGAGAAATGATTTGGTATTTACACATGTGTGACTGATTAATTTCACTTGAGTATGGCCTCCCTGTGCATCCATTTAGCTATAAATGCCTCTAGTTTCTTGTCCTTTATGGCTGAGTAGTGCTCCATTTTATTAACACACACACACACACACACACACACACACACACTCATCTTTATCCAGGCTCCAGTTGATGGGTGATTGGGCTGTTTCCAAATTTTAGCTATTACAAACTGTGCCGCTTATAAACATGGGTGAGCATATATCAGCATATTCTTTAGGGAAGTTACCCAGCAGAGGAATAGCTGGGTCAAATGGGACTTCTAATCCTAGTTGTTTGCAGTATCTCCATATTGATTTCCACAGTGGTTGCACCAGTCTGCACTCCTACCAACAGTGAAGAAAGATTCCTATCTCCCCACAACCCCACCAGCATTTGTTATTGGTTGATTTCTTTCAAACCATTGAAAGAAATCTATTTCAACCAATTGGTTGATAGCAGCCATTCTTTCGGGGGTGAGGTGGAATCTCAGTGTTTTTTTCATCTGTATCTCTCGAATGACCAGTGATGTCGAACATTTTTTCATATATTTACTTGCTGCTTTTACTTCTTTGTCTGAGAAATGTCTGTTCATTTCAGATGCCCATTTTTGAATTGGGTCTTTATATTTGGGGATTCTGATCTTTTTGAGTTCTTCATATATTCTACATAGTAGACCTTTGTCTGAGCAACAGCTGGTGAAAATTTTTTCCCACATTGTGGGCTGTCTCTTAACTCTGCTTATGATTTCTCTGGCAGTGCAGAAGCTTTTAAAAAAGATGAGATCCCAATTGTTGATTCTTTGTGCGAGTTCCCGTGCTACTGAGGATTTGTTCATAAAGTCTTTTCCTATGCCAATGTCTTGAAGGGTTCTACCTAACTTATCTTCCAGCAAGTTTAGTGTTTCTGTTTTAATATTTATATCTTCAATCCACTTGGATTTTAGTTTAGTGCATGGTTAAAGATACAGGTCTAGTTTTAATATTTGACAAATTGAAATCCACTTTTCCCAACACAATTTATTAAAGAGGCTATCCTTCCAGTGAGGATGATTGGCTCCTTTGTCAGAGATGAGCTAGCTGAGTATGTCAGGAGTTGTTTCTGCATCTTCTAATCTGTTCCACTGATCCTCAGGTCTGTTTCTTTGCCAGTACCATGCTGTTTTTATCACAGTGGCTTTGTAGTAGTTTCAAGTTGGGGATTGTGATACCCCCTGCCATGTCTCTGTTGCCTAGAATTGCTTTTGCTATTCTAGGTCTCTTCTGATTCCAAATGCATTTTTGGATTGTTTTCTCTAGTTCTGTAAATTATACTGTTAGGATTTCAATGGAGATTGTATTGAATCAGGGTAGCAGTTTTGGGAGTATGGCCATTTTTACTATATTGATTCTTCCTACCCAGGAACAAGGGATGTCTTTCCATTTTTTTATATCCTCTTCAATCTCGTTTTTTCAGTGTTATAGTTCTTAATGTAGGTCTTTTGTTTCCTTTGTTAGATTCCTAGATGTTTCATTTTTTTAATGCCATTGTGAAAGGGATTGTTTCACTAATTTCACTCTCAATGAGTCTGTTATTTTTGTACAAGAAGGTTATTGATTTTGAGTGTTTACCTTGTATCCAGCTACTTTACTGAATCTGTCAATTAAGTCTGGAAGTCTTTTGGCAGAGTTTTTTGGGTCTTCTATGTAGAGTATCATATCATCAGCAAATAATGACAGTTTAACTTCTTCCTTTCTTATCTTTATTGCTATTATTTCTTTCTGTTATCTAATTGCTGTGGCTATAGTTTCCAAAACTATATTGAACAGGAGTGGTGATAGTGGACATCCTTTTCTTGTTCCTGATTTTAGCTTAAAGGTTTTCAGTTTTTGACCATTTAGTACGATGTTGGCTGTTGGTTTTCATAGATAGCCCTTATCAGGTTGAGATAAAGACCATCTATTCCAATTATCTGCAGGGATTTTTATCATGAATGGGTGTTGAATTTTGTCAAATGCTTTTTCTGCATCTATTGAGATGATCATATAGTTTTTGTCCTTGACTCTGTTATTATAGTGTATTACATTTATTGATTTACATATGTTGAACCATCCTTGCATCCCTGGAATAAATCTGACTTGGTCAGAGTGTATGATCTTCTTGATAATCTCCTGTATTCTGTTTGCCAGTATCTTGTTGAATATTTTTGCATCCATGTTCATTAAGGAGATTGGCCTGTAGTTCTTTTTTTTTTTTTTAAGTTGGGTCTTTCCCTGGCTTTAGAATCAAAGTAACACTTGCTTCTAGGAATGAATTTGGAAATATTTCTTCCCTTTCAATTTCCCCCTCACTTTGAACACATCCCATTGTCCTTGCCACTTTATGATGTCCTCTTTCATGAGTGTTATTTTTTTTTAATGGCTGTCTCAATGTCACGAGTTGCTTCAAAACATTTACAGCAATTTCTGTCAAGTGAAAACATCATGCTGTGTCCTCATCCACCGTATTGACCAGATCTGGCACCGTGAAACTTCTGTGTCTCCCTGAAAGTTAAAATGACCATGGAAGATAAATGTTTTTAATTAATTCATACATCAAGGCAGCCATAATAGTACCACTAAAGATACTCATAAAAGAGGACTTCTAGAACTGCTTCACAAAGTGCAACAATGGTGGGATAAGGATGTTTGAAGCGAGGAGGAGTATTATGACAAGAATTAATGGCAATGTCTTTTACTGTAATTCATTTTTTAAAACTTTAAATGTTCCCTGTATTGTTTGATCACACTTTATATGTATTGAAATACATATGAATCTGTTAAGATTTCAATGTTACAGCCAGGCATGGTGGGCACGCCTGTAATCCCAGCACTCGGGAGCCTGAGGCAGGAGTATCGCTGTGAGTTCAAGACCAGCCTGGGCTGCATAGTGAGTTCCAGGTTAGTCTCAACGACATAGTGAGACCCTGTCTCAAAAAAAACAAAACAAACAAACAAAGATTTCAGTGTTGATCCATGTCCCCTCCAAGTGGGTGTCACTTGCTAACGATGTGTGAGTACCATGCACTGAAGGGTCCTCTTATTTTATGTCTGCAACCTCCCCGAAACCTAGACATGATATAGGCTCTTTCCAGCTGAGATCCAGAGAAGTGAAATGATATATCCAGAATCTCATTCTTTTCTGAAGTAACAGAGCCACTGTCTCTGCAAGGGCAAAGTCTTCCAAATAGAAAGGAAGAGATGCTGTGCATCAGGGGTTGGTGGATATTCCTGTAAATAACAGATAGTAAATATTTTCAGGCTTTGTGAGCCACTCTGTTGCAACTACTCAGCTCTGCCTTTGAAGAGAGTGGCAGGGTGCCAGTGGGCATGATTACATGGCAAGAGAGTGTTATTTATGGGTGCCAAAATAAAAATGTAGCTTTCGCATCCCTGAATATTATCCTTCTGTTGCTCTTCTCGACCATTTACATGTGGAGAAACATGTTCTTAGTTGACCGGCCACACCAGACAGGGCACAGCTGGATTCAAGCCGCAAACTGTACTTCTGTGACCCCTGCCTACACTGTCCCCTTTATGGTTTTCAAATTGTTCACCCCAGGTCTTGAAGCTCCAAGAGAACTGTGTCACATGTCTCACTGGCTTGGCAACAGGCAGCTAGGCCTCTGCCCCTCCCTGTTTCAGCCCCAGCTGGCCTGTGTTTTCTGTTTCATGCTCTTGCCTTCCATGGAATAAGAGCTGATATTTATTGAACACTTACTTTGTGCAAGACTCTTACAGGGGCCTTGTGTCTGAATGGGTGAAGATAACTTTGACCTCATTTTGAGGAATGGAAGTTGAGGAAGAAATAGAAAATCAATGAGCCTCCCCCACGTTACCTAGTGGCAAAACAGTGGCTCTAAGTTTTTTTTTTTTGGTTTTGTTTTGTTTTGTTTGGTACCAGGGATTGAACTTGGGTCCTTGCACTTGCCAGGCAGGCCTGGTTTTGTTTTGTTTTGTTTGGTACCAGGGATTGAACTTGGGTCCTTGCACTTGCCAGGCAGGCCACCGAACCGCTGAGCTAAATCCTCGGCCCCTCCTCTAAGCTTTTAAATCAGCCTGGTTGATTCAGAAATGTAGCCCTTCCTCTCTATTATTCTGCGCTCAGACTTTTTCAAAATGGCCAGCTGTGTCTGGGAGTGCAGCTCAGTGACACAGCTCATGCGTGGCATGCACAGGAGGTCCCGGGTTCTGTCTCCAGTACCAAAAAAGTCACGTAAATGTTTGAACACCAAGTCCCTCGCTGTAAAGGTGAAAATTCGATCCAGGAAGGGGAAGGGACTTGCTCAAGGTCACATACAGCACTGGTTGTGTGGAAAACTCCAGTCTTCTCCTCTGGCAGGCTGGGTGGACACTGGCTTCTGCAGGCTGCAGGATCAGAGAGCAGGGACAAGTTAATGATCAGCCCCTGAGGCTAGGATGAGGCTAATTCCAGTGCAAAGAGAAATGTTCTTTTCACCCAGTTTCTGTGCTTTGGCCAGGTGACTTGAGGTGAGGACAGCACTGAAGGAGTGGAGACTTGTGTTGGGGGGGTGGGGAGGAGTGAATCTCCCAGGGGCTTTACATTCACAAGGGCCGTCTATAGCAGTGACCGCAGCCAGGCTAATATGAGCTACCCTTTCTGAAGACCCTCCCTAGCCATACTCTCTGTTCAGTGTCTCCTACCCATCACTTGTTCCTCTTTGAAGCTGCAGTGAGATGCAGCTGCTCTCATTTTACAGATGGAGAGACTGAGGCTCAGAGAAAAAATGATTTGTCTGAAGTTACATTGTAAGTGATTTGCTGAGCCTTGTCTACATCCAGAATCCATGCTGTGGGGATCCTCTGCTGCACAGAGGGGAGCAGAAGCCAGAATGGGGGCGTGGACTAGACCCCAGAGGTGCTCAGCCGTGGAGGGTAGCCCTGCGGCTTTCTCCAGTCCTCCTGCTCAGTTCTGTGTTCTGCACATCACCCAAGTGGGGGTGTCATTCAGTGCACATGCGCTCACTATGCCCCTCGGCTGCAGGGGGCGTTGTTCTCACCCCCCTGGGACGAAGGAGGAAATGATGCTCAAAGTAGTGATTTGCTCAGTGCCCCTCAGCCAGTAAAGGGCCCACCTGACTTTGTAATCTAAACTCTTTCCCCTCCTTCCCTTTGCCCAAAGAAGGCCATTGTGCATGCCACCCATGGCTGCTTAGGAACGACGCTCACAAAGCTGGCTTTCAGGTTGGATTAAACATTGTCCTCCTCCACTCTCCATTACAGTGCCATTCCACTCCCCCGACTCTTTTCTCATCTATAAAATAAGGGTAGGTTGTTGTGAGTGCTAAATCCATCAATAGATGTTAGCCTGCCTAACGTAGAGCTTTTAAACTTCTCTGTGGTCAGCAGGGCTGGCATGAGCAGGGCTGGCACCAGGCAGCAAAAGTGATACTGTCAGCCGCTGTGAAATCCAGCTCCTTCTTGGTACCAATGGGGAAATTGCAGCAGGGTTTGGGGAGGGACTTCCCCAAGCCACCGAGTCAGGGTCCAGACTTCCTCCCAGGCCATGTGGCTGAGTAACTTGACACAGGAAGTCTCAAGGCCTTCTGTGTGCCGGGCTCAAGGCCATTTATGTTATACTATGCTAGATCAGCCAGGTCCAGGACAGACCTACTAAGTGCCAGGTGGGTGCCTTGGAGATGGAGTGAGAGTCAAGGGTAGGAGATCAAAGACCTAGCAACAGCCTAGCTCTATCCCTAACTCACCAGGTCCTCCTGATCCCAACCTTAACCTGCCTTTCCATACCTCAGTTTCCCCAAGAAGGTAATAAACCTAGCTTGACTCCCCAAGACTGTTCCAAAATGTTTGTGAGATTGCAAATGTGAAGGTGGCTTTGCCCCTACCTGACATAAACTCATGAATCCATGTGATTTGAGGAAGCTCTTACATAATGGGCACAAAGCTCTGGACTGACCTGCATTTCTGGACCCAGAGACGTCTCTCTGGAGACTTTGCCCCACCAGCCTGCTTCTGCGTGGTCTCTCAGGCCACTGTGGTCACAGAAATCCCAGAAGTGGACCCCTGGGTAAATGGTTAAGAGTACTCACGTTGCTTGTCCTAATTTTTCCATTTCATCTCCATTGCCTTTGTAATCATTAGAAAAATAATACCTGTGATAAAATGCTTTCACGTTACTGATTTGTGTAAGGAGATGGTGAGACTCTCCCTTCCCATCTCCTGAGCCGAGCTAGTCACAATGTGTGCCAGTGTCCCCCCTGCCCGACGTCCGCTAGCAGCCTCTCCCACTCATGCTGGCAGTGAGTGGCCAGGGTTCACAGATGGGGCAAACTGGGGAGTGCATACCTTCCAAGGGCCTGGGCACCCTCCAGGGTCCTCAGTTTTCCCACCTGCAACTTCAGATGAATTGCTCAACCCTGGCTGTACTTGCAGAACTTTTCCAAAATACCCGGGCTCCCGCCCCACTCCAGAGCCAACAACAGACCCTGTGAGCAGGACCCGGGAGATTCTGAAATGCAGGTGGAGGAGGTTGGTGGAGGATTTTGCCTGATGAACTCTGTGGCATTTGATGCTGTGTGGCAGCGACAGTCCCAGCCCAGGTAGGAAGGGCAGAATGAGCTAGAGATGGGCCTGGGATCACTGGGCCAGAGTTCTTTCAGTTGTACGGTCCCCTGCAGAGCGACTTTGTCCCCCACCCCCAGCCCTCAGTGTGCTATTAACAGCCCTTCCCTGCCTGCTTCAGTGCCCTGGGCTCGGGTCTTGTGAGCTACATGTGGACATGTGTTCCGGTCACCTGAACCCTGAGGTTCTTGTCCATGCAGCCCATTGTAAGAGGACCTGGCTTTCAGCTTTCAGACCTGGCTGGTGGTCATCAGGGCTGGCATCAGGCACTGCAAAAGTGACACTGTCAACCACCATGAAATCCAGTTCCCTCTTGGTACCAACAGGGAAATTGCAGCAGGGTTTGGGGAGGGACTTTCCCAAGCCGCTGAGATGGGAAAGAGCCGAGGCTTGAGTGGAGACCCTTCCTCTCAGGCCGCATGGTTAGGAAAACCTCATGTAAAAGAAAAAAGTCACACTATGTTACCCCCTGATGGAGCTTATTCAGAGTATCGGTGTCCCTCAGCCAGAGGTCCCCAGGGAACTTGGCTACATGGGATGAGTGGAATTTATTTTTCATTGCAGTGGGCGTGACAGCTGATTCCCCAGACAACTTAGAGCACCTGTGCGAAGGTGTTAACAAGAAACTTTTGAGAAGACCGAGGCTTTGAGGGATCCCAGGCAGGAGGCTCGGTGGGAGCCAGGGCGGTGCTACGTTGGATGCTGTCAAACATCAGGGGCTGCTCTACGCCTGGTCAGGAAACAGCGGTTGCTCACTGAGCAACAGAGGGGGCGCTCAGCCATCTGTGCGGGTGGTGCAGTGGCCTTGCACTTAGATGAGATGCTGAAGCGGTCTTGTCTTGTGCTGTGGTATTTGCCGGTGTCTGTGGCTGGTGCTCTCTGACTGCTGAGGCTCAGTGGGGACCCGAGAGGGAGGATCGGACCCGTCAGGACATCAGCTGCTGCCTTAGCTTCTCCCTCAAGTGTGACAGACGGCGTAGATGGGATCTTTGCCAACACCCAGCTTTCATGGAGGTCTTTAGGTCGGGACTTGGCCCACCAAATCCAGCCCACCCTGTTTTTGTGCAGTCAGTAAGCTATGAATAGTTTTTATACTTGTAAAGGGTTGAAATAAGTCAAAAGAAGGAAATTATTTAGTGACGTGTGAAGATTATATGGAATTCAAAGCCCGGTGTCCAAACTGTTCAGGTATCATCAGTCTGTGAAGGCAGAGCTGAGAAGTTACCTCAGTGACCATGCGGTCCTGAAGACCAGAAACATTCACTACCTGGCATTCTGAAGGAGAATTTTGCTCTATTTATTGTTACTAATATAACTAGTGTGTGTGTGTGTGTGTGTGTGTACACACATGTGCACTGCGGCCACGACCGAGGTCCTTGTGCAGGCAAGGCAAACGCTGTATCACTGAGCTCCAGCCAGGCCCTGGTCCCTGCTTGCAGTGGGGTGACTTTCATGTTGTTGACAAAATCCTAGGAGAACTGATTCTTCCATTTTTAGGAATTAAAGATTTGAGGTACAGAAAAATGAAAGATTTTTACCTAAACCAGCGTTTCTCAGCTTCAGCGCCACTGGCATTTTGGGTGGGAGGATTTCTCACGGGCTGGCCTGAGTGTTACAGGTTGCTTCGTTCCTGGCCTCTCACCAACAGATGCCAGGAGAGTGCTCTTCTTCTCCTGGTTGTGACAACCAAAAATGTCTGCAGGCTTTGCCCAGTGTCCCTTGGGAGCGGAAGTAGCCCTAAATTGGAACCGCTGGCCCGAGGTCACTAGTAAGCGCTAGAGCTGATTTGAACCCAGGGTCACATGTTTAGCGCCCAGGGCTGGATTCTTCAATCCTTCATGATGGTTCCAGCTGCAGGAACTTTTAGTTCATTCCATTTTTCTTATCTAAAAACACTGTCAAAACTACTGCAGAGTCTGGTCTATAAGCAGAAGGACACTTCAGAAATGAAGTCAAATCCTGTCCCAGCCTGTTCTGCTCAAACACTGCCCTGCCCCCCACCTGGCTCAGAGAAGTCAAAGTCCTTCCTGGAGCCCCAAGGCCTGTGTGATCCTCCCTGTTTCCTGACAACCCTGCCACTTCCGCCACTAAGCTCTCTTACTCTCCTCTCTTGGGCCTCCCCTGCCCCACGTTTCCTGCTTCCCAGCACAATGGACACACTCCTGCCTCAGGGCCGTTGTCCATCTGCTCTCCTTACTTTTCACTTTCCACCTCATTCCCCAGCTTTATTTCCTCCATAAATTCATTGCTCCTTGAAATTGTCTTTATTCACTTATTGCCTGTCTCCCTTCCTAGAATACAGGGAACAGGGACCTTGTCCTATGTTGTTGGCTGAGTACCCCAAAGTCATAGTCCATAGCCCACGGTAGGTGCTCAGTAAATACTGTGTTGGACAGTGGAGATCACCCATCCTGTTGCTGGCCCATTTTCACTCGGCTGATCTCCCCAAATACCCGCTTGGCAATGGCTGCTTGGGGAAGCTTCGGCTTGACTTATGGGTTGTTAAGCAGCCTTGCAGCTGCTCCCTGCCCACAGGCCTGGGGCCATCCCAGATGTGGGTGGATGGTGGGACGACAGCACGGAATGTTGGTGCTTAGTCTTCTCCCTCGAACCCTCAACCCTCCTCTTTTTCTTTTTTCTGTGCAGTGGATAGTATGGGGTCCTTGGCAATGAAGACGCAGTCTTGACTGGCTGCACGGAAACTTGGGCCCTCCTGTTCCTTTTGCCACCTTGCACTAAAGCCATGGTGCTCTTTCCCCAGGCGCTGTGCGGGGGAACGGGCTGCACACTGTGCCTGCTGAGACTCAGTTTCTGGCCAGCGCGCACCCAGAGGGGTAAGTTCCTGGTGGAGTGGACTGAGGGGCAGGGCATGGTTCAGGGAGATGAGAAGAGTTGATCTGCAGCCCAGCCCTTCCGGCCCCAAGCTTCTCTCCCAACAACCCAGTGCCCAGATGTCCACGATTTGCCTCTGTGGACTCAACGTGGGCCTCTAGGGCCTCCGTTAAGTTCTGTGCAGGGAGGGTGGGGGACACGTTGAATCATCGAGGTTGCTCTGAGGCTGGGGGGCTTTAGAGATTTCCTTGCAAGGTGATTTGCTAAAGGCAGGGCCAGGCATTGATTGGGTCTATTTCCTTCACTCAACACACATTGGTTGAGGGCTTGTGACAAGCCAGGCCCTGGGGTTACAGCAAAGGACAGAAAATAAAAAACAAAACAAAAAACTCCCACTGCTTGTGGAGCTCATGCTGTAGTGGCAAGAAGCAAAGGAACTTATAAAACCCATATTACATCCTATGGTTGGTGAGTACCATGGGGGGAAACAAAGCAGGAAGAGGGCAGTGGACTGAGGGTGGGAAAAGCAGCTTTAAAGTGGGTGGTCAGGGAAGGTCTCCCAAGGAATTGAGCCTGAGCAAACCCCTGCAGGAAGGGAGGGGGCTGGGGAGAGAGTGTTCCGAGCAGGGGGATGGACCAGCAGATGCAATGTTCCTGAGGGTCCAGAGAGGCACCAGGAAGCCAGTGTGGCTGAAACCAGGCGAGAGGATCATAGGATGTGGGGTCTGAGAGGTTGCCTGAGTGCTGAGGTGCTGGTGGAGGGAAAGGGCTTCTGGGACCTCACAGGCCACTGCTGAAGCCTTGACTTTGAACAGGATGGCAGCCAAGAAGGAGGGACACGATCTTATGGCTGGTGTGCCCCACGGCCAGTGCTCCTTCCTGGAGCCATGTTTGAAGACTTTAAATCTGACTTTGAGACACGGGTTCTGTGACTGGACCAACGACTCACCACCATGTGGCCTAGGCATGCATTTTCAACATCTGACCATTCAGAGCTTGTGCTGGGCCTGCTGAAAAGGACCTAGTCCCTACCCTCTGTAGGTCTCTGTTCATTAGATGCAAAGCCCTTCCCCTCTCTGGCCCTCAGTTTTCCTATTTGAACAAAGTAGAGATTGTACCAGATGAACGCTGGGGCCTTTTCTGCCCTCTCCCCCATGTGAGGCTCAGTCTGGCAGGGAACCTGGGGGCACAGCTCCTGATCAGGCCTCTGTACCCTACAAAGTCTGACCATGAACTCGATCTCCAGCTGCTCCAGTCTGTGCCTTCCCTCAGGCTGAAGACCGACTGCTCAGCCCACAGGTCAGGTCCCCTTGCCCTCTGGGAAGAAATCCATTAAGTGGCCAGCAGGTATTTGAATTATCTTTATTCTTTAAAAATAATAATTTTAAAAAATTGTTTTGTTATGCAGAAGCAATTCTGCCTTTACTTTTAATTTCTTTTCCAGATTTATGGAATATAACTGACAAAGTAGTATTTTTAACATATACAATGTGATGTGATGTTTTGAGATACACACACACACACACACACACACACATATATAGTAAAATGATCACTACAGTCATGCTAATTAATATATCTATCCATTGCCTCACATACTCCCTGCCCCCCCAACTCCAGGACCAGGTATTGAACTCAGGACCCTGTACTTATCAGGCGGGTGTGGCACCACTGAGCTACATCCCTGGCTCAAAGGCATGTAGTAAAGGAAATATATTTTTCCCCTCTATATTTTATAAGCTTTTTTTTTTTTTTAATGGTACCAGGATCGAACTCAGGACCTTGTGCTTGCAGGACAGGTGTGGCACCACTGAGCTAAATCCCCGGCCCCTGCCTCACATACTTAATGGAAGTTCTTAATTTTATCTTCTTAGAAATGTTACGATAATTCAAGTCAAAAAATACTCTTTTAAAATACGCTCAGCATCTCATGCTTAGAGACAGCTAAGTGAATACTATTCTAGATGATTTCTTGATATGTCTATATATTATTGTTTTGAAAATTTTTTTAAAAGCTGGCCATGCCATTTATACTGTTTTGTAACCTGCTATGTCCCTCGATGGATTATAGGGAACATATTTTCACCTCATTAAATTAATGTCAACATCATGATCTCTTAATGATATAATTAATAACTCAATTTTATTTTTCCTCAAAATGAACTGTACTAGGAAAACCCAAAAAATTCAACTAAAGGATTAAAGGAGGAAAATGTCCATAATTTCCCCTGGGAAAGGCACCAAAACAATATGAAACACGAAGATTTAAAAAACCCAAACCTAGATAAAATCGATGCCTTCACTTACACCTTGGGAGATGAACCCAGGGCCTTTGCACTAAGTTACCATCCCAGCCCCAGCCCCCTTTTTGAGACAGGGTCTCCTTAAGTCCATCATTGTCCAGCCTGGGCTCAAACTTGTGATCCACCTGCCTCAGCCTCCTAGTTTTCTGGGATTACAGGTGTGCACCACCACACCTGGCAGCCAGTCCCCTTTTGATGGACATTTAGGTTGTTTCTGATGTTTTAAAAGTACGTTTAATGCCATGGTGGCTTCCCTGGTGCCCACACCGGCAGCACCTGTCTCGTTATCTCTCTGGGGTAAGTTCTTGGGTAGAAGAGTGGGACTGGAGCGTTTCCGTGCCTGTGACACTTTACTTCTGGAAAGACCGCCTGGCTCCCCCGGCTCGCTCCGTGCAGCATGTGGCCCATGTGTCCGGGAGGCCAGCAATTCTGATGGCATTCTGATCAGCTTCTCTTTGGGTCATTTAAAGCAGAAGCCACTCCGAGGAGGTGGAGGCGCCACTGGACCTGCTCGCCGACTCCAAGAAGGAAGAGGAGTACCACAGGAACATCTGGAAGGGCTTCCTCATTTCCATCCCCTACTCGGCCAGTATTGGGGGCACGGCCACCCTCACAGGCACAGCCCCCAACCTCATTCTGCTGGGCCAGCTGAAGAGGTGAGAGCAAGCATCCCTGCCTGCCCGAGGTTCCTCTCCACTCCCGTCCCTCTTCCCTCCCCACCCGGGGCCTCTGTACCGAGGACTCCGGCAAGTCTCAGTTCACAGGAAGTCCATTCTGTGGGAGAGATCAGCATTAAACAAAAATGAGTGGATGTTGTATGTGTGTGACAGTTAAAAGAAAATACAGCAGGGCGAGAAGGTAGAAGGGACCAGAGCAGAGTCCTATGGCAACCTCTGGCCCCTCTGCAGAGGTGATATCTGGGCAGAGCCTGAGAGCTGAGGATATGAGCTATGGGGACACTGCGGGACTTCATCTTCTTCTCCCATAGTTTAGTGTCTAGAGTTTAAAGATTCCAGATTCTGCCCACAATGTTCAGATTCCAGGATTCTGAGGGGCTGGGTTCCGAAGATTCTTTCACAGTGGAGATGCAGTATATAGACTTCAATTCATACAAATGCAAATGGAACCATCTGGCAAACAGCAGCAGAAACTATTTGATATTCGGTATGGCAATTCCTCTACCTAGTGCTCCACCAAAGAGTCGGAACCAGGGAGGATGCTGGGGAAGAATGGGTCCTGGTAGTCTGTCCTGCACCAAGTTACTTCATGGGGGAGTCTTCAGTGCACTCATGATTGGCCTCAAGTGCTGATTTTAAAGCCTTAGTCCTGGATAAGATGAATCTTTGATTTTAGATTTGATGCTAGAAAGTAGTAATGCTCAGCCCACATGACCGTTGGAATCAAAGGAGGTTAAAAAAAAAAATCCAGGCCTTGATAACGGAGACTCTGGTTTGGGAAGTATGGGATGGGGCCATATTTTACCTCTCAGTTTAAGCTCACAGCATTTTACTGTAAATCTCAAGTGTCATTTAGCCTCTGCTCTTTGAACAAGGCCTGGCTGTGCCTCGTTGGTCAGCACAGAGAGACCAGAAGCTGGGATGTTCCTGCTCCAGGGCTGGAGAGAATCAAGGCCTGGCCCTTCCTTCCCTTAATTTCCCCCGAGGAGGGTGAGTGTTTAGTGTTGGAGTTTGCTGGAGCTATCCCAGGGCTGGGCAGGAGACCCAGGGCTCTGTGGGTACCGGACGGCCTGGGTTGGGGCAGGTGCTGTCTTAGGTTTTCAGGCTGCCTGACCACCCTGCTGTGAGGAGGACCTTGTGCCACCCTGAAAAGAAATTAGAAAGCAAGCCCTGAGGTGCTTAAGTGAAAATACCAAATAGATAAGGTTCTGAGTAAATTACACGTGAATCATATGCCAAATTTAGTGGCAACACCTTGGCCTTTTGTTATGGAAATAAGGCTTGAAGTGGAATGCCAGAGCCCGACATAGTGGTACAGACCTGTAATCTCAGCACCTTGGAAGTCTGAGGTAGGAAAGTCACGGGTTCAAGTCCAGGATGGGAAACTTAGTGATTTAGTGAGAACCTGTCTCAAAAAAAAAAAAAAAAAAAAAAAAAAAGGTTTTCTTTAAGGGGCTGGGGATGTAGCTCAGTGCAAAGGGCCTGGGTTCAATCCCCAGTACCTCCCACCCCCACCCCCCAAATCCCAGGTAATCTGTGGCTTTGGTTCTTCACCCGAGAACCTGGGGTAGGGGTCAGAGAAAATGGCCACCCTAGATCCTTGACTTTGCTCCCAAAGGCCATTTTGTTGGTTTATTCTGACTATAAAGTGATATGGACACATTACTAGATACTTAGAAAATATTAAAAAAATTGAGTTTGAAGTACTCACGATCTCACTGGTAGCAGACTTTTAGATTTTCTATATTAAATATATGTATACATTATTTAACATTGTTATACTGTATATATAGTTTTATGGCAGGCAGAATTTTATCATTATAATTTTATAGGAAACAAAATTTTATAGAAAAAACAAAATTTTAATAACTAAATTAAGCTATTTTGGATAAGTGTCATACTTTGTAAGTCATGGGAATTTAGGTTGTTTTCATTTTATTATTGTTTTGCTCTCATGAATTATGTGACTTACCACATAGCTATTAATATTTTGCTATTTTTAAAACAATATTTTTCCTTTTTGTCAAATTGTAGAGGCATACTTTGTAGAAAATGCAGATAAAGAAAAAAGAAGAAAGGAAAATTTCTCAGAATCCCACTGTATAGTTTGTAATATTTTTTGGTTCATTTGCTTGTGTATTATGCAGTAACTCTTCATATTTTGGTTGGTTGTTTATTTAGAAATGTCTGGGTTTATGCCCATGTACGTTCTTCTTTTGGGGGTACCAGGGATTGAACTCAGACCCTGGCACTTGTGAGGCAGGCAGTGGAACCACTGAGCTAATCCCCAACCCTTGTCCGTGTACTTTCATACACATCATTGTCAGTCACGTAGTCCAGCCTGCTCTCTCCACTGTCTCAGGCATCTGTGTGCCCCACCCCCGGCACAGGTGGCACCTACAGTTGCAGCAGGTCAGGTCTAGCATTCCCAAGGAAGAGCAAAGGGTGCCTTGGTGCTATCCCCTGACAGCCCGGGGCCTGGCCCGCTCTCTGCCTGCCCACTGGCTGAGCGTGGTCTGCTCACCTCCACTGTCCCACAGTTTCTTCCCACAGTGCGATGTAGTGAACTTTGGCTCCTGGTTCATCTTCGCCTTCCCCCTCATGCTGCTGTTCCTGTTGGTGGGCTGGCTCTGGATCTCCTTCCTCTATGGGGGGCTGAGCTTCAGGTACCTCTCCTCTACTTTCTGGGGTGGTCTGGGGTGGGGGGCAGCGAACAGCCCAAACCTCCCAGTGGACTGAATGACTGGGTGGCCTCCCTCAAAAAACAAGGGTGGCTGTCATGATGTCAGGTTCAATGCTCAAGTCTTGAGCTCCAGGGATGTGAGGATTATGGGAGGAAGGCAAGGATGGCCCGACTGCCATGCCCAAGCCCTCAGTTAACCATCAGTGTTTCTGCTCCTGTGAATTGTTAATTGTGTACTTATATCCTTTTTAAAAAAATGTTTTGAGGGCCAGGGTTCAGCTCACCGGTGCTGCCACCTGCCTCGCAAGTGCAAGGACCCGAGTTCAATGCCCAGCACCCCCCTAAAAAATTGTTTTGAGACAGTTGCCCATGCTGGACTCAAACTTCCAATCCTGCCAAAGAGGTGGGAATCAGGCACTACCACCCCCAGCAAACTTGTACCCTTTACATTGGAAAAGTTAGCACTTACTGGCCAATATGAGTTGTAAATTTTTTCACCGATTTGCCCTTGGATTTTACTTATGGTGCTTTTTACCATACAAAATTCTTTTTAAAGTGTGACTCTTGAATCCAGCTTCAGGTTTTTTGTTCCAGATGGCCACACACTTATCCCAACACAGAAATTTTAAATCTTGATGAAATCTTATTTTTTCTATCTTTGGCTCCTTGTGGTTTGGATGTTCTATCTAAGAAATTTTGCCCGATCCAAGGCCATGAAAATACACCCCTGTGTTTTCTGCCAAGCCTTTTATAGCTTTAGCTCTTACATTTAGGTCTTTAACTCATTTTGAGCTAAGTTTTGTATATGGTATGAAGTGGAGGCCCAAATTCATTCCTTTGCACATAGGTATGCAGTTATGCTAGCCCCATATGCTGAGACTATTCCTTCCCCATTGAATCATCTTGAAATTCTTGTTCAAAATCAATTGACCACAAAGTACAAATCTTTCAGTAAGTGCTAAGTATAGCTCTCTTCTATTGATCTATATGCCTGACACCATTAACCGCTTCTCCACATCAACCTGAGATGCCAACCTGAGATGTCTGTGATAGAGTCTATCTCTAGACTTTCTATTTTGTTTCATTGATTTGCCAGTTTATTCACGAGCCTGTTGACCCACGGGAGGTTTTAAGCCTGGGGAGTCATAAGGCTGATCACATTTTTAAAAGGTCAACCAGGGTACAAGTGGGGACAGTTTTAGAAAGGGAAGACAGGCAGGGATCCAGTTTTCAGGTGAGGGTGTGGGTGGTAGGTGAGAAGTTAGCCACACCTGCAGGGACACTCTGGACCTCCTGCTTTCTATTCCAGGGGCTGGAGAAAGAAGAAATCAGAGATAAGATCGGACGTAGAAGACAAGGCTCTAGTTGTGATTCGGGAAGAATTCCAGAACTTGGGGCCCATCAGGTGTGTGAAAGGCCTGGGGTGGGGGAAGAGCTGGGTGTCGGAAGTTTAGGGGAGTCACCTCCTGGCCTGTCCCTCGAGAGCCCCAGGGGAGTTTCAGCACCCATTGCCTGGAGCCTGGAGATGGAGGGTGGTAGCTGACTTTGCCCAGCCAGTTTGGTGCTGGGGTAGATAGCCTGAGTACTGCAGGGCCTCTCGGGGTGCACTTGGGGTGGGCATCTGTCCTTCCCATCTCAGGCACCCTTTCCCTCCTGTACACGGATATCTGACACCATCGCTCATGGTTCCTAGGAGCTTGTTCATGAGTGTTTCTCTTGTGGTCGAAGACTCAGCAGGTCTGAGTTCTAGGAGCGGCTCTGCCACTTCTTTCTGCTCAGCCCTGGGCAGGGTTCTAACCCTTTCTGGGCCCTGCTTTCTAATCTGAGAAGTGGATGCATTTGGGCAGCTCTTCCTTCCAGCATTGGGAATTCTCTATCTCAATCACCGTGCACCCCTCTGTCCATGTCTGTGCCCTGTGTATCTTTCTCTTGGCAGGACGGTGTGTCCCCATCTGAGTTGATTTATCTGTCTGTCTCTGTGTGACCATTTCTCTCTCTGCCTCTCTCTGTCTGTCTCTTTTTCTGTTTTTCTGCCTCCGTGTCTGTTTCCTACCGTTTCTTTGTTGTTCTTGATCTTCATAGGACCCTGGCAAATTCCCTGTGCTGATGAGAGAAAGAGTTTGGGGAGGGGAGGACCTGGGAGTGAATGATTCTTTTCAGC
The DNA here is from genome assembly GCF_012274545.1 of Fukomys damarensis. Taxonomy (NCBI): domain Eukaryota; kingdom Metazoa; phylum Chordata; class Mammalia; order Rodentia; family Bathyergidae; genus Fukomys; species Fukomys damarensis. The sequence goes on from NW_022900934.1 coordinate 13,641,095, forward strand.
TTCCTCAGAGGCGGGGCCTGGTTCCAGTCAGTCGTGAACGGAGCCTTCATCCTGCTGCAGAGGTCAGCTGGAACCCAGGGTCACCAGGCACCTGCCTCTCTGTGTCACAGTTTTGCCGAGCGGGCCGTTTTCATCTTGTTCTGCACGTTTGCCATCCTCCTCTTCTCCCGGGATCCGAAGTTCATCCCTGGCTGGGCCAGCCTCTTCAAACCTGGGTGAGATTCTGGGGACCCATGGTCTGGAGCCCTGCAGGGAGGATTCTGGGGTGGGCCATAGGCAGCTGGAGAGGCAGTGCAGCTGGGAGACCTGTGTCCAGGTTTATACCCTCATCCTGTGTAATTCTATTGTAATGGCTCCTTCTTTCCCTGCCAAAAGCATTTAGGTTTCAACAATGAAACATGGGTCCTCAGGCCTTGGAGCTTTGGCTTTGGAGTCAGACAAAACTGTGTTAGAACTCTTGCCCTGCTCCCTTACAAGCTTTGTAACTCTTAGCAAGTCATCCCTTTCTCCCTCCTTTTCTCTCTCCCTTCCTCCCTCCTTCCCTTCCTTTCTCCTTCTTGAGTTATTTATTAAGGACTGATTTGTCCATCTGTCATCCTGCTTGGATTGGGTTGCTGTGGTTTACCAATGACCTTAATAACAGTGCGTGGTGATACTAGGAGGTGCCCTAAGGGATCTCCTGCACTCCGAGTGTACTCTTCCGTTCCTGTTGTGGAGTAATAGGTCCACTTTCCCTCTGATAGTCTAGGTCAGTCACTCCTGACAACATTATAACTCCCTTTTTAGTTTGTTTATTTAGAGGCAAGAGGAGCCCAGTATGACCTGGGGAAGTCTTAGCTTCCAGTTTAATGGAATCATTGTTGTGCTTCCTGGTATAAGCCTTCCCCCTACTGGAGCTAAGACTTTTAGTCCAGCTGAGCATAAGGTCACAGGAACAAGAAGGAAAGACTTTGCTAGTGGATCACTAGAGGCAATGGTGACTAGTACCATTTCCATTTCTACCCCTTGTATCCCGGCTATGGGAGACACAGTACCATAGAGTAGGTGCTGATCCATATCTGGCAGCCTTTTGAAGAACCTTGCCCCTGCCTGCCAGCTATTGCCACCTAAACACGTACTATAACTAGTGGCCATCCCACCTTTCTATCATCCAGCTGCTTCTGGATGGTGAGGAACATGGGGAGACCAGTGAATTCTACAAGCACAAGCTCACTGTGCTACCTCTTTGGCGATAAAATGTGTTCCTTAGAGGCAGTGCTGTGTGGAATTCCATGATGGTGGATAAGGCATTCTGTGAGTCCATGGATGATAGTTTTGGTAGGAATATTACATGCAGGGAAGGCAAATAAGTGTGTGTGCCAGTAAGGACAAAGCAATGCCCTTTGCATGATGAAAGCAAGCTAATATAATCTGCCTTCCACCAGGTAGCAGGCTGATCGCCCTGGGGAATGCTGCCATATCTGTACTCAGCATTGGTCTCTGCTGCTAGAATATTGGGCATTTAGCAGTGGCTACAGTCAGATCAGTCTTGGAGAGTGGGAGCCTATGCTGCTGAGCCCATGCATAACTTCCAACCCTGCCATCATGAGCTCTTTCTTCCTGGGCCCTTTGGGTAATGCCAGGGATTCCTGCAGAAAGAGGTTGACTGACTGCTAGCTACAGAATAGTCATCCCATCCATTTGATTAGTAAAGTCCTCTTCTGCTGAGATTACTTTCTGGTGAGCATTTACATGGAATACAAATATCTCTAAAAAAATTTTTTTCCCCACATGGAGAGATCTATCTACCTACCTCTCCCCAAATATGTTTATCACCAATGTGTAGTCACGTTCTTTTCAACTCCCTGACCATCTGGCTAGACCTTTGACTATAGCTCATGAATCAGTATATAGTCACACATCTGGCCATTTTCCCCTCCAAGTGAAATGCACTACTAGGTACACTGCCCAGAGTTCTGCCCACTTGAAGATTTCCCTTCACTGCTGTCCTTCAGGGATGTCCTGGAAATAGATTGTAATGCTGCAGCTGCCCACTTGCAGGTGGTGCCTGCATAAAGTGCAGAGCCATCCATAAACTTTGCCCTAGCCTTCTCTTCCTCTGACAGCTGATCACATGGTACACCACAGGAGGCCATAGGTGCATGCTGGGAGACAGAAGACAATATAGCAGGAGTAAGAGCCTTGGGCATTTGGGTAACTTCTTCATGTAACTTATTTGTACCTTCTGCACCTGCTCTGGCTTACTCAAGTATATACCACTTCTATTTAATGATGGACTGTTGCTGTGCTCATCCAACTTTATGACTTGGTGGATCAGATAATGACCAGCTCCTAAGGGGAAATGCAGGTCACATGGTAACCTGGTGTCCCATGGTCAAGCATTCAGTTTCCACTAAGGCCCAGGAGTGAGCCAGGAGGGAGAGTAGTGGTCTGCGGATGATGGCAGAGCCTTGCTCCAAGATCCCAAAGGCCTCTGCTGTGATTTACCCATGGGACCCTGTCAGAGACGACACACACCATCCCTACATGCTACTGACACTTCAGATACCACTGGCTCATATGGTCCCAGTGGCAAAGCAGCCTGAACAGCAGGCTGGATCTGTTCCAGAGCCTTCTCTTGTTCTAGGCCTCACTCAAAACTAGAAGCTTTCTAAGTCACTTGGTAAACAGGCCAAAGTAAAACATCCAAGTGAAGAATGTGCCTTCAAACTCCAAACAGGCCCACAAGGTGTTGTGCTTCTTTTGGTTGTAGGGGGAGCCATGTGTAACAAACTTATCTTTTACCTTGGAAGAATATCTCTGCATACCTCACACCACTGGGCTTCTAGAAGCCCACACACTGGGACCTTGAATTTTGTTGGATTTATTTCCCATCCTCTGCTCACAAATGCTAATCAGCATAATATCATCAATGTAATGCATCTATGGGAGAGATACTTTATGGGATAGAAAATGTGATAATATGATAATGGGAGAGGAAGGTGGCCAGGATCCCTGCAAACCAAGTTGTGCCACAGGGTTAGAGAGTTAATATAACCCTGAGGTAGGACTGTGAAGGTATACTGCTGACCTCATCAGCTGAAAGTAAATTCTTTCTGATGGGCTTTATGGATAGGTATGGAAAAGGCATTTGCCAAATCAATAGCTGCATGCCAAGTACCAGGCGACATCTCAATTTGTTTAAGCAAGCAAGGAAACCACATCTGATACCACAGCTGCAATTGGAGTTACTGTTTGATTAAGTTTATGGTAATTCACCATCATTCTCCAAGACCCATCCATCTCCTGCACAGGCCAAGTGGATAATTAAGTGGAGACTGTGGTGAGAAACCATCCCTGCAGTCTTCAAGTCCTTGATAGTAGCACTAATCTCTGCAGCCCCTCCAGGAATGTGATATTGTTTTTGGTTTATAATTTCCCCAAGTAAAGGCAACTCTAATGGTTCCCATTTGGCCTTCCCAATCATAGTAGCCCTCACTCTATATGTCAGGAAACCAGTGTGAGCATTCTGCGGAGAACTAAGTATTTTTATCCCAAGTATTCATCCTGGAACTGGGGAAATAACCACAGGGTGGATTTGGGGGCCCACTGGATCCACTGTGAGTCAGAACTTTGCTAAGTTAAAACTCCATTGATCACCTGACTTCTGTAAGTCCCTACCCTTATGGGTCACAGTAAAGTTTTGGATCCCCTGGAATCAGCATTAATTCAGAATCAATGTCTGGTAGTTCATGAAATGTCTGATCATGTCCCTTTCCGCAGTGTGTGGTTACTCTGGTAAAAGGCTGTAGGTCTCTTTGGGAAAGAATGAGAGAATGATTGACCAAATACATTTTTTATGGTTGGCCAGACTCCCTCCAGCCACCCCTCATTCAAGGGATATTGAGTGTCAACTGGTTCAAATCTGGGAACTGGTTGAAGGCCTGTGATTCTCTGCTACCATGATTTGAGGCAAGTCTCTGTTCCTTTGTCATTAAATTTTTTCAGTTATATAAATCCAGTAAAAAATTTAGTAGGCTTCCTGTCTATTTCATTTTTGGGGGTAGCACTGTGGCTATACAGCCCACATCATAGGCCCACACGTCAGATCATTCTGACCATTGCTCTGCTTTTGCTGTCCATGACGGTAAGTAGACGCATCTTGTCTTTGGTGGTTGAGTGCTGCCACTTGGCCCCTGCCATTCTGGGATCCAATTAAGCCCATTGCCCTTAAGTTTCCCAATGAAGTAACCGTGGTCCCCACTGTGAGGCCTGGCATATGGAGAAAAGCAATGACAGGGATCCTTAGGGACACCAGTGAACCCCTCACAAATCTGTTTCTCAAACAGTTAGTGAAGGGTGCCTTTTCCAGATCACCCCAGTGGGAGAATTAAGTTGACTATGACAGATCCACTCCAACATTCCCATTTCCCTGAGCCTTTGAATGCCCTCATCATCATAAACCCAGCACTATAAGATATCTCCAACTCATTCACAGTGGGCCATCTTTTGATCCATACTTCTGCCAACCATCCAAATAAACTATCAACGTTTTTTTTTTTTTTTTTTTT
>NW_022900934.1:13645805-13684426 GCF_012274545.1 Fukomys damarensis
GTTTTTTTTTTTTTTTTTTTTTTTTTTTGGTACCAGGGAATGAACTTGAGACCTTGCGCTTGCAAGGCAGGCAGCAGAACCACTGAGCTAAATCCCTGGCCCCTATTCACACCTTTTTTAGTACTCCGTGAGCTGCAATGTTAAACTCAGAATCTCTGCTTAACGGGCCCATATCGACAAATTCGGCCTGATTCAGGTGTATTTTTTGCCACCGCTATCCCACACCCTTAAAATCCACTCCCACACTTGCCTCTGCTTATGAGTTAGAAACTCAAGAAGTTCTTTGGAAGTACAGTGGGCCTCATCACAGGTCACACTGCGTACCTCACAGAGGTACAGAGGAGCCTTCTGAGATTTGAGCCTGGTTATAGGCCTAGAGGCAAAAGTGGGTAGTGAGGGTGGCTACTGAGGAGTGCCAGCATTATCATGCTTGGTCAATGCGGGATTAGTTTCCTCGGGTGTCAGGCGAGAGGCCAACATCACAGGGCTGGTAATGCCTCCACCACTGCGTGTAGTGAAGTCTCTTCCTCTGGCTAAATAATCTCATTAGAGTGGAGGTGCTCCGTGTCCCCAACCTCACCAGGATCCTCCCAGGCATCTTTGTCCCAGCTTACAGGATCCATTCTTTTCCAATCAGTGCTCTCTCCTTTACTTCAGATACTCTTCAAGGCTGAGCATTAAACTTATGCTGCGTTTCAGCCAATTGAATTAGGAGGGACTGTGTCTGGGTTTCAGCGATCTCAGCCCAGTGGCTGAAGGAGACAAGATTCTTTTTCAGGACACATCTGGAAACTGTTAGATTCATCCTATGTGTCTGGAGCTGAGAATTTGGATGTTTGAGCTCCTTATTTTCTTTCATTAATTTGTCCTCATAGATAGAAGACTTGGTTTTCTATGCATGTTTTGAACTCATTATTTTCCTTCATTATTTTGTCCAAGATGCTAAAAACAATCAGCCAGAAATGTTATATTTTCCACCCTGCCAAAAGCATTCCAAAGTATAATATATGGAGTCCTTGCATCTCACAAGTGGTAAATCAGGATAATCAAATGGATCTATGTCACATGTTACTTTAAACAGTTCATACCATGGACTCCTCCATACTTCCATCATCAGAAAGAGAGACCCTGGCATCTTTAGGGCTCATCCAATAAGAAGGCCAACCAATAAGAAGGAACCACTAAAGCCATTAAAGAATTTCATCATTACAGTTCTGTCTCTCTAACAGCACTCCCAGGGCCAAAATCTGTATCAGTCAGTGTTCACAGATTTTAATATAAGACACACACACACACACACACACACACACACACACACACACACACACCCCTGCAGAGCAAAGCATGGAGGAATGCAAAAGGGCTGTTTGCACGCTGGATTTCTGAAGGGTCCAGTCCAAAACTAAAGGCTCAGAGCTCACAAGAGAGTCCCTTGCAAGCCTATATCAGGAGGCGGAAGGTTCTCCACTGGAAGGCTGAAGAGTCTGTGCTGCAAGGCTGGATTCTGCGCTAGAAGCCAGGAGATGGATCTCCACGGTGAGGGCGAAGGCTGGGGCTCCTCTAAAGAAGAGAAGCAAGACTTCCTTCTTCTGCCCCCCTTTCATTCCGTTCAGGCTACAAGCCTGCTGGCTGGTGCCACCCACACTCGGGGTGTCTCTTCTATCTTCAGTAATCCATTCGGCCACACCCAGAACAGTGCTAAGCCAATCAGTTGGGTGTTTCTTATTCAAGTTGACACACCAGTTAACTATCAAGAAATCATCAGTGGGTTAATCACTACTTGGTTAATGCCCTCAATCCACGAGTCTTTATGGAACACTTCATACTTAAGCCATAACGTCTATTTCAGTTAGATGTGGAGGAGCTTGCACTGGATTGGCTGTAGGGTGCCTGCATGGATGGTGGTGAGTTGGAGAACATCCCTCAAGGGCTGGGTGGCTTTTCAGCAATTCCATTTTGGACTTGGTTTAAACTGCTCAAGTCCACTCTGTTCTTCACATGCCTCAGTAGGTAGTTGGGCATACAAGACTGGAACTCGGAGGAGGTGTTTAGGTTGTAGCTACGAATCTGGGAGTCATTATGTAAATTTAGGACTTAAAGCATGGGGATCAATGGGCTTTGCTGGGAAGAGTGGAGGAGATTCTGAGGAACCCCAATACTTAGTAGCTGGGTGGAAGAAAGAGATCTTAGAGAAGCAGTCGGTACTGTAGGAGGACCCCAAGCTGTAGACTCACCTCTCAGTTGGCTTTTGCCAGGTGTCACATGCCCACTGGCCACACAGGGTCAGCAGCAACCGTGTTAGACCATGAAGCACTAGGGACCTCATTGTCTGAACTTGGGGCCCTCACTCATGAAGGGAGCGATGAAAGCTCAGCTTGGCTGAAGGTTGTGATAAGGAAAACACAATTACAGTTCCAAAAAAGTGGCTCTTATGCTATCACTGTTATTTTATTTTTCCAGAATGTAGGTACTTCATCTTTTTCAGACTGAGAAAAAATGGCTATTACGAGCTTTCCAACAATACAAAGAAAGGGATAGTCACCTAGGATCTCAGTCTCCAGTTCTGATATACACCTTTTCTGACTTTAAAAAAATGCCTGTCTTGGAACACTTTTTCATTTTGATTACATTGCCAGGTACAATTCCCAGAGTTTGGACAAATGTATACTGTCCTGTATACATTTTATTACATGTTAATTTCATTTTAATAAAACATGACAGCTAAAGAGAACCTCATTAAAATATTTTAACAGAAATATGATTACAGTTAAATGTGTTATTTGTGATCAGCTTGTTTTTAATTATAAAAGTTATGCAGAATCAGCTGTGTGTTGTGGCATGTGCCTTTAATCCCAGCACTCTAGGAGGCTGAGGCAGGAAGACTGAAAGCTTGAGCCCAATTTGGACAACTTTGCTAGACCCTGTCTCGAAATATAAAATACAAAATAAAGGGCTGGAGGTGTAGCTCAGTGCAAAGGTCCTAGGTTCAATCTCTAGTACCACAAAAAAATTGTGGATACTCATAAAAATTCAAACAATATAGCATTGAAAAACTAAATGCTAGTTGTCCTTTACTCTCTGTCCTATTCCCCAGGCCAACTGTGATGAACAGCTTGGTGTGTAACATTCAGACACACGCACACATATATGATCACACGAACACATACATGTGTAAATGTGACAAAAGATTGGAAAGACATGTTCATGGGCAACTTGCTATTTTGCATTTACTGCATTCTTTTTAAATACCTCATTATGTTCTATAGGGTGGGAGCACTTTGATTTATTTAACAAATACCTTATTAGACTCTACCCAATAGTACAAATAAAACCTTGGTTTCCTAAAAATTTACAATTCCTAATTGCATTTCTGTTGTGACATAAAGAGTGTCATTAAAAAGATTTGTCTTTTTAAAAATAGAGACAGGCTATTTTGTAATTTGGATGAGACAGCTTCTTAAAACGGATACTTTTTAAAAACTTCTATTTTGTTCTACTCTTTTTGATAATGAGCGTCCTTTGTCATAGTCATTTTCCATCACTGGGATGAAATACCCGACACCTTTAACTTAAAGGAGTAGAGGTTTATGTTGACTCACGGTTTTTGGAGGATTTCATCTGTAGTTGGCCCGCTCCAAGGCAGGAAAGGCGTTGTGGAAGGGACTGGAGGAAGGAGAGCTGCTTGCTTCAGGGTAGCCCGGAAGCAGAGCAGGGGGAGGAGCCAGGGAGGGAGAGAGACAGGCCCATCCCGGCCACACTCACAGCGACCGGTCTCCAGCTCAGACTCCGGCTAAACTAGTATCCGGCTCCGAACTCTGCAGGGGCTCAATCCACTGATGAGTATAAGTCCCCTCGTTACCCAGTCACCTTCCAAAGGCCCCCCTCTGACTATATGAGCCTTTGGGGTATAGTCTAGTTCTAAACAGTGACATCCTTCTACATAATCTGTGTCCAGAAGTCTCAATAGACCAGAGAAGATTCACATGTAAAAATTTGAAACAAGTTACCAGCTTGAAAGTAACTTTTAAGTGAAAGCCATTTCTTCCCCTGCTGGGGTACGTGTCTCCCGAATACTCTCACAGTCTCACCTTCCTCCCTCAGTCTGGACAGGCTGTTAGCAGATTAGTGGCTTCCCATTTACATTTTAACATATAATTCTCTGACTATGCTGACATTGACCCTCTTTTTCAATGTCTTAGCTATCTGAAGGCTCCTCTTGCCAAATGTACAAACTGAAAAGGATTTGTTAGCAAAGGACTTTGAGTTTCATTGAACTTGGAGCCAGAAAACCCTGGGTTCAAGGCCCATCTCCTCCACAAACCATGGTTTGGCTTTGAACAAGTTGCTTCTGCTCTCTGACCCTCTGAATCTCTGTCTAAAACGGAAGATGCTTGCTCTGAGCACCTCAGGTCTACCAAACTCCTCCAAAAGACACATTATGGATGCTGGAAAGGTGGCAGTTAGGTTAGGAGGAGCTGTGAGGCTGGGTGGATCACTGGTGTAACTGGCTGCATCTGTGTGGTAAGCTCCCTACGGCAGGAGAAAGTCAAGCATTAGCTGGTCAAATACATACAGGGCTCCCACAGGAGTCCCTGTTAGGGTGACTGTAGGGATTTCATAGTCTCCAATATTCTGTGGCTCTCAGATTTTTCTCCCTTCGGTCAAGTCCCTCCTCCTAGGACTTGAATTAGGAAGATAAGTATTTGTTTGGCTCAAGCAGGTCTAAACACCCCAGGGAACTGTGGGTAAGGGCTTTGATTCTGTGGGTGGTTGTGTCCCTGTGAGGCTCCAGGGAGGACAGCATAGAGCCTTCCCGCTTCCCGTCATCCCTGTCCCAGGGGCCCAGTTCCCTCCACGAATCCTCCTTTGCAATCTGCCAAACCACAGCCTGCTGAGAAGCCCAGGGTCACGTGATTTGGGGCCCTCTCATTGTAGGTTTGTTTCTGATGCTGTCACAGGCATGACCATTGTCACCATCTTGTTCTTCTTCCCGTCCCAAAGGCCTTCTCTCAAGTGGTGGCTTGACTTCCAAGGTAAGAGGGTCAAGGCTGGGGCCTGGTTGGGCTCAGTGTGGATGGTGGCAAGGCATGTAGGGGTCAATGGCTTGGAGTCCCACAGTACCAACACGTGGTCCTGCATCTCCCCTTGCACTGTCTGAATGGTTGCCTTATCTGGGGACCTCGGGCTGCCCAAGCTGACAGTACAGTACGGGTATTAGCAACTGTAATCCCTGGGCTGGAGCCAGAGATGTCTGCTTTCATACAACCTTTGAGCTAAGAGTGATTTTCACATTTTCAAACAGTTGAAAAATATTCCCTGACAAGAACGCTGCATGGCATTCAAACGTCAGTGTCCACAGGAGACGAGGCGCTCCAGGGCTCCCTAAGCAGCTGTGTGGGGCTGGGGACTCGGCACCTCCCTTGCTGTGCTGCCCCGTCTGCCTTGCAGCTGGCTCTGCTCCCGGTGCCTATCTTTGTGCGCATGTGTGGCTTCTGCTTCACGTTAGTTCCTGCTTTTCCATAGCTTCCGTGTCTCCCTCTTCGCCGATCCTCTTTCTCCCACTGCCAACTCCCCAGGACTTCTGCTACATCCTCTTCCTCCTGTTGTTTCCTGGGTGCAGAGCCTCAGCCCACTCCTGCCCCTCCTGCAGCCCATGGTCCCCCTGCCTGTCCGAGCTGTGTCCTCTAGTGATCTCTCCTCTTCCCCCGTGGTCTCTATCTCCTGTTGATGCACCTGACAGCCACAGTCTGCTTGGTCCAGCTTGTTCTCAGGTGAACAGATCGTCTCCAGAGGCCTCCTCACAGTCTCATGGGTCCTGGCCTCATGTGGTCTGGATGCCATCACTCAGGTGCCTGTCCATGACTCTGTCCCCTGCAGGGAAGCCCAGTGTCCAGAGCAGGCACAGTGATGTAGACGCCTGGTACGGCAGCTCTGCTACTCAGTTGCCTGCTGACCACCAAGTTTCTCTTCCCCTCAGCCTGGCTTTCCCACTTTAGCAAGGCAGGGAGGGAATCCTTCGGTGCCTTCCGCCTCTGGTACTCAGTAGTTTTATAGATCAGGACTTGCTTATGGAGGCGACGTTTACCTGCAGCAGGGTGCGGGGAAATGTATCTCACCAAACACCCGTCACACCTGTCTTTCTGTCACATCTTTGTAACGGAGAGCACTTCCTGCAGCACGGAAGCAGCAGCAGGTGATACAAAGTGGCAAGGCCCTCCGTGTGCTGGCCCCACCGGTGTCCACTTACAGGAGCAGACATTACTCAGTTTCCACTGTTTGTCACCATGTGGGAAAAAGGAACTCAGGTGGTCTAATCTGCTGATTTTTCAAGAAAAGTGAAGATCCGTATTTCTGTATGAAATCTCCCTGATTTTAAATGTTGACAATTTAAATTGCAATGCCGACTTGTGTCGCAAAAAGCATTTGCACTAAAAGCCCTGCGTGCTCAGTCGGATGCGTAAGTCTCAGCGTGTCACCGCCCCTGAGGCCCACGCCTGGCTGAGAGGGAGGAGGGCTCTGTGAGCGCCACTGAGGATTGCCTACTTGGCTCAGGGGACACTGTGGAGCCTTACAGAGCAACCAAATAGCCGGTTTCCATGGAGAGAGCACTGGCTACCCTGAGGCAGGATGTAGAAACGAGGTCACCCCAATTTTCCTTTAAGCCCACCCCAGCATCTTCCATTCTTCTGTGGCCTGGGCTGCCCTTGGATTGCTCCCCTTGGTGGTCACTCATCAAGCGTCCATCGATCCGTGGCCTACGAGGGCCCCACGTGCGCTGTGGTTGCCGCACCGCTCATGGGGATGGAGATGCCGGCATTAACTCCCCCTTCCTCTCGGCCGCCGGCTCTTCCCGCGCACGTCCTCGCGGTTCACTCTGTTGCTTCCCTCAGGCCTCCGTCCCAGTGCCCCGCCCACAGAAGCCTTCTCGGAGTGCAGCACCTGGAAAAGCAGCCTTCTGTCACTCTCTGTTGCTGCATCCCATTTTATCACAGCACATGGAACGTCCTAGCATCGTGTATTTGTTTCTTACCTGCCTGCCCTGCTGGAGAGTCGGCTGCCCGGGGAGGGGCTTGTCTCTGTGCGGCCCTTCCGTGGCCCCAGAGCCCAGGGAGAGCCGGGCACATGGTTGGCACTCAGTGTATATTTGCCAAACGACGCCACACAGGGGATGCAATCATTATGTACTGCAAGCATGTGAAAAAAAGTTTGTTTTAAAAATCTGCCTGTAGTGTGAAAATATGAAGAAATAGTGCAGAAAGGAATCTTTTATTATTTAAGGTTTTTGTTTTTTGTTTTTAAGCTCTTCAATTAAATTTGCATACCGTGGGTGTATACAGTTCCTCGTGTCTTTCAGTGAAATCATTTGTGTGCGGAGTAATCAGACTATTTTTTTTTCCATATAAGAAATCAACCATTAAGTGAACCTGGAAATACGTTAATTCCTTACTTATTCAACTGTGTGAGAGATTTAGTATTGATGTTGCTGGGGACTGAACAGGAGCCAAACTAATTCCACAGAAATGCTCTATCTGCATGTTAGCTACTTAAAATGCACAGTGATACAATCCCATCTATGCTATTCTGCATTATCTGATGTGATTTAGTTTTGCAGTTTTTTAAGCTTTTTAAATGTGTTGGTATGCTCCCCTTCTCTCTGACCTGCAGATGCGTATTTCTTTCAGTCATACTTAGGACACACTGCATTACCTATTGTGCAAAGTAAATATTTGCTTCTATGTCACTTCTGGGGTTTTCTCTGCCTTTGTTGTTGTTGTTGTTGTTGTTTGTTTGTTTTGGTTGTTTGTTTCTTTTCCTCCTAGGGGGAGGTGCTGCTCTTGATTAATAACAAATAAAAGGCTAAAAAACACAAAACTAAAAAACAAATGAAGGAGCAGGGCTTGCTGTGGGCCAGGCCCCGGGCTGAGCCTTTGGGTACATGGAACCATGTCCAAGTCTCCAAGGGCGGGCTGCTACCCAGTGTTGCAAATGAGGAAACAGAGGCTCAGGGAGTCCCCGGCCCGCGTCACACAGTTGGAGAACAGCCAAGCTAGGATTCAAGCGGAATTCAAAGCCTGTGCCTTTAGCCACTGCTGTAGATGCCAGCTGCTGTAGAGTTGGGACAGAAGCAGGAAGTTCACCGGGCTGGGGATGCACTTCCGGAAACAGTGGCTGGAGTATGCTGGGTGGGAATGACAGGGACAGTGACGGCTGATGCTCAGTGAGTGCTTGGTATGCAGCAGGCAGTGTGAGGAGCACTGGCCAGTGAGTCTGCATTGCCCGACACCTGCGGTCAGGGCTCCTCCCTTCCCCTGTCCCATTGTTACCTGGTACATGGGACAAGTCACTACTTGCTCAGACTTTACTTTTTAACAAAATATATATTTTTAAAATCACCTACAGGCCGAGAGCTGGGCCACTTGCCCTCTACAGTCGCCCTTTCCACTTCTGAGCTGCACTGAAGGTTGCATTTGGCCCCCGAGTCCCCAGATGGTGCACACCTGCCCCACATATATACACACACCCATGGGCTGCATACAGCGGGCCCTCTGCTAACTTGCCAGGGAAGGTTTTACTATCTTTATGTCCTGATTATAGCATCTTGTTTCAGGTAAACCACTGAGGTAAATTTGGGTAAAGCTGAAAAGGAGAAACGAAATGTCAGGGGTTACTTGACCAGGAAGTGTCCTGGGAAGTAGAGAGCCAGCAGGAAGGGGCGAGACTGTCCCGCCTCCCCGGACAAAGCCTGCAGAGAAAAGGTCCTGTTTTGGGTCTGCTCTGCACCATGCACTGGGCTAAGCCCATCATAGATGTTACTTGACACATAACCGTGGAGTGACTCTTGCCACCCACTGTTCCAGATGCTGGGGGCGCAGCAGCCGTCAGCTAAGCAGAAACATCCCTTCCAGAGACAGATCCATCATCGCCTCGGGCGTGTTCACAGGGATCCTCCAGGCCCTGTCCCTGTGCCCTGTGGGCTAAGGAAAGCCCCTGAGGGCCTGTTTCCAGGCCATGCTCCAACCAGGGAAGGGATGTAACCCTGCTTTCATAAATAGAGGTTTCCTAGAGCGTTCCTGAGCCCGTGGCCTTTGTATCATTCCCAGCTCGCTCCACTGTGCAATGACAGGGAAGCTGCCCACCAGATGGTAGGTGTGGGCTTCAAAGGCTGAACTGTCTGCTCAGCAGCCCTGGACACAGGAAGTTTGCTGTTGTCCACACCCCTCCCCACTTCTAACCACTGCAACATAACTGTCGTATCTGAGGAAGTTCCACGCCATTATATTGAACATTTATGGCTGAAGGAACTTAGTTTCTATTTTTTGGAATTGCCTTCCTTTTTCCCCTTCTCTGAAAAACTTCCAATATAAAGTCCTTTTCTCTTGTGAGTGAGGATTAAAAATAGCAGCCAGAAAAGCTATTGGGAGATTGAAACAATGCCTTGCAAGAGAGCCTGGTTCCAGAGCATTCTGAATCTGTGGGAGCCATGAAAATTGTAATTTGAATGATGCTTCCGGGGTTTCTCTCTAATGTTCCAAAAGCTGGCTGTAGAGCCAGACCTTGGCTTACTTGGGACCCCTGTGCATCCTCACAAAACTTAGACCACAGGGCTCATGGCCCCTTCCTCTGGCCACGTGCCTAAGCAGGTGCTGACTGGGTCTCCTCTCTCTCTCTCCCTCCCTCTCTCTGCCCAGCTCCCAATGTGGAGACCAAGCCCCTGCTGACCTGGCAGAAGGCTCAGGAGTCGGTGCCCTGGAACATCATCCTTCTCTTGGGAGGGGGCTTTGCCATGGCCAAAGGCTGTGAGGTAAGTGTGAGGAACCCTGGGGACTACAGCTCCAGGACAGGAACAGGGATGGCACAGGCCCTATGGGCAAAGCCAGTCTCCTCTCTGCCACAGTGGGACGATCACAGCTGCCACCTGTAGGCCCACGCTCAGCGCCAGTGCTGTGGAGAAAGGGGAATGAGGTACCACCTGGGCCCTCAGGGTGACCCATGGGCCCCAGGAGAGAGGAGCAATGGCACACTGCGCTTGCCTTTTCCAGGCCCGCCCAATATGCTTCCAAAAGGCGTCTCCCGCAGACCTCCCCACACACCTGAGAGGGAGATGTTCCAAACCCAGCCTGGCCCTGAGGCCAGGGGCTGGAAGAGCTGACCCTGCTACTCAGAGGCCTCTCTGAGCTCAGCGAGGGGTACATGTAAGAGGCATGGGCTGGCCTGGGGGCTGGGTAGCAGGGCCACAACATGTACCCAGAGCCTAGTGTGGCTCTGTGACCAGCCCTGGCAGCCAATGGGATTTCTGCTCAACTGGCCTTTGTGTGGCAGCTGCCCCTTTCCCCAGCCTCTGCCAGTACCATCCCATCTGAGGGTGGCCAGAGCCTAGCCTTGCAGTGCCCAGAATGTTTATGGGATACCCGGGTCCCGGGAGCCTGTCCAGGGCCTTTGTTGGGCCACAGCAGGCCTCCAGAGGCTTGGAGGTCCGGGCCAGAGTCGGGGTCTGGCTGCGCGGGCTTCCCAGTGCTAGAAGCATTCCCTGGAGCTTACCTGGAATTCTAGCAGCCAAAGCCTTCCTGGGTCTGCTCAGAGGGCCTCACACAACTTGGCCCCTGCCTACCGCCCTTACATTGGTACCTGTCTCTTCCACTTCTTTACTCCCCTCTACTCCACTGGCCCTTACCATTCCTCACTCAGCCATAGTGTTTGCACCCCAGGACCTTTGCCTTTTTATGTCAAATATTCTCCCTGAGATCTCCAAGTCCTCACTCTTCAGTCCTCAGCACCTCAGAGATGGGCTCCCTGACCACCGTCTGGAGTAGTGCCCACCTCCAGCCCCTCTCCCTCTCACCACGCTGCTATTTCCTTTACACCATATCCATCTGTGTGTTTATGGGTGGTCTCTCCTTGGAGAAGGCAAGCTTCATAAGGACAGGGACTGCATCCGTCCTGTCCACCCACCATGGGCCCAGGCATCAGGAGAGCCGTGGTGTCCGGGTACTACATGGTGCTCAAGAAGTATTTGTGGATATAACCTGTACCATGGGGTAGTTTGAAACCAACAAGACAATGGAGGGAGAGCACCTGGAAGAGAGCCAGGAGCGCCCTGCCCTGTCGCTGTCCCTGCTGTGAATATGCTGCCATCCGGGGATGAAAGTTTGGTCTCATTCTGTTGCCTTCATATATTAAAAAATTACTACAATGAACAACTTCAAATATTTTGAAATTATAGGAGCTTGATATTAAAAGCCACCGTGGTAAACCCTACAGGCACATAAAAATGCCTCTTGCTTTCTGCTGGAAATCACAGTCACCTTTATTACTATTGTCATTATTCTTATAAAATCCAGATTCTGAGCTCAAAGTCATTAGGACAAATCATTTCTCTCATTTTGGCAAATCACTTAGCTTTTTTGCACCTCAGTTTCTTCAACCGTAAAACAGGGATAATTGTATTATCTACTTCACAGGGTTGTTGTGAAAATCAAATAAGCTAATTTTAACAAAGTCCAGTGAGACCTTGGTTTGCAAGCATAATTCGTTCTGGAAACACGCTTGTCATACAAAGCACTTGTATAGCAAAGTGAATTTCCCCATGAGAAAAAATGGAAACTCAGATGATTTGTTTCCACAGTCCAAAAACAGTCATACAGAAATGATTGCAATACTGTAGCATACTACAGAGTAACAAAAAAATACAAAATGTAAAGAAAAATAAACAAATTAACCTGCACTTACCTTCAAAAACCTGCCTGGCTGGTGTGAGGAAAATGAGAAAGGAGGACTTTCACTCACTAAGGGAATCGCTACTGCCTGTTGGCTCAGTGGAATTGTTTTCCTTCCTTTTTCCTGTAGTTTTAACAAGGAACCCTGCCAGTGACACTTGCTCTTGCCTCCTTTAGAATATTTCGTGGAAATGTGGCACTGTGTTGTGAAACAGATTCATCCCTCACACGGCTACAGCCTTATTTGGGTGGAGCCTTTCTGCAGAATTTTGCACTCTGCCCACCTTTTACACATCTCCCTAGTCTCATTTGAAGGGAGGGATTCCTCTGCCTTTTTCTCCTCCTCCTCTGCAGACAAGATCCCCTCCATAACTTCTTGCTGTGATGATTGCCCACCATCCTGGGGAGAGAGAAGAACCATTGGGTAGAAGCCTTTGCTAGTCTTACAGAGCTCTCACAGAACAAGTTACTTGTAATCCAAGGTTTCACTGTACTTAGAAGAGTGCCCAGCACTAAGTAAGCACTAATTTAAGTGTTTGTTACATTACATAAACGACAAGTTTTATATTATGCTTACTGTGTACTGGGACCATTTTTACATGTACTTATTTAAACCTTATCACAATCACTTAAAGAACTCCAGGAACAGAGAGGTTAAATAACTTGCCTGAGACCATGCATCTTGCCAGCCGCTGCCAGGGTTTAAATGTTCACACCTGTGCATGAAACTTTTGCTTTTCTCCCTTCCTTTAATCCAGTCTGCTGGTCTTTCTGCCTAAGAATTATTACATAGAGTTGCATACAGCCAGTAAGGCCACTGTTTCATGAGCCTTTTAGGAGATCATCAAGGACCCCCAGGGGATTCTGATTTTGATCATTGAACCGTAAGGGATAACTTCTATAACTTCTCTGTAAGGGGGATCCCTTACAGAGACAAGAGATCAGGAAAGGAGGGAAAAGGAGGCATCATGGAGGCAGCCTGGGCTCTCTCCCTCCATCCTACATGGTGGTCTCAGGTCCTCTGGGTCACCTTTGGGGTCCGTGGGGAACACAGTCTGACAGCCACCACCTTGGGTGACTTCTGAGTTCCACCTCTTCTGTCATGACTTGATGCCCCCAAGAAGCACAGCTCGTGCGTGTGGGGGCATCGACCAGGTGCCTGGCCCCTTTTCTAAATGCTTTACTGATCACTTCCTTTTCTCCAGACAGTGTCCCTCTGGCACACGCATTATTATCCTGGCTTTACAAACAAAAGAATGACAGCCCAGAGAGGTCAAGTTTCTTGCCCAGGAAGGCAGCTGGAAGGGAGTAAGCTGGGGTGCACATGAAGCTGGACTCCAGAGCCTTCCCTTCTCACCCTCTGGCTCTACTGCCGGTCCCTGGTATCCCTGGGAACCTGTGGGGGGACTGTGTTTCCAAGGAAACTGAGCTTCTGATTCCTAAGGGATCTGGGAAGTCCCCTTAGGGTCCCAGCAGAACCACAGGCACCTGGGGGCTTTCCTCCCTCACGAAGCTGTCAGACTTCCTCCCTGCGAGGAAGCCGAGCCAGGACCCCAGTGGATGTGGGACATCGGCCAGAAGCCCGGCACTAAGAGGCCCAGCTCCAGGGCAGCGCTTGGCATCCCACTCACCCAAGTCATTAGCATTCCCTTCGGCAGCCCCTGTCCGTTTAACTGCACAGCCTGCCGCTGGCCTCTGTGCCACAGCCGTGGCCCACGGAAAGAGCCAGTGTCTCCATTTCTTCTTTGTAGTATCCCCAGCCGGGGGAGGCCTGTGCCGGGCTGCCCAACAGGGCAGGCAAACGACAAACGCCATCAACCCACCAGGACTTTTCTAGGGCAAATAGTTCTAAGCATTTATAATTTGTGCCTTGAAGGCCATTTTTAAGTCAAATTGTAAGGGAGAATGCATTATCTTATTTATGCAAAAATCATATAGCTTATTCTAGAATTCACTATGAAATTTTAAGTTCTGAAAAATGTTCTATTACCCATAAAAGAAACATGGATGCCGTTTCTTTGGTGACTCAGGTTATGTTGATGCCAGCGGGTACTGGGTTGGTTAAAGGACTGTAGGCCTGTGGTAGAAACACATTTGATTATCGGTGTTAAGAGACTAATCTGACTCTGCCCTTGCTCAGTTCCTAAGCCTACAGCTCATTGTCCTTTCTTCTTGTTGTTTTCCAGTACTGAGGACTGAACTCAGGGCCTTAACAGTAAGCTGCATTCCCAACCTTTTTAAATTTTTATTTTCTCTCTAAGTTATGCTACGTTGCCCAGGCTGGGCTCGAACTTGTGACACACCTGTCTCAGCCTTCCAGAGTGTTGGGTTTACAGGCGTGCATCACTGCCCCTAGAAGCTCTGTCGTTTTTTGTGAGACGAACTTTAGAACCTGCCCTTGCAGCTTTATTGCGGTCTTGCCGCATGGCCCCACCAGGCGGCAGCATCGAGAATGATTTGATGGCTTTTTGGTCTGGAAGATGTGCTGGATCTGGATTATTCAGGGATACATTTGATGGCAGGGGGGCTGCGGTGGGGTATTGCACAGTACGTACTGGTAACTAGGGTGATTCCTGGAGACGGCAGCAGAGAGAGGACCCCAGTTATCCTGCAGATTTGCTGCGAGTGGAGTCGAGCGAGCCCACCCTGTGCCTCCCTGCCTGGTTTTTCATCCTGTCCCTGACCTAGAGGGCTTCAATGTCGCCTCTGGACATTGCTCTTCATTAGGAGGCAAAGTGGCTTGGCAACGGAGAGGGGCAGACCTGTGATCCCAGCTACTTGGGAGGCTGGGGATGGAGACAGCCGGCAAGTTTGAGCCCAGGCTGGGCAAATCAGTGAGACCTTGTCTCAAAACAAAAATTTTAAAAGTAGTTGGGGTTGTAGCTCAGGAGTAGAACATTTGCTTAGCATGCATGAGGGCCTGGGCTCCAGCAGCAAGTACTAGAAAAAAATAAGGGAGAGAGAGAGGCAATGTGACAGCCCAGTGAGTCAGGAGGGAGATGCCCAGCACTTGGGCACTGTGCAGAGTCAGAGGAGCAGCTCAGTTACCACTCTGGGGACCAGGGCAAGTTGCACAACCTTCTGCTCCTCACCAAAACAAGGACAGGATGGTTAGGAGGACCCAGCAGGGAGTGCAGTAGAGCCTGGCAAGTCTGCAACAAGGAGTGGTAACACAATGTTGATGTTAAGGGCCGGGGATTTAGCTCAGTGGTGCCACCGCCTGCCTCAAAAGCTCAAGGACCTGAGTTCGATCCCCAGTACCCCCCCCAAAAAAAGCAAATAAAAATGTTTATGTTAATGTTTGCATGATTAGCATTGTGATCACATTAATTTGGTAACACACTGACTGTGTTGCACTTGATATATATATGATACATGCTGTATTTTATATATGATACATAGGGATTTTGCATAAACAATGTTTTGTGCATATTAATGTTATAAAATAGTGACCATTTTTGCACTACTATCTGGTGAAATAATAAACACCATTGGAGGAATAAGATTTACTATGAAGCATCTCTGTCCCCTTTCCCACCAGAGCGGGAGCTTCAGGGTGCCAGGACCAAAGGGAAACGGAGCTTCTGATTCTAACGAGTGGATTATCAGGGCCCAGGTTTCCAGCCCCTGCCTGTAGAGCAGGGGGGGGAATTCGAGGAGGGGGAGGCTGCTGGCTCACAGGGGTGGCCTTGGGTGCCGCTTCGGGTCCCCACCTGGGAAGGGTAGTACTGTCCTTGTTGGTAGGCACCGTCCTCTCCCTGGCTCGGCGCTGTGTGACGGCTGCCCCTGCCCCGCAGGAATCAGGGCTCTCGGTGTGGATCGGGGGGCAGCTGCACCCGCTGGAGAACGTGCCCCCCGTGCTGGCGGTGCTGCTCATCACCGTCGTCATCGCCTTCTTCACGGAGTTTGCCAGCAACACGGCCACCATCATCATCTTCCTGCCTGTCCTCGCAGAGCTGGTGAGGGTCCTGCTGGGGGTGGGGACCCCTCCGTGTGGGCGCATCCTCAGGGGCTGTAGTTGCCACCTTTCATTGCTGCCTTCTCAAGTGCATGAAAGTGTCAGAACCGCAGTGCCATTTCTTAAGCAACAGGGACATTTTTCACCTAGAAATGCATAAACAGAGTATTTTCAAAGCGCAACACATTCCCTCGTTCACCCATGGTGACCCGGAGAGTTTCCGGAAGACAGAAGTTACCAAATTTGGATTAAACAGAAAGCATGGGTAGACAAATAACCCCCCGAGTGGAGGGGTTGCTCAGCATTGTTGACGATATGGCTCAGAGAGTGCTCTAGATCGTGACCACCCGAAACGTCTGCAGACGCTGCCAGGTGTTCCTTGGGGGGACAAGTCACAGCCAGTTGAGAACCCCTGCTCTAAACACCACCGGCCCAGGATGTCTCATCAGGGAGAACCCTCTTTACTGGCTCAGAAAGCCATACAACCCTTGTGTGGGATCTGCAAATCTGACACCACATCCAGAGCAAAGGAGGAGAAGCGATATAGTCTTCCACGAAGCGGAAGACACAGACACTGCAGCAAAACGAGAGGCCCATACATCACAATTGGGTAGGTTTTGTACTGGGAATTTTCCAAAGGATTAACATTAGGAAAACTATCCATGCAGGTTTCTATTCAAACAAATTAAAGAAGACTAACCATATACTTTATTTTTATTTCTTAGTTAATTTATTTTTTTCTGGTACCGGATATCAAACTCAGGACCTTGTGCTTGCCAGGCAGGTGTGGTGCCCCTGAGCTACACCCCTGGCCCCCATATGATTCTTAATATAACCCCAACCTCATCAAATTAAACCACTGTTGCGAGTCCATATGCTTGGCAAGCAGTTAGCAACGCAGCAGCTCACTAATCTGCATCCCCTTTTTGTGGGCTTTGGTTTGCTTATTGTGTGCATTGGTTTGCAATGCAGAGACATGCTGTATACTTTTTCAATGACTGGCAAACATTCCATTATAATTGGACAGCTGCAGATTTATTTAAGCAATCTCCTAGTAGTAGACATACAGGTATTTCCAGACTGCTATCTAACAATCCTGTCTTGACCCTACCTGGGCTATGCCTCCTTGACTAAATCTAGAGAAATTCCTACAACAGTGTCCTAGATTAAAGAGTACGTGCCTTTAAATGCTGTAAGGTGTGAGCAAATTACGCCCCCACATGGCTCCCCAATTTACTCTCCCACAGCTGTAGGGAAGGGCAACATTGTCTACAAAAGACACTCGTGAAAGACACAGTCTTCTCATTTTGCTTCCCATCCAAATCCAGACACGTACACACAAGGGGTGATACGGGAGCCTTATGCTTTGGGTTGTACAAACTCCCTGGAGGGGCCCAAAATGTTCTGTCTTAAGTAAAACACTAGAGATGATCGGCATGAACTGCAGGTGAACGTAGCGCTTGGGAGAGTGGAGAATTGGTGGCCACTGCCTGAGACCAGCCCGGAGGCACACTGGCTGCCTGGGTTTGGAAGTGGGGAAATGCTTTGCGGGGATGCTGGCCTGAGTGCTCCTGTCTGAAATCCAGCCAGCACCCACAGGAGGCGCCCAGAGGCAGCCGCTGGGATGGTCTGGCTGAGGAAGGACCAGGTGGGGGAGCTTCATGCTGAGTCATGGCTCTCAGTGTGTGGCCCTGGGTGTCCCCACATGCAGCGTCCCCCGGGGAACTTGTGGGAAATGCAAAGTCGTAGGTCCCTCTGAGACCTACGGGATGGATCGGATCGGCTAGTCCTGGGGAGTTGGGGCCACCCATCAGGGCTTTCAGGGATGCGCTGGGCGATTCTGAAACATGCGCACTTGGGAAGGAAGGCTCTGAGTAATTCGCCCCAGCCTGTCCCTAACGAAGCCTGTGTGGTTCCGCAGCGTCACTGACCTTTGGAATGTCTCTCCGTCTCTCTGCCCGGGTCTCTGCTGGTGGCTTCTGTCTGGATCTCTGGCTGTGCATCTGTTTCTTTCCCTCTCTCCTCTCGTATGTCTATTGCTTTCTGCCACTCTGCCAATCTCTGTCCTTATGTCCCTGTTGTTCCAATTGTCTCTGACTCTCTCTCTCTGTGATCCCTCTATCTGTGTCTTGTCCCCACTGCCTGGCCAGGCCATCCGCCTGAGGGTGCACCCGCTGTACCTGATGATCCCGGGCACAGTCGGCTGCTCCTACGCCTTCATGCTGCCGGTCTCCACGCCCCCCAACTCCATCGCCTTCGCTTCTGGGGACTTGCTGGTCAGAGACATGGTGAGTCTGGGCATTTCTACCAGCGGCCTGGGAAGGCGGAGGCTCCAACAGGACCCTAACCTCCCCAACCCACCGCAGCCCCTGAGCAGGTCATTCTGAGTGGGCTGGAAACTTAAATGATAGCAAACACTGGGATGATTCCCACACTTAGACTGTTCCTGGAAATACTGCCTCGTAACGACTTTCCATGGTTGCCTTGAGGGACAAGGGATTCCCCTCTCTCTCTCTCTCTCTCTCTCTCTCTCTCTCTCTCTCTCTCTCTCTCTCTCTCTCTCGGCGCTGCTCTGTTTTCCTGCCTGTTTGCCAAGGCTCCATGCCCAGAATCTTTAGGAGGCAGAAGAAGCAGATGCACCCGGGGATTTAGAGATTTAGGAGCAGATCTCACTGCCCAGCCAGTCAGGGAGTGAGGCGGATGGAAGCTGAGGGCTGTGGCAGTGGGAGACCCCGCCGGCTTTCAGGAGACCCAGCTCCCTGCCGAGACGACTCCTCCTTCCCTCCTCCTGCCCCTGCAGCCGCTTCCCTCTCCAGTGTCCTCAGCTGACAACAGCCCAGAAGTGCCATCTTCCTAACCAGGCACAAGACCCCAGCAAGGTGAATGGCGAAAGAGTGAGCAAGAGTGAGGAGAGGCGGAAGATACACGGGAGACAGCGATGGCCCCTGACCATTCCTTGCAGTTTTTGCAGCAAGCAGCGCACGCTCTGGCCACCAGGGGGAGCAGAGCTGGCTTGTTACAGATGAGACAGAAAGTAGACAAGCTGAGAGGGTTTTTATAATGGTTTAGATTTCAGTACTGCTCAGTACTAGGGAGAAAATAAAACATGGAGCATGGGGAGAGGAAGAGGATGATGAGGGTCAGCTCAGGTGGGGTGGGCAGGGACAGTCTTTCCCAGAAGGGGACACATGAGCCAAGAAGTGAGGCAGGAAGCAGCCAGCTTTGGAAGCAGAGGACTGGGGTGGGGAGCAGCTGTGTGTGCTGGGACTGTGGTCGAGTGGGAGAGGGATGGGGCTGCAGCCCTGGGGGTGTGGAGGAGGACAGAGTGCAGGGCACGGACCTGGGAACTGTTCAAGCCCCAGTGGGAGGCCCTGCTGGGGCCGTCAGCAGGGTGTGCTTTAACTTCCGCCTGTCGGGGATGCTTTGGCTGCCCAGTGGGGGGTTGTTAGGGCAGGGGGGACAGATTTACGAGTTGGAGAGCAAAGAGACAGCGAGAGATGAGAGAGTACGCTGCAGGAGGTGGAGAAGGCGCTGAGGGGCCTCCACGGGCGGCCAATCGTGGCCACCTGCGGGGCTTGCCCCCGAGAGTAACCTGTGGGCCCAGCAGGAATTAGAGCCAGGCTCCCAGACCTCAGCCTGGGCTCTTATCTCCCCCAACGTGCCAAGGGCTTTCAGGCCCTCTGGAACAGGGTGGCACAGCGCAGCACATGTGACCTCATGTTGGGGCCTCCTGCCTTCGGGACGTGTGCCCTTCCTGTGAACCGTCGTGTTTACTCAACAAGTTTACTAAGTCAACTTCACCTGTTTTATAAAACTTAAATAAGAAATTTAAAAACAAAAGTTCCTGGTGCACGCGTACATGGAAAACCCATAGGACATGCAAAGAAAATTTTTAAAAGGTTAGGTTTTCCCTGATAGCAGTTGCCTGAAAGGTACCAAGCTTTTCTCTCCTTGTGAAGGTAGGACCATGGGAAGGCAGTGAGAAGACTAAGGCGTGAGGGCACCAGGGGAGTTTTTTTATCTTTATAAAGTTTATTGGTACATTTCAGGTATCCGTACAGTTCCATTCATCACTGGGATCTTGCACCTTTACATAACTTATCTTGGTTCTTATTTTTCCCCACTCCCCAGCCCTCCCTTCAGCCCCTCCACCCTTCCCTGTTCACGAAGACACTGTTTCCATGTTTTTCCTTTTCACATATTTTTTCTTTCCCCTTTTAACTTTCCCTACCCCTCCCATTTCCTCTACTGTTGTAGACCTTTTCTTCCTATTACACAATATCAGTTCTACATTTTGATTCTTATTAACACTTTTAGTTTTTCACACCAGAGAAACTATTCAGTATTTACGCACGTGTGACTTATTAATTTCACTTAAGAGTATGGCCTCAATGTGTGTCCACTTAGCTATGAATGTCTCTAGTTTCTCATTTGTTATGGCTGAGTAGTACTCCATTCTATGGAAAAACCACATCTTCTTTATCCAGTCTCCAGTGGATGGGCAATTGGGCTGTTTCCAAATTTTAGCTATTACAAACTGTGCCACTATAAACATGGGTGAGCATACTGTGGTATGATTCTTTTAATTCTTTTGGGAAGATAGATACCCAGCAGAGGGATAGCTGGGTCAAATGGAGCCTCTAATCCTAGTTCTTTGAGGTATCTCCATATTGATTTCCACAGTGGTTGCACCAGTCTGCACTCCTACCAACAATGAAGGAAGGTTCCTTTCTCCCACACCCCTGCCAGCATTTTTAATTGGTTGATTTCTTGATGGCAGCCATTCTTTCTGGGGTGAGGTGGAATCTCAGTGTTGTTTTCATCTTCATCTCTTGAATAACCAGTGATGTGGAACATTTTTTTCATATATTTACTTGCTGCTTTTACTTCTTTGTCTGAGAAATGACTGTTCGTTCAGATGCCCATTTTTGAATCGGGTCTTTATGTTTGGGGGCCTGATTTTTTTTTTGAATTCTTTATATATTCTAGATAGTAGACTAGAGGGGAGACTTTTTCAGGGCAGGCTCGAGAGAGCTCTAGATGGGGAGTCTTCCTCACCCCGGAGCCAAGCCTGGAGATTTTGCTAAGTGAAAGCCACCAGAAAGCCCAAAGAGGAAAACAGGAATTTTAGCCCAAGGAGGCCTGAACAGTGCAGGAGACCAACCGGGGGAGGGAGCAAAGGGGCGAGTGCTTTCCAGCTACTCGCAGAGGTAACATTTCCAGAAGAAAATTCTTCCTGATAGACAAGTATAGCCTTGACTGGACCTGCAGAGGGTGTGTGTGTGTGCGTGTACCTGTGTGTGCTGTATATGTGTATGTGTGTACATACATTGCACATGCCCACATGCGT
The DNA here is from genome assembly GCF_012274545.1 of Fukomys damarensis. Taxonomy (NCBI): domain Eukaryota; kingdom Metazoa; phylum Chordata; class Mammalia; order Rodentia; family Bathyergidae; genus Fukomys; species Fukomys damarensis. Next base: position 13,666,828 of record NW_022900934.1, read on the forward strand.
ATATGTAGTGGAGGGTGCTAAGTGATTAATTTCAGGTGTTGACCTTGGGCAAAACAGTTTCTCTGGGCCTCATTTTCCTCTTCCCTAAAAGGGAGATGGACAACGGCCTTCAGGCGATTGCTTTTGTAGTTAAATGATGTGGCGCTGTGAGAACTGCGTGGGGTGGGGCTGGTGTCACCCAGAAGCCCTACAGGGAGCAGGGACACCTGCAGCTCCCCGAGGGGCGGCCTCGGCAGTGTGAAGATGGAAAGGCCTTGCCCACTGGCCCACCTGGGCTTGCGGCCTGGTCCATCCCTCCCCGGCTGTTGGCTTTCCAGAGAGTGATCTCCTGCCTCTGAGCCTCGGTTTCCCCATGGGTGCCGGGCCTGAGCCGAGCCCGCTCAGTCTGAGCTCTGTTGCAGGTACGAACCGGCCTCCTGATGAACGTGATGGGCGTCCTGCTGCTCAGCGTGGCCATGAACACCTGGGCGCAGAGTATCTTCCAGCTGGGCACCTTCCCAGACTGGGCCAGTCCCCACTGGGCCGACGTCCACGCAGCCAATGTCACAGCACCGCCACCCACCTTGCCGAACAACACGCTTCACAGCCTCTGACACGCGCATGCCCCGGGGGATTCCCTTTGGGTGGGGCAGGTATCCAGCAGCGCCACACTTGCTGCCAGGACCCTAAGGATGGTCAAACAATTCCTTTCTGTGATCCAATCCACCGCAGCAAGCGTGGAAATCTCCAGTGTCCACCCAGACCCGCGAGCTCTTGTTTAGGACACTTTGTCTTTCTCTCTCTTGCCGTTCAAGGCCTATTCTCTCCCAGATCTGCTGCCTCATCAAGCCCCTCTCTGTAACCTGTCCTGTACTTAGGGTACCAGAGAGACCAGTTTAGCCGCATAGCAAGGCTGGGATGGCGTTTGTCTTGTACACTTGGGATGGGAAGCTGTGTTCACCCCCATGGGCACAGCTAACTTTCTTCCCCACGGACTACTTCAAGTCTCTCTGGAGAGACCATCTTGGCTCTCAGGACCACTTTGCCTACAGAGACTTTGGGGCCAGAAAGTTCCAGGCCAGATGTTGAAGCTGTTCCCACCTTGGGTGGGCTCTGCTTGGCTGGTGCCTGCTCTGCACCAGCTGTTTTGCTGTTACCCCTGCGGTTACCCAACAGGCAGGGATTACTCCCAATCCCTGGGACAGAGAGAGGGACAGATGACTTCCTGAGGACATGGGGACTGCAAGGCTGGTCTCTGGGGCTCCCGAGCACACCAGGGGAGTTTGAGAACCCCTGTGACAGCTGAACCCTGAAACTTTAGAGCTCTCCTCTTTCATCTCATTCAGCTCGGCACAAGTCTGAGGTCGCCCAATTCTGGGCCCAGTCCTTTCACAGGTGACCCATGGCCCTGCAGCCAGGACGCGCCTGCATCGGACCTTGGGGGCCTCTGTGGATGAGTCAGCTCTTGTTTTTCTGGTCCCAGCAGTTGGTCCCCATCCTGCTCCAATAGTAAGCATGTTTAATTCCCAAAGGTCATATTTTTCAGAAAGAAAAGTCAAAGGATAAATTGGGCCTTATAGAAGTCCACAGTAAAATGTCTCTAGCAGACAGCATATTGCCGTCCCCTTCCAGGGATGGGGAAACTGAGACATTCCCACCACCCCGTGGCCAGAGTGAGGAAGGTCGCAGTGGACGCCATCGCTCCTAGTTTCCCCAGAGACAGCCCGAAGCCCCACGCCTGCACAGCATGGGGCAAGGCGCTCAGGGAGCTTCTTGGCCTGGGCAACCCAGCAACAGGAAAAACCAGCGAGGTCCCACTTCCCCATCCTACACCCTAGGGACCTAGGCTCCCTGAGGAGCACCCAGTTCTCACTCAGCACCACTGAGTCAGGGTGTCTCCCTGGGAGCCACAGAGGCCCCTGAACTAGAGGCCAAGCCCCATCTCCTTCAGGGGAGAGCAGCCAGTACGTAGTCTCAGCCCATCTGGGTCGGTAGGGTGCCCTCCTGTGGGAGGGAGAGGTTCATGTGAAAAGAAACTCCAGGACTTGTGAGCAGAGGGTTCATGATTCAAATACTCTGATCAAAAATGCTATGAAATAAAAATGTTAATCAACACTGGAACTGGAGACTCTGTCTTTCTAAGTGTAACAGACACCCGGGGCCCCCAAATGCCTGGGTTCCAAGCTCCACGTCCTCTGCTCTCCCCTCTCCTCTTTACTCCACATACTCATGCTCTTCTACCTCAGTGCCTTTGCACATGCAGTTCCTCCTCCTAGACTCTGCTTTCAAGCATATGCCAGACCCCCACTCTCACTTTGTTCAAGTTCCTGCTTAGATGTCTCCTGTCTAGGAACACTTTCCTAACCACCTTTAAAAAAGTATTGTCCTTGTTACTCTCTGCCTGTGTCTTAGCACTTAGAACCCTGCATCATGTATTTTCTTGTTTATTAGCTTTCTCTCCCTCTGGCACATAGATTTAGAAAAATACAGATTTTATTTTGTTCCCAGCTGTAACTCCAATACCTGGACTAGTCTCTGGCACACAGCAAGTGTTTAGGATGTATTTGATATACGAATCTACCCCGGATGTAGGAGAAAGCGGGCTTGCGTGCTGTTCTGGGGTTTGTCTGGCTCTGTTCTTTGTTACCTCTTTCTCCCATTTGTTCACTCACAAACCTTTACTCAGAAGCTGTGTTGTGCTGGTTCCGGTCCCCTCGCTGCCCTGGCAGAAGAGACAGGAAGTAGGAAGGGAAACAGATAAAGCGACTGTTCGTCCTGGTTCGGGCTCAGGAGACCATGACAGACCCGGAGGCGGGGCTCCGGGAGGACTGGAGGCAGAAAGGGCTGAGCTCCAGAGGAGCCAGTGGCTCTCAGGGCTGCATGGAAGGCGGAGCGGAGGGTGGGCCTCCATTCAGGGAAGTGGGCTCGGTCCGCTGGGCCTTTGCCGGGTTTGGGGTGCCCTGTTCTGTGCCCCCATAGGGAACCCTAGTTCCTCCCAGGAGTGCTCCTGCTGGCTGGGTCCGTGTCTGCATGGCAGGGCTTTGCCGTTCTTTGCCAGGGAGATCTATGGGCTGAGGGTGGACACCACTGCCATGCGCCGGTGGCGGCATGGGAGGAAGAGGGTGGCAGGGGTGGCGCCAGGTCATTGGAAATGTGCTGCAGGCTTGTCTGGAACCTACGGGGAAGCGCAGGGGTCAGAAAGGACACAAACACACAAAACGAAAATCTTGTTTTTGTTTTCTGTGGCTGCATAACCAACCACACCAAAATTTCAGGCTTGAAACAGATTCATGGCTCTCACTTCTACTCTAGACAGCCGAGTCCTGGCTGTAGGCAGCGTGGTCAGGGCCACTGGCTGAAAGTGGAGTGTCCACCACTCCTCAGGATCCCTCTTCAGGTGGCTTCACCGGTCCAGCCCTCGGTGTGTGACTGTGGACTTCAAGGAGGAGAGCAATCCGAGGCCCCGGGCCTGGATGCGGAGGTATCAGAGGTGCACCCTACCCCCAGTGGGCAAGCAGCGTCCAAGCCGGAGGCACCTTTGGAAGCTGTCTCCCTCTGCTCTGAAGGGTATGTGAGAGATCTCGGGTGCTACCCTGAAAAGAGTGTGTGGACGGCCGCAGCCTTATGAAGACATGCCTGGGCCTACATTTCTGTGACCAGAGATATGAAAATTAAATAACATTCAGCCACAGGTCAATGATATCTACGAAATTAGACAAGTGGGCCCCGGGTGGGGAAGCCAACCCTTGGGTTCTGTTGGTGACACTCACTGGTGGCAGTCTGGCCCTGGCTAAGGGAATGCGTTGCGTGTCTCTCCCAGTGGCCCAGTGATGCGATCCTGGGGTCTTTCCCAGCAAGTCACCCCTCGGGTCCCTACAGAGGCAATGCAGGAGGACATCCACGCCACTGCTGTTGGAGGTGCTAAAGAGCCGGAGGCCACTGCAGTGACCATAATGGGGGAAATTTTTAAGTGACATCTGGGGGCACATGCTATAGAAAACACAACACACAGACACAAAGAACTCAGGCACCCAGAGCAGTAGATGCGATATGTGGACATCTCAGTATTCAGGCCCAACACAGATGCAGAGTCACGTGGGCAGGAGGAGTGGACGCTGGGACAGGGCGTGAATGAAAATTATTAAAGAAGGGGGTCAGAACACCACTTCGGACCCTGGCTTCTCCCCTACTGTGCTGTGTAACCTTGAGCTCTGTGTGCCCTCTAATGCTTGGGTCTATAGTTTCCTCCTCTGATACAGAAGGGCACACAGTCAGGGTCCCAACAGGAAGTAGAAAGCATACACATTGCTAATTTGAGGGAAGTTTGCGGAAGGTCTAATTACAAGGTGTGAGCAGAGCATAGGACAAGCACAGGGAAAACGCAGAGCCCTGGTGTGGGGAGGGGTTGATGGATCAAGGAACACCTCCCAGCCCTGAGCCTTGGAGGAGACAGCCATTGACAGGAGGAGACCCAGGGACGCATGGAGCCCAGGAGGGTTCTGGAGGGAGGGACTTCCCACAGGGGGGGTTGGGCTTCTCCAGACCTCCTGGCCTGTGAGGGCATTTGAACCTGAGCGTCCTAAACTACATGATCAGGAAGGTCCATCTGGCATCGGTGGCCACCAGCCTTGAGTGCTGCTCAGCAAAACTTGCAGTGATGATCAAAGTGGTCCCCACCTGCCATGTCCAGCTCTGAGGCCATCTGCAACGCATGGCTACCAAATGCTGTACCTGGTCCAAATGGAGATGCGTCGTGAACGCGAAACACATGCCAGGTTTTAAAACCACAGTGTGAGGGGAAAAAATAGCCTCTTAGGGATCATTTATACTGTTTCCATGTTGAAAGGTTAATCTTTTGGATTAATAGGTTGAATGAAATATTTTGCTAAAAGTAATTTTAGTTTTATGTGTTTACTAGAACAGCAGCTCCCAGTGTTTTCCTCTGAACTGCTCAGCTTTTAGCCACCTCACTGCGATCTCCAACTGCCTGGACAGTGGCCACATTCTCTACCCGCAGGCCAGAAACTCAGTGACACTGCTCTTCTTCGGCCTCTGATTCCGAGCCTCCCAATCCCAGACTGCACACCCCCAGGCTGTACTGAGAGCTCACCACTTCCCCTTCTGTCTTAAGGCTCTGAATCCTTCGTCCAGTAAATTCCCCTCAACACAGCGGGCTCTGTGTTGACTCAGAAGCTCTCTCAGGATGTTGTGGGCCTCAAGGTCAGGCCAGCCTTATATGGGCAGAGGTAACTGCCTACATAGGGCAAGAAAAGCTAAAAATATCTTCCACTCTTTCCTTCCCTATTCCTCTGTGCTTCCAAATCTTACAAATCCACCAGAGGCTGCTTGGAAGAGACTTTCATGGTTCTTTACCAGTCAGCTCCCCAGTGCCCATCAGAAACTGGGCAAATGCTGGCCCACGGCGATGCCAGGCCGTAAGGTTCGTGGAGGGGATCACAGAGGCCCGGACAAGTGGGCCCCAGCAGCCCTGGACTCAGTCCAGCCCAGCGGGAAACTAGATGAGAGGAAGCAGGCCTAGAACTTTTCTCCACTGCTTACTGAATTCTCTGTCCACGCTACCTCACTGAATCCTCCAACAACTCTACCGAGTAGCTATTGTGTTCGTTCTACTCACCACGGCAGGGACGCTCGCGTTTGGGTAGAGGCAGGGTCTTGCCCAAGGTCGCACAGCACAGGGATTGACAAAGCTGGCATTTACTTTCCGCTCGGCCACCTCCGTCCCATGACCCTGTGATTCGGGGGAAGAGCTCCGTAGCTCCTTTAGCCAGACAGCTGTGTGACAGGAGACTGGACAGAGGCCTCCTGCAGAGGTCACAGATTGGTGGCCCCTTGTGCCGACTTTGACCACCTGACTTGTTAAGATGGGTCAACACAGTAGTGTCTCTATTTTTTTTAAGATTGGATTTAAAAACTTGGAGATTTTTATATACTAAAGGGAATGGCTGGCATCCTTGAAAAATCCTGAACATCTGGTGACGTTGGGCCTTGCTTTTCAAGGGGCTTTGACCCTCTGCTGTACTGAGAAGCGACTCCCTTTCTGAAGGTCACACTCCGCAGTCGCCTGCTTCCTTCAGCTGCTCTGCACAACCACCACGCCCTGCAGAACACAGGCGCATGGGGCTGCTGCTCCTGGACAACCTTATGTGCCTGGTTCCTTCCTCTGTGGCAGCCCCTGGCTTTGGGTGGGGGTGGATCAGAGCCTGGGAAGGGCACTGAGCTTTCCGAGGGTCTAACCACAGGTGTCCCATTCAGTTGCTGGGTGACTATGAGATGTCACTTCCCCTAACCACACCACAGGATGCCCCACCTCAGGTCTGAGGGAGTGGCCCAGACAGCCTATCCTTGTAAGGAAAAATGACCAACAGCCTGAATGCCACCTGCTTTGTCCCCTACCAGTCTATCTCTGGACTGGGGGTTGGGGGGGGCTCCTGGGGTGCAGATCCTGCTGGAAGTGAACCTGCAGGGCGGAGGGCTGCACAAGGCAGCGGACAGGGAATGGCATTTATTGAGCTCCTACCGCTGCCGGGCCAGGTGCATTACAAGGTAATCACGGGCCTGTGAGCTAAACGGCTGAGCACAGTGGTAGCCAGGGGTCTCTGATCTTAGCAGAGATCCCCTGGTCTCCTGTGGGTTCTCAGCCCCTAAGTGTCAAGGATCAGGCTCCCCTTGGGGCACGTAGCTACAGACAGGGAGGGGAGGGAGAGGGGAAGCAGAGCTGAGTCCTAGTCTGTCACTACTGGTAATGAGCTGTATGGTTTCTCAGAATCTCAGTTTCCTCCTCTGTAAAATGGGCTAATTCTACCTTCCTTCTAGTAGGACTGCAGATACGGCTTGGAAAACGTCTCTTTCTCTCCTCGCACAACTTCTCCTGCCCCTGCCTACCACGAGAATTGGAGGCAGCTTGCCCAACCCCCTGGGAGGTGGCCCCAGGCGGGGTGGGGCAAGGCAGCCAGGAGGACTTAATTAAAGGGTGGAAAAGCAGAAGCAGCACGGTTTCAGCACCCCACTTCCTCTCCACCTGCCCACGCTGCCGCAGACCACCTGCCTGAATCTGCTGCTATTCCAGGACCATGAGGGGACCCCATAGAGCTGCTGAGCACCTCATCAGGACCGGGTAGGTCTGGGGACTTGGACACAGGGCCACAGGCAAGAAAGTCAGCAGTCCATTGTGATGGGTATGAGCCAAATCCCAAGCTCTGCCCTTGAGTAAATCCTCACCTGTCTGAGCCTTAGTTTCCCCATCTGTGAAGTGGGAATAATAATTAATAATAACAGTAATAAAAATGGCAATAATGTCTATGAAACTATTGTGAGAAATGAATGAGAAAAATGCATGTACAGGGCTCAGTTCAGAGTAAGTTCTCAGTAAATGACAGGTTGTTTCCTTGTTGTTTAAAATGACGGAGAACCCAGCAAAGAACTCAGCATCAAAAATGACATAAGGGGGCTGGGGATTTAGCTCAGTGGTTCGGTGGCCTGCCTTGCAAGCACAAGGACCCGAGTTCAATCCCCGGTACCCTCCCCATGACATAGGATTGGCTTTCAATTCTTAAAATCATTTCTATCACTAGTTACCATGTTAACAGCTACCCTGTTCCAAATGCTAATTGTGTAGCAGGAAAAGGTGTTCAGTCCTGCGTCTAAACAGTTTCGAGGGCCAGGAAGGCCATGCTCTCCAGCTGCGTGCGCAGGCTTGCACAGTGGAAAGGGGGCCCGGCCTGTAGGGGCCCACCGCTGCGAGAGGGGCAGTGGATGCTCAGGTCCAGCTGCCCTGTTGCCAAAGCAAGAACTCTGACCCAGATCCCCTTGTTCCTCAAAGGGAGTGAAAATCCAGATTTTCGTATGAAACTTCCTATTTCTATATGGAGGCAACACACACACACACACACACACACACTCACATGCACTGTGAACCAAAATAAAGTGCATTTTCACGCCAGATTCAGCCCTTGGGCTCCAAGATTGTGACCTTTTCTCCAGTCCCCCAAGCCTTATGGATCTAAGCCCCCAAGTTCAACTACTTCAACCCCTCTTTCCTAATGGTGCCACTCAGAGCTCAGGACCTTTGTACATGCTGTTCCTTCAGTTAGGGACACCCTTTCCCACCTAAGAACTGATAGTTGTCCTTGTGGTCCCAGCTCAAATGTTACCTCCTTCAGAAACCTCCCAGACTCTGACCCTGACTCTTCCAGGTAACAATCAGTGACGCTCCACCTACCCCAGAGTCCTTGTTTTTGGTTTGGAGTGTGTGTGTGTGTGTGTGTGTGTGTGTGTGTGTGTGTGTGTGTGAGATACTGGGGACTGAGCGAAGGGTATTCTACCACTGAGCTACATCTTCAGCTCTTTTTATTTTGAGACAGGGTCTCACTAAGTTTCCAGGTTGGCCTTAAACTTGCGATTCTCTTACCTCAGCTTCCCAAGAAGCTGGGATTGCAAGTGTGCACCACTGAGCACAACTGAGAGTTCTTTTTTAAGTGGACTTCTACTCTGATGTCCCACTTCAGTCTTCCCGGTTGACTGTGAATTCCTCCGGCATATTGCCCAGGACTTAATTTGTCTCTTGTCCAACACATGGACAATGATTTGGTCCCTTCTCCTTCATCTTCAAGCATCCATCTCCCCCTCCAGCACTCTACGGGCATGGGGGGTCTGCTTTCTAGTAACCTGAGCAAACAGAAGCGTTCACACTGTACTTGATGAATATTGACAAAGAAACCTCTTACTGTGTGTCTGCCCTTACTCTGAAGTATAAGTCATTTTTGTTTCTCCAACAGCTACCACTTATTAGTTGCTTAATAAAATATTTGCCCAATATTTGTTGAATGAATAAATACAAGGAAAACAGGGCAGAAAAAAACCTCTTCAGAGACCAACTGGGCTGTCCCTAAATTATGGAGGAGACACAAAAGTCCTGGAAGAACTCTGTCTCTCTGACTCTCCCCACATTGCTCATATCCCCCGACCCTTGCTTCATGGCTTTCATCCATCCTCTTGGGCCAGCTTCTCTTCCAAAACTGAAATTAACATCTCAGGGAGCCCCCACATTGATCCCCACAGGACGTGCATGGAGCTCTTCCCTGAAACCCTAGTGAGAATAATCCTAGGGAAGGCTCTGATTGGCTCAGTGTATGTCACATGAGCAGGGCTGGGTGACTGATTGGTCCATCTAGAAAATGTAGCTGCCCCTGTGTCTAACAGGGTGGATGGAGCCTGCCTCAGGTTGGAGGGGCCGGGTGGGTGGGCACCCAACCCCTTGGGTGGGTGGGCCAACCCCTTCCTGCTCCAACCCCTTCCTGCTCCATGCTCCTGAAAGAGCATCTCCCATTTGCTTGTCTGTAGGTGGAGGTTCTGGTACTTGGGGATCCAAAAGGTATTTGTCCCACTACGCACTGCCTGGAACACCTTCTCCCAGCCTGTCCCAGCCAGCTGTGGCCAGTTGCTGGCCCACCTCCTCCTGTGCGGGTCCCTGGCTGTCAGTGCTGCAAGTCTGGTTCATCGCTGGCTGACATCTTCACAGCTTTATCCTCTGGGACTCTCGGCCATGCTGGCTACAGTCTGTGGCCTCCTGGTCTTCCTGGCCCTGGGCCTGCTGCCCCCAGTTCGCTGCCTGTTTGTGCTCAGTGTGCCCACCTTAGGCACAAAGCAGGGCCGCCAGCTGCTCCTGTCCTACAGTACTGCCACCCTGGCCATTGCTGTGCTGCCAAATGTCTTGGCCAACATGCATGCCATCGGGCAGGTGCTGAGATGTGTCACCGAGGGTTCCCTGGAGAGTCTGCTCAACACCACTCACAAGCTGCAAGCTGCCTCCAGGGCTCTGGGCTCTGCAGGCCGAGCAGGCAACCGGGGCCTGACATTGGAGGCCCAGGGCAATGGCTCTGCCTTCCGGCTTCACATGCTCAAGGTTGCTCAGCAGGTCCTGGAGGATTTCTCTGGCCTGGAGTCCCTGGCAGGGGCAGTAGCTCTGGGAACCCAGCAGGTAGTCACAGGACTGTTTATGCTTGGCCTCCTGGTGGAGTCGGCCTGGTACCTCCATCGCTACCTGACAGACCTGCAGTTTGACAATATCTACATGACTCGGAGGCTGGCTCAGCAGTTGGCTCAGGCCCAGGCCACATACCTGATGGACTCCCCACCAGCCTGGCTGCTCCGGGTGGCCCGGCCAAAGCTGTCACAGGAGGAGCTGCTGAGCTGTCTCCTAAGGCTGGGACTGCTTGTCCTGCTCCTGGTGGCCACAGCTGTGATAGTGGCCACAGACCACATGGCCTCCCTCCTGGCACAGGCAGCTGTGAAGTGGGCTCAGAAGCTTCCTGTTGTGCCCATCACACTCACAGTCAAGTATGATGTAAGTAAAACGGTGCGAAGATAGTAGAGTCATTTCCTAGGAGAAAGGAGCAGGGCTTGTTAAACACTTGACTAGCATTTACATCTTCCTTGCCTCCAAGTTGCAGCCAGGGGCCCTGGGGCATTGATAAAGGAACCCGTCTGACCCCTACAACAGCCCTAGGAAGGGGATTTCACCTCTCTTGCCAAGGATACTGAGACCCAGACACCTTAGAATGACTTGTCCCAAGGTCATGCTTCATAAGCAGTGAGATGTCCTGGCCTCCTCATTTTCCGCATTTGTACAGATTAACCTTCCTTATTCTAAGCTGTGTGAGTCTTAAAATGTGATAATGTCTCTAATAAGTTCCGTGCCACATAAAAGATGTTTAATAGAGAGTGGCTGCAGCTAACAACTCACACTGGGATGTCCGAGTGGATACAAGGCTTAGGAAATGTCTGGATCAGGAGCCAGCCAACCATGACCTTAAAGGAAAACCCAACACTGAGGTTTAGATTTTGTCAATAAAGCTTTATTGGAACACAACCTTCCATCTGTTTATTACTAGGGGTGGCTGCTCTACATAGGCACAGATGAGTAGTTGCAGCAGGGACTGTATAGCTCACAAAGCCTGAAATATTTACTACTTGAACAGCAATATATGAAATATTTTCTATCTACTCACTATTGGATATATTTATTATCAGATCAAAGTTTGTATAGACCCTATCTCACACAAAATTCTGTTGCATAAAACATACCAAAGCATCAGAGCCTGAGTTAACAATGTTACTAGCTTGTATTTATCAAGTGCCTACTATATATTAGAAAATTATTTTTCAAATTGCGAAAAATCAATTTAATCAGTCAAGGTGGTCACAGCCAGCTTCTTTTTTCTAATGAAATCAAATGAGCTAGAAAATTATCAGAGTATATTATAGGTGATAAGGATCTGTATTGTTTTGTGAAGTTTTTCTTCAACTACCATACAGTCTGTGCTCAGGAAATTCTGTACAGTGCATTACTTACCGTGGGACACAGGAAAGAAATGTGCCAGGTAATGTTCTAAGTGTGTAACTGTGATTTCTTATTTAAAGTCCTAGAGAAAAGCAGAAGTGGCTTTAGCCAGACATAGTCATGCACACCTATATGGTTTGGGAGCCACCTGGGACTGACTGCTGAGTGGGCCACATTTAACCCATCTATGGCTTTGGGTTCCCCATCTTTTGGGGTTATTGTTTTTTGTTTTTTGAGATAGGGTCTCACTATGTAGTTGAGACTGACCTGGAAGCCACTATGTAACTCAGGCTGATCTCCAACTCACAGCGATCCTCCTGACTCAGCCTCCCGAGTGCTGGGATTACAGGTGTGTGCCACCACGCCCAGCTTCCCTGTCTTTTAAATAAGGATCAATTCTATAGAACTGTGCATGCTTGATGGAATAGTATCACTGAAGGATTCACAGGGCTCACTAAGAGTAAATGCCAGCTGGGTCAGCTGGCTCATGCCTGTAATCCCAGCACTCTGGGAGGCTGAGGCAGGAGGAGTGAAAATTTCAGCCCAACCTGGGCAATGTAACAATGGAGGGGGAGAGCCTATCTCAAAAATTTGAAAATACAAAAAGGACTGGGATCTGGCTCAGTGTGAAGGCTCTAGGTTCAATCCTCAGTGCCAAAGAAAAACAAAAAGTAAATGCCAATGTTTTCTTTAAAATACTCCACTCACAGACACTAACAATAATGTGTGTGGTGCTTTTTATTTGCCAAAAACAGTTCCTCTGAGCACGTATCACATTTGGTCCTCCCCAAAACCCAGAAAGCAGAAGGTTATTTCTGTACCCGTTTTGCACATGAGGGCAGGGACCCTGGGGCCACCCATCCCTGCGAGTCTCCGCAGTGGCAGTGAAAGGCAGGGGCCTATGGTCTCTGTTGATCAGGTTTTTCTCTTCTTGGAAGGCAGCATATTCCGTACTGGACTTCATCCCCTTCCTCTTCAACCACCCAGCCCCTGAGAGCTCCTTCTTCTCGGTGCACAAGGACTACGCATGGGAGCTCCGCCTCACCTCCCGTGACTGCCCACTGCTGCCCGCCCAGCGTCCCTGCACTTCCTGGGCGCTGGCCGCCGGAGCCCTGCAACTCCTGGCCGGCTCCACCGTGCTCCTGGAGACCTACGCCCGGCGCCTGCGGCACGCCATCGCCGCCTCCTTCTTCTCCGCCCAGGAGGCCAGGAGGGTCTGCTACCTTCACAACCGGCTCCAGAGAAGATACGACCGGTGCCAAGGCCAGGAGCTGGCCCGGGGTCTCCTTCGTGCCCCTGACACCCGGCGCTGCCTGTCTGCACCGAGCACGGAAAACCTTTACTACAGACCTTACTTGCAACCCTGGCCCTATGACGCCTCCATGTGACTATAGGTGTTTCGCTTCCCCTCTCTAAGCCTGTTTCTACATCTGCACAATAACTGCGTGGTGACAATCATGCGAAACCACTTTCCACTAGGGAATGCACAAGGAGGGCCTGAAAGGACGATGCAGGGTCAAAGTAACAAGTGGAGACAGCTGGAGGCTCCTGCAGGCCACGTGGAGATCACTCAATCTCCCACCTACGCCAACTGCTTTACCTGTTAGGCGGAGACTCAGCCTCGTGAGTTCACTTTCATGTTTCTGGAACTTATTTATATGCCCCTGAAGTCTCTGAACTTATTTATAGTAATCTAAACTTTTTATTTTATAAATAAATGTATTTATTAAATCTTAGATGAAATATTAATTCCCTGCTTTGAATTCTTTCAGGGGCTTGCCATCTAGGATTATCAGGGTTAACAAATAAAAATAGAGGACACCCAGGTGAATTTGAATTTCAGATTAACAGTGAAACACTTGTTCACTTTTTCTTGACTCCTAGGTAGCTGACTCCTGGGTCAGCCATGTGCAACCAATTATGCGATCTTGCATTCTCCCACTGTCAAAAGAAAGAAAATTACAACAAATGTAGTTAAATTTCTTGATTGGCATTTATTTGAGATATTAGAAGCAGGCAGCATCTCATTCTATAAAGTGGAGTAAATGTTCCCAAGGGCTGACAAAGGCTCAGAAAAGGGCTGTAGAAAGAAGGAACAAAGAACAAAAAAGTGGATCGGTGCATAAATCCTATTTATTAATCATTGTAAAACACCCAAATTGTTTTTTTCAAAAGGGGATATGAAAAATATAAAATATGAATTTACAATCTTCATCATCATCTTTGCACTTACAGGAGAAAGTTGTCTTACTTGCGAGGTCTACCTCTGGCCTTTCTTTCTGCAGAATCTGAGCAATAGGTAAACCAGAAAGTGAAACAAATATAAAACTCTAAGTTGATCTAATTTAAAAAGAACTAACGTGGGCCAATTGAATGCTGTTATGGTTTGGATCTAGAATGTCCCACAGGTCTCATGTATTCAGAGATGAGGTTTTCAGAGACAGTGATTGGATCGTGGGGGCACTATATGCATCCATGGACTGACCTACTGGTGAGTTCATGGCTAAAGGTGTTATTAGGAGGTAGAGCCTGGTTAAGAGTGAGCCCCAGAGAGCATGGCCTGGAAGGGTGTATTCTTGACCTTGGCCCCATCTCTCTCTGCTTCCTTGCTGCCATGGGTTAAGCAGCCTTCTGCCATTATGCTGTTTCTATTTTGGAGCCAGCTGACCATGGACTGAATCCCCCAAAACCATCAGCCAGATTAAATCTCTTCTCCTATAAGTGGTAGATATCAGGTATTTTGTTCCAGTAACAGAAAAGTGACTAGAGTAGATGTCCTGTCACCCAAACTTTAATTACAAGTAAAAGAAACTACTGTAGACATATTAAGCCAGGGAGGATTTAATCAGAAAATTGTGTTTTTCCTGGGCTGGAGTAAAAGGCCCCAGAACCAACCCAACAGAGATCTCTCCTCTGCTAACATCAGAAATGCATGAAATCAGAAAGCTACAACTCAATGTGTTTGCCCTAAGGTTGCACAGTTTTGGCTATGTCCATGTGTAAAGAAGATATCTCTACAACCAGCACCATGCTATACAGATGAGGTAAGCCCAGCAGCATGTGGACACCCCAGCTCAGTCTCTCAACCCCCTGAGCTAGTGCCAGACCCTAACATCTCTGTTCCTGCAGCCCACCAGAGCCCCCAGAAAGGCTGCTTCATTGCATACTCTAGGGTTATGCTATCCACATCATACTCCAAGTGAATGACTTTCCCCAGACTATGTGCCAGATGCCTTTTAGCCTGCAAGACTATATATAATAGTCTGGCTCTCAGGACTCAGCTTGAAAACAAAGACAGAAACAGCAGAAATTAAGCCTCTGCTTGCTTCCACATTCCTTAATTCATGTAGGTGCATCCGATTGGCAAACCTGAATTACACTGCTACCCTAGCTGCAAGGGAGTCAGGAAATTATAGTTTTTAGTTTCCAACCACTTTAGTTTAGACATACTTAAATAATGACTGAAACTTTTTGGACTGCTACTTATAGGAGATATACCTTTTATTTTGCACCCCTCCTTACACACAGGCATACTCAACTCAAACATTTAATTAAACCACTTATTCTTAATTTGTACAACATATCCTGATATTTTCTATCCTATCCAATCTTGTCTATTCTATCTTATGCCATTTAATCATATATGATTCTATTTTATTCTAGTTCTTTAAGAAAATTACTGATAAGGGCTTACCAAATTAAAAGCCCTGTTGAGGAAAGTGGGTTGGGTAGTAAAGGGAGGAAAGTAGATTGGAAGTCAACCTGTCCTAGGGATGGACACTTCAGATATGTGGGACAGACAGTATTGAGATAGCAAAGTGAGAGAGTGCTGGGAGTGCAGTTGCCTGGAGTATGCAATGTTGAAACACAGAGGCAGAGAAAGGAGGTTCTAAACAGTTTTAAAAAACAAACAAAAACCTTAAGTTTTTCCCAAGAAACTCAAAAAACAAAATCCCCCCACCGGGTTTTTGTAACAATGTTTATTTGAATGCTAGGACCTAATAGGGGCCCATGAAAGCTGATTCCAGGGGAGGGACACACAGAGCTTCCACCAGAGACTTTCCATCCAGGGTGCTGCTGAAACGGACACGCAAAAATACATGTTAGCAGGCATGTTTTCAACAGAATGGGAAGAGAAATGCTGTAACCTGTCCTTTCCACCCCACATCCCCCAGCTCAGGGGTATTTATAGACTGTGAGTCACCACTTGCAGTGAGCTGAGGCACACTCCAGTCACTTTTCCTCCCACTCCCCAAGGTGATTGTGTCTATCTAGGAGAGCACTGCTGTCCTCCCACGACACCCGCCTCCACTGAGGCACCCTCTCCCACAAAGCTGCCCAGTTCCTCGTTCACACAATGACACATGCACGTATTTCTTAATTACACAAATAATATATAAATCCGTTTTATGAAAATCAGAACCTTATAGACAATAGTAGCTAGTGTTTGTTGGGTGCTTATGATGTGCTGGAAATGTACTAGAAAATGTTTCATAACTGGATTTTTAAAGGCCCATCATTAGTGTTTGCTGATGTCTGTGGTGGGATAATTCCCACCGGGGATTTTGAGCTACCACCCAGTGTTCCCAGAAGTGGATGGAGAGGAGATGCTCACAACTAGCTCCCAGGAACTGGGGTGGGCCAACTCCAGAACACTGCTAGATGTATCCAAAGCTCTGATAAAAGCTGTATACACATCATGGTACAGTGGCATCTCAGTTCCTGAACTCAATTCTCCTCATGATTCTGGTCACAAGCTGTTAGGGAACTGATCATGTTAAAGTATGCTCTGATGCCGCCTCACAGGCTGCGTTCTCCTGGTACATCTTGGCTCCTAAAATGACCTCATGCCCTTATCTCTGGTTTCCCTCCCCTCAAGGCCACAGTGGTCCGGAGCAGTTGAAACCTGCTTCTGCAGGGCTGGACCCCTAAAACAACCTGGCCTGTGATAGGTTAAAAGTAGCTCACCTCTCATTAATAATCAATAGCCTAGCCCAAAACTAATAAAAGACCCTTCCTTTCTTTGTTCTTTTCTTCTGCCTCTTCTCCCTCTCTGCTCCTGCTCCCGGAATAAAGTCTTCTGTCGGACCTCTCGGTGTGTGAGTGGCCTAGTTGTTGAGTATCACTATTCTTTTCACAAACTGAACAGGATGAGAACTGAATCAATTTTTCCCAAAATATCAAAACTGAACCTAATCATTGAATTTGATTCAGTTCTCATCTGTTAGGGCTTGTGTCTAGATGTCCCCCCTCCCCAAAGCAACCTCCAGTCATAGGTGGGGCTTTTTTTTTTCAGAGGTGGATGAATCTAGCGTCTGTAATACTGAGATTAAGAGTGTGTGATTATTAAATCAGTACACTACTTGGTTTGGCACCACCCTAATCCTGGTAGCCTGGAAGCAATATGAGACACAGAAAGAGGTGTGTCTTCCCTTGTTGCTTCCTTTGCTTGCTTGCTTGCTTTTGCTGTCTTCTGCCTGCCATGAACTGGCTCTCCTCTGTGTCGCCCCTCTGCAGTGCCATCCTGCTTGGAGCTAGTCAGTTGTGGACTGAAACCTCTATAAACTGAGCTAAATATACCTTTCCTCCTTTAACTTTGAGTGTCAGGTATTTTGTCTCAGCAACAAGAAAAGTAACTAAGACATCATCCAACTTGGGTTGTGACCAGAATTGTAGGAAGAATCAAGTTCATGTGCTGAGGTACCATTGTATTTGAACTTTATAAAAGTACAATATCTGAGATGGATGATATTATTATCCTTCTTCATGAGATAAAGATACCGAGATTCCAAGGAGTTAAGTATTTTGCTTACAATTAACCAGCTACTAAGCTGCACAGCCAGAATTTAAATTCAAGTAGTCTGGCTGTCAGAATCTGTGGTGTTAACTGGTCTCCCAAGCAAGGAAAAAGTCCCCTTTTTTTTTACTACCATACTCAGATCTCTTAGCTTCCTTTTTGCTCCCATGCATAACCACTATCATCAGCTGGATGGCACACTTTTCAGATATTTTTCTATATATACATACATGTGTGTAAATATAGAAATATGTAATATTGTTTGTTGGGTTTTAAATGATATCATACTTTAGTAATAGTTCTACAACTTGTTTTCTCACTGAATAATATGCCTTGGCCTTGCCACATCCTCTTTCAGTGTTGAAGAGATCATTATGTCACGAATTGTTTAGCAATTCTGTTGGCAAATTTCTAATTTTTTAAATTGTAAACAACACTGCGCGGGCATCTTTTTTTTTTTTTTT
>NW_022900934.1:13684639-13701396 GCF_012274545.1 Fukomys damarensis
TTTTTTTTTTTTTTTTGTACTGGGGATCATACTCAGGACCTTGTGCTTTGGAGGCAGGTGGCATCAATCCCAGCCCAGCATGGAAATCCTTTTACATGCCTCCTTGTACTCATGAGAAACTTTCCTCAGAACTGTTGTAGAACTTCCCAAATCCCATACGTTACTTCCGAAGTTGTAGTTTTTAAGAGTGCATTAGCTGGCATGGCAGAAAAATATCTACAATGGTCCCAGTCACCCCCACCTCTTGGTACCCCTACACTTGTGTGATTCCCTAGCCTTGAATGGAGACAGGACCTGGGATTGCTTCTAGTAGCTAATTCAGTATAACTAAAATGATGGGATGTCATTTCTGTGCTTCGGTTGCATAAAATTGTAACCTCTCTCTCTCTCTCTCTCTCTCTCTCTCTCTCTCTATCATCTCTATCATCTCTCTCTCTATCTGTCTCTTTCTGTTGCTTCCTTCCTGGCTTGTACATTTTGCTGAAGCAAGCTACCATGTTGGTGAGAAACACAGAAGAAACACAGAGGGACTTCTATCAGCAGCAGCTAGGTAAGAACGAGCCCATCCTACAGCCCACAAAGATTGTTTCCTGCCAACAACTTTCTCTGTGAGCTCAGATGTGGCTCCTTCCCCAAGTGGGTCTTCAGTGGGGACCCAACCCCTGGCTGACACCTTGACTGTGGCCTATCAGAGCCCCCGAAGCAGAGGACAAGACGACCCAGCTGAGCTACACACAGGCTCCAACCCCCAGGAGCCATGATACAGGCAATGTGTGTGACCAGCCACGACTCCTGGGGTCATTCGCTGTGTGGTCACAGGGTCCTAACACAGCCAGGGCCCCCCAGAAGCCAAGACCAAGACAACAGTCCTGTATTTACAAGGGTAGTCTGGTATAGTTTTTAAAAATACATACTCATACCTAGTGCTCACTTTGCCAGCACATATATAAAATTAGAATAATCCAGAGAAGACTAGCATGGCCCCTGCACAAGGATGACAAGCGCATTTGTGTCATTCCATATTTGTAACAAGAATAGAGCTTCAGAGATGGGAGGAGGGAAGTATGGGGTGGGGGTGAGGAAGGGGTTGAAAATGATTAAGATATGTTATAGGCGTGTACTGAGTCCCCAAAACAAATATCACTGTTTTGTATTGCAAAATACATGAATAAATGGAAAAAAATACTCTCATCTGAATCCACTGTCCGTGATTCTTAGTTGCTCCAGAGTAGGTATCTATCTATCTGGTAGCTTTTAAAATTCCTCAGGTGACCTTAGTGTTAAGTGAGGGCAATGGCCTAGGACAATCAAGGTTTCCAGAAGGTCTTTTGCTGGACACTCATTATCCCAGGCTTGTTTGCATCTGTGGGTAGCCCTGTGATGAAGTTCTGCTCAATGTGGTGCAAAAACAGACCCCGGGGGCTGCTGGGAAATATTCTGCTCTCTGATGGAGAGACGGATGGGTAAGGTGCTCTGCATATGTCATTTACAGGTGTGGATGTGGTATCCAATCCAAGTACAGCCCCAAACTGCCTGACTGACAGCTCTACTTCCTGCCTATCAGAGCCTCAAGTTGTCACATAAGAGGTTTGGGGTCCTCTGTTCCAGCCACACGTTGGAGCCCTGGGGCCCCAGAGGCAGAGGGTAGAGGAGCCATTGTGAGTGGCCTGCCCAGCCAAATTTCTGTGAGTTCAGCCTCTGTCATTCCTTTTCTGTGCTCACATAAAAATCTCAAGTGAGATCCAGGCAGCCAAAACTCCGAACTAAGGAAGACAGTCCTTTCAATCCCTGGGACAAAGAAAAGAAAAGAAAAAAAAGAAAAAGAAAGACAATCCATAGCACCATTAGTTCCCAAAGTTGGGAGAGCTATGCTACGAGGCAATAGCTAATCAAGAACACCCACCTCCCTCAATCTGTAAGAGAGAAAGGATTAGAACTCAGGGCTTCTTCCCTGAAGTTTAAGAATATTTGGAGGATATTTTCCTTCCTTTTGTTAGAACCCAGGCAGTCAGGTTAGAGAGAAAAACACAACAGTATTTACAAGGCTCATGGGCTTCCTCCTGGGGCTCTGAGAGGCAAAAGGCAGAGCTGCCAGGCGCTTACAGGCTGCACTTGGTCTGCATCTGGATCTCCTGACTGGCAGTGGCAAGGTCACACTGCAGAAGGGCATGTGAGATTCATCCTCAGACGGTGCCGCAGCAGGGAGCAGGAGGAGCCCAAGAAGCCTGCGGGCCTCAAAGGTCAGAAACCTTTCTGATCTCAGCTGGGAAGGACCCAGCCAGGGAGCTATCTGCATGTTTGTCTTGTCCAGAGCCCTCTCCAGGAAGAAGGAAGGGAGGAATGGCTGATGGTGTGAGAGGATTATTTGGAGTCAGTCTGATCTGGATTAAAATCCCAGGTCTCTCCTTGCAGGACTGAGGTATCATCGCCTCCCAGCAAGTCTGTGTCCTCACTGTTTATCTGAAGGAAGTCAAGGCAGAGGGGTGAGCGCTACCCGTGAAGCTGTGTCATGCAGGGACATGTGGAGAGGAAAGGCTTCCCTTTGGACAACAACCACCAACTGGCTGCAGAGAGCTCTGGGAACGTCTCCAGTGACTGTCTTTGGAGGAGGCCAGAGAGGCGGCAGTCCCGGGGGTGGGCAAAGGTGCCAGTTGAACTCCTCAAACCTTCATCTCATGTGTTTGGGAGCTGATTCTCCCTGGGAGCCCCCTCCCTGCGAGTGGCGTGGACAAGACTCAGCACCTGCTCTGCCCCGGCTCAGGGGTGAGGGAATATGAGCAGCGAGGCTCCCGGAGGTAACGGAAGTACTCACTCCAGTGCACAGGACTGATCCCTCCTCTGCCCTCCCTTCTCTCCCCTTCCTCTCCCCTTCTTTGCCCTCCCCTCCTCTCCTTTTTTCTTTCCCTCTGGATCTGCTAAGGCTATAACCTTCCCCAAAGTCCCAAGCTGCATCTCTCCAAGACTCACTGACTAGAATTTGCCTCTTGCTTACTTCCAGCCCCCAGCACCTAGAAGGGATGTAGCATCACCAAGGAGCTGAATGTGTAAACAGGAAGTCACTACCATGGATCAGAAGCCAAGTGTAGAAGATCATAGCTGATATTTTCTTAACAAAAACAGAGAAAGAAACAGAATAAAACACACCAGCATAGGATGCTCATGGGAAGCACAAATAATCAAATAAACTGTTTCCAGCTCTGTGTGTGTGTGTGTGTGTGTGTGTGTGTGTGTGTACTGACTGGGACATAACATAAAATGTGTATTTTTGTACATATTGGGTAAAAGCACTGACAACTTGTCACTTGAGCTAAGTGTTTGGCATGAACTGACAGTAAGTCATCCAACAGTTGACCATTCCAGAGTTGTGCTTAAACGTCCCTTT
This sequence comes from Fukomys damarensis, assembly GCF_012274545.1. NCBI lineage: Eukaryota > Metazoa > Chordata > Mammalia > Rodentia > Bathyergidae > Fukomys > Fukomys damarensis. The sequence goes on from NW_022900934.1 coordinate 13,688,022, forward strand.
CTTAAGGACTGTGCTCCCTGAATTCCATACCCCGCACTTACCCCACAAAGCCTTGGCTCTCTATCACAAATGGTCAAACTCTTATGACCAGTGTAAGAATCTGCTGCCTTCCTCCCCAACCAGGGGCCCCTCCTGGAAGACCAGAGACCTGATCCTCTTTGTCCACAGTGGCTCCTAACTAATTTGGCAGCAAGAGGGGAGGGCCTGGTGGAAGCTGTAGATAACTGAACACACTGATTCCAATGCTAACTTTATGGCTTCTTGGCCACATTACAGATAACCATATAGACCACTTCTCTAAACCTCAGTTTCCCCCTCTAAAATGGGAGGAGCCATGCCCACTCAACCAAATTCACATCTAATAGAGGAGAAAGTGGTCTGTGCGCGTATGTTGAGTTATTGAATGGGCTCCTTTTCCCATTTTGATAGCTTTGCCTCCTAACAACTGAGGGCAGCCTGATTCACACGTCACACAGTTATCTAGTGGTAGGGGACAGCCACGCTGTGCTTAGTGGATAACACAGCAGCCAGCATTCTAATGCTCATGGGCTCTGCAGGACAGGGTTGAAGAAGGCGGAGGGGGAGTGGCTTGACTTTGCTTCACTTTATCTTGAGCCTCCACTGGGAGTGGCTCAAAGATTGGTGCTGGAATCTAGAGACTGCTTCACTGGCCTGGCTGACATCTGTGTCCAGATGTGGGCCTGAACTGTTGACCAAAATCCAGTTGCTGTATGATTCCTCTGTGGCTTGGGCTTCTCATCTCACAGTGTGGCATCCGGGTTCTGAGTATGGACAGCCTGTCCTAGAAGTCACACGGCATTGTATCTGCCAGGATCTGTCCATTGAAGCAGTCACTAGTCCATCTGCATTTAAGCAAAGTGGACGTAGACCCCATCCCTTAAGGAAAGATAGTTAACAGGAGCCAGTGTAAGAAAAACCTCTTCCATGTGGAATGAATGCCTGTGTCAGTGAATAAACAAGAGAGTGAATGAGCAGGTGAAGGAAGCCCCCCTTCTTCATGCCTGTATCCCAGGGTCCAGCAAACTCAGCATATGCTGCTGAATGACGGAGTGAGTGGAGACCCTCTGAGGACAGCAAGGCCTGACAACATGCACAGCCTGGTGTCATCCCACCTCCACCCTAGAAGTCACGTGTCCAGGACCAAGGGCATCTGGGCTGTATATTTTGTTGAGTGACTTCAGGAGAACCAGACTCAACCACCAGGCTACTGGCAGCATCCACCCTGGGGAAGGATCCAGGGGCTGACACCATCAGTGATTTGTTGGCTGCTGCCAGTGAAGGAAATACTTCTCTCACTGACACCAACCCTGTGCCCGGCTGGGAGAATGTTCATCTGTTCTGCGTGGAACCAAGACAAGTGGCAACTTCAGGCTTCTTACATCATTTCTAGGGTCACCTCTGGTGAAATTGCTGGGATTGAGGACAGAGGCAGAGATGGGCAGAAATTATGAGAAGAATTTATCCAAGGTAAGTGAAGCTTAGTTAGATGGCTGTTACTCATATGGAGACTTAATATAATGCTTAATCTGAATCTTAAAGGTTTTTCTTTTAATCTGTGTGCCATTTTTTCTATTATAAATGTAATATTTTAAATTGATATACTTTGCATCCCTAAGTACATTTAGCTTTGGCTAGATGCAGGAGCAAACATGGATTTCAGTCTGCCCTGAGAATTCTATGGTGCATCTTCCAGGTCTGATGTCGACAAGTGACTGCAGAGCAAGTCTCTCTCTCCTCAGCCCTTACCCATGTATCCCCTACTAAGTGCACGCTGGGAAAGGGGCAGGGCCTTGTCACACACAGCACAGCCTATAGCAAAGCAGGCATGTCCATAAACAATTGCCAATATGCCCATAGTTGTCCCTTCCATTCATCCAAGCTTGTCTGGTCAACAGCTAATCAATCTCATGATTCACCTCCTCCAGGAGGCCCTTCTGACCCTAAAAGAGTGCAATTAAAAGAGGACAAGCTACGGAAGCAGCACAAGACCCTCTGGTAAGCTCACCCCTTCGGCCCAGCAGGCCAGGGGAGCCGAGCAGTGCAGGCACCAACACTGTGGTGTTCATGCCCACCCCTGTGAACAAGAGAAAGAGGGCCTCTCTGAAGCTCCTAGGTGAAAATTGAAACCCACTGGAAAAGTGGAGAAAGTCTGTGATAAAGGCACACCACAGCACCATAGTTGGTCAGTCAGAGGGACCAGCACCTCATATCGGATCCTGGTCTAACTCCAGGGTGAAAACAGCTAGAATCTGCAATAGAACCTTGCAGAGTTCAACCCAGCAGGAGGTCACAGATCTCAACTTGGGCCTTGCAGACAGAAATCAGCCTGAACCTCAGGGGACAGCTGCCAGCTTGCTGAGACTAATTAACTTAGATCTGCACACTCCTGCCCATGCTGTCTATTGTGTCAATACAGGCATAGCCTGAAGGAGACCCTCTATTTCTATTTGTATTTTTTATTTTTAAAGTAATTTTTTCTCTTATCTTTAATCATTTAAAATTTTTTATCTCTTTTCTCAAATTTTTTCCTTTTTATCTTCTTCTTGTTCTTCTTGTTCTTCTTGTTCTTCTTCTTCCTTTCTCTCTCTCTCTCTCTCTCCCCCCTGATCCTGATCTTTCTTACTCTCCCTTTTGTTCCAGTTCCTTTCCTAATTTGAATTTATTTCCTTTCTTTTCCTTTTCTTCTGTTTTTCCTTCTCTCAATTGTCATTAGTTTTAAAAGAAAGTGATTACAGTCTCTAACCTCCCTATTACTGTTAGTTTGTTCTTTTCTTGTATATATTTTGTTCTGTCTTCTCCTCTTCTCTTCAACGGCTTCCTAAAATTTGTGTGATCTTTCTGTGTCCTCTGACCTCATTTCTAACCTTTTTCTATCCTATCTATATATCTTTCCCTCCCAAACTCCTTCTATATCCCTACCCTGAAGGGTAAAGTTGCTATATTGAAGAGTTTATTCACTGTAAACATATTTTGGGCTGGTCCTCAACTTTTATCTAATTCAAACAGTTAAAGGTGATAGATTAATAACTACCACAAATTGTCATTTTCTAAGCTGTGCTTGATGCTATTGTATCACTTGGGCTAAGGTTCTGTGATTGATCTGATCCGTTGTCCTCCCTGGTATAATGAAAATGAGATTGTCTCAGAGTCATTAGAGACTCAAAACCTAAAAGAGCAGCTATATTTGGAAGATTGAAGTATTGACCCAGGAATCAAATCAAGGACATGACCAACAACAAAAAGAGAAATAAGAAGACATTTAAACAATATATAAACACAGACTTCCACCTCACCAAAGGTAAACTCTGGGGGAAATGAGGTGGAAAAGTCTGACAGTCAACAATCTGGAAACCCTGAACCAATAGCATCAAAAGTAAAAAAAACAGATAAATGAGGCTCTAGAAAAATTCAAAACAGAAATAATTTCACAGATAATCACAGAGATGGTGAGAAGAATGAAAGATATGATTACAGACTAGAACAGAAACAGATTTTTAAAAAATAGATGAGCTCAGGACCATGATGGAAACCATGAATGCCAAGCACAGGAAAGAAGCGGAATCTATGAAATAGATTAAAACTCTGTAGAAAGCATTCACAGCAGAATGAATAAATATGAAGATAGAATTTCAGATATAGAAGATAGGATTAGGGTCAGTGACCATGAAAAGAGAGATCTCTTAAAAACAGTAAGAGATTGTGATAAATCAATCCAACAACTCTTAGATGATGCAAAGAAGAATAGTATAGGACTGATAGGAATCCATGAAGTAGCAGGAGAAAGTACAAATGACATTAAAAAAAACTGTTCACAGAATTAATGACAGAAAACTTCCCAAACAGAGGGGAAGAATTTGACATACAGATAAGTGAGGACTCCAACTAGCCATGATCAAAAAAATCTACACCTAGACATATAATAATCAAGATCCTGGAAACCCAACAGAAGAACAAAATACTACAAGCAGTTAGAGAAAAGAAACAAATCATATGCAAAGGAAATCCAATCAGAATCACAGCATATTTTTCAATATAAACCCTCAAGTCAAGGAGAGCCTGGAGAGAGGTATTTCAAGTCCTAAAAGAAAACCTTCAACCTAGACTGATGCATCCTGCAAATCTATCTTTCGAAATTGATGGGGAAATAAGATACTTCCATGACAAAGAACACCTGAGAAATTTCATGGACACCAAAACAGCACTCCAAACACTTCTAACAACATCCTGGAAAAAGAAAATGAAGGCCATAACTCCATAAAAGCCAACAAAACAAATATGAAAGAAAGGAGTCAACCATTCTCACTGGAAGAAAGGTAGCCTCTTTAATAAATGGTGTTGGAAAAACTGTCTTTCAACTTGCCAAAGGTTAAAACTAGATCTCTCTCTTTCACTGTGCACTAAACTAAAATCCAAATGCATTAAAGGTCTAAAAATAAAAACAGAAACACGAAACTTATTGGAAAGTAAATTAGGTAGAACTCTCAAAAACATTGGCATATGAGAAGACTATGAAGAAATCCTTAGCAGCATGAGAACTTGCACAAAGAATCAACAACTGGGATCTCACTGTATTTAAAAAAAAAAGGTTTTGCAGTGCAAGAGAAACCACCAACAGAGCTAAGAGACAACCTACAATGTGGGGAAAAAAATTTACCAGCTACTCCTCAGACAGAGGACTACTACCTAGAATATATAAAGAACTCAAAAAATAGAACCCCCAAATACAAAGATCTATGTGGGTTTTTTTTAAGATCTTATTTTCTGTCACTACATGATGCTCTAAACTCACCTTGCATATTCCTACCCCAAGATACAGCCATTTCTCCAAGGATTTCTCTCTGACTCAGTTGGTCAGAAAATGGTACCAAGATCTGAAGAAGAGGTATGATCCTTGCTACTGGAGATGTCCCTATTTTTAAGGCACTTTAAATCAGCTTTCTGGTTAGCGGTGGCTAAAAGTTTTGTAACTGATTTGTCACAAATATCTAGGTGAATGTTGTGAACTACATGGAGTAGAACAAAAAGGACATGAGCACATGAAATGTCTTGGCAGAGTGGCCCATGATCAAGTGTCCTTTGATTCCTCAGTGGCATACATGGGATCCAGAAGTGTCGCTGTGCCCTTTGGGGAAAGGTAGAGAGTGGGTGGCTGAGAGACACCTTACCAGGAGCCTCACTGCAGGGAGGGGTGGAGGGATATTGTAGCCAAGGCCTACAGTGTGGCCTCACCAAGTGCAGATCCAGTGGGAGTTCCCACAAGGGGCTCAGCAGAGCTGAAACTCCTGCAAGTTCCGATATGAAAGCGAGTCACACATTCCACATGCTCAGAGAGAAGATCAAGCATTAAACTAGTGATCCATGCTCAGTTTTCTTATTTTTTTCTAAACTGAATCCTACCGTGTTCCAACAGATTGAAATGTCTTCAAAATCTATTCATAGATATTCTGAGAAAGGGAATTGTCTCTGCCCAACCAGGCTGAAGTTGGAGCAGGAGAGAGGGCAGATGGTCAGTGGTTTAGCAGACTCACCAGTCCAGTTCAGGAAAGAAGCAGAGCACTGAGGAGTGAGCTACTCCAGTGGGGTGGGGTAATGAGAAGCGATCTGAGTAGCCAAGATGCATGATTTGAACACAAAACCCACAAGGTGGCTCATCAAGATCCAACATTGTTCAGCACCTGGAACTTGGGACAGCCCCTTAGGGTTCTGCTCCGAATTTCTTTTGGCCTTAAATTAAAGTCAGACTTTAATTCCAGGTCAGACCTTCTCCACGAATCCAACCTCATCTTCCAGCTATTTCTGTTCTACCCTAACACCAAAAACTAAAGTGAAAAAAATTTTGGGGGGGGTCTGTCTTTCCTTAATGGACCCCATCTAAAATTCTATTTCTCCCTTGCATCGAAGTTAGTTATTTTTGCACAGTGGTTATGAGCATGGGCTCTGGAGTCAGAGAACCTGTGTTTAAATAAGAACTCTGAGAAAAAAAAAAAGAACTCTGACTTCCTAGTCATACAAGTCTGGACAAGTTTCCTTTTTTGACCATTCTGAGTCTTTGTTGGATGGGTATATTTAACAATAAATATTTATTGAATTGCTCCCATAGATAAGTTTCTTGTCTAGGTATTGAGTATTGATTCTTATGCAACCTACATTCTCTTGGTATGAGACAAATAACGTACATTTACCCCCCAAATCTATGAAATTCCTGATCAGCAAATCATAGAAAGAAAATTAAAGAAGACATTGTCATACAAACAAACTCAGGAAAATGACTTTCACTAGGGAGGTTGGGCAAGGTATCTCTGAAGAGATAAGATTTGAATGGAGACCAGAATGGGTGAGATGGAAACAGCCAGGAGAGAGATCCAGGGAGAGGGAAAAGCCAGTACAAGGACAGAGACAAGAAAGAGCTTGTCATGTGTTTCCTGAAGCCACCAGAACAAAGTACCACCAAATGAGTGGCTTGAAGTAACAGAAGTTTATTCTTACTGTCCTGGAGTCTAGAAATCCTCAATCAAGGGCCATGCCTTCTTTCTCTGAAGACTTTGGAAAATCTCCTTCTTGCCCTTTCTTAATTTCTGACAGTTGCTGGCAATCTTTGGTGATCCTTGGCATTCAGCTGGATCATTCTAATTTCTGCCTTTGTCTCTATATGGTCTTCTTCCCTGTGAATATCTCCCCTCTCCCTCTCTCTCCCTTTCTCTCTCTCTCTCTCTCTCTCTCTCTCTCTGAAGCTCTTTCTCTCTCTGAATCTCTTATTCCTTTCTTTTATAAAGACTTGAGACATTGGATTTAGACAGTCTAAAGTTGACCTCATCTTAACTTAACTAATGAATGTACATTTCTAAAGGATTCATTTCCAAATAGGCTTGAGAGGACACTAGTATGCCACACAATCTAAGAAGAAAGACGGAAACTATGATTGAAGTACCATGAGCGAGAGAGAGAGGCAGGGCTTGTGTGAAGAGTGTGATTCCTCTTAAGTGAGAAAGATGCCACTGAAGGATTCAAGCAGGAGAGTGGCTCTTGCTTTTAAAAAGCCACTTGGTGTTACATGGAAACTGGATCCTAAAGCAAAGAGCAAGAATGTGTCTACCTAAAAGACCTACTAGGAAAATTTTTCAATTATCCCAACAAGAGGTTATGGATGAAAAAGTATGGTAGATTACATAATGGTTAAGGGTAGATTCATTTAAGATATATTTTGGATGTTGTGACTATTAATCATGATTGTCAACTTGACTGGATTAATAGACTCCTTGCAGATAAGTAAAGCACACTTCTAGGTATGTCCGGGTGGGTCATGGGGCTGTGACTTGGGGGCTTCATCTGATTTCTAACCCTTTCCTCTCCAGCATTTTTTCTCTGCTTTCTAGCCTCCATGAAGTGAGTAGTGTTATTTCCACCATGCCCATCTGTTGTGATGTCTCTGTGTCTGGAGATAACTGATTATGGACTGAACCCTGAGAAACCGTGAGCCAAGTAAGCCATTTTCTTCTTTAAATTGTGTATATTCAATATTTGACTCAGCAACAAAAAGCTGACCAATACCAATGTAGATGTAGGAAGTTAAGTGTTGAACATCAATGGTGAGAGAGAGAGAAATAATAATTCTAGGGTAGATGGTGGTGCCTTTGCTAAATTGGGAAGACTAGAGATGGTAAGGTAATTACAAAATAGAGAGCCACTTTAGACCTGCTTAATCCATTGCCAAGCTCTGCCACTTACTGCTGGCAACTGAACAGCCCAATTAGGCAGGAGTGAAAGCTGGAAGGCTTAGCATGAAAGAAGCCAAAGGAGCCACTTGCCATTAATATGGGTAAAAGGGTTGTTCTAGTCCATGCTCAGAGAGCACTGCCACATTTGGAGAAGGGACATCCTGGGTTTCACTGGCACCTGCTACTTTAGAAAGATCTGAGTAAGGGACAAGTGGGGCTAGGGTAGAAGCAAAGCGCATAAAGTTGGGAATTTGGGGGTTCTGCTTCCTGTTTGACCCCTGACCATGTGATCATTCATTCTGGGCATTAATGTCCTCTTCTATAAAATGGGCATCATAATACCTGCCTGGGCAGAGCTGGAGGAGATGGAGATAGCGCAGCATGGTATTTGGGCCAGAGTAAGGAGCTTTGCTATGGTTACTGCTAAAGATCCTAGAGAACGGCATGGTGCAGAAAGACAATGTAGCGTGGTGAGGACTTGGGCTCCATAGCAGGGATACCAGGTTCAAATCCCAGCACATACACCCTCCCCTCCTGATTAACCTATATCCCTAACAATTTACATACCCACTCTGGGCCAGTTTCTTTATCTTTAAAATGGAAATGGTAACCTTCGCCTGTGAGCGTTGTGGGCATAAAATGATTAATACATGCAAGGCATAATGAGCATCACCAGGCAATAATATTCTCCACACACAGAGCCACCACTGTTAGGCAGACTGACACTTGGGATGCCCTAGACTCTGGCTGGTGCCTCCCAAATACTCCTCTCCTGATTTCTCTCTAATTCATCTCTTGCCATTTACAGGACCTTTTAGATGGAGGGTTTGGATCCAAATGGTGCTCAGACTCTAAGGAGCGAGGAGAAAGGGATATAGACACATATACACCATAAGTATAATTGCCAGCCTATCTACCCCTTGCCATGGTTGGGCCCAGTGCTAGCATTTTACATGAATTGTATCCATCTCTCCTATGTAAGCCTCCTGAGGGTCAAGGTGAGTTCTCTTATTATAATTCTCATTTTACAGATGAAGACAGAATTTGTAGAGAACATGATTGATGGATTGGCATGTTGAGCAATTCTTCAGCACCTAAGTGTGGGCAGGAAATCAGGCTGTGGTTCACACCATTTTGAAGCTTGGTGCGGTCCCACCCGCCTTCAGGAAGCATCTTTGAATGCAGAAAATGTCATTCATTCATTCATTCATTCATTCATCTCTCAAGACCCTCAAGACCCTCGGCTTTTGCACCAAGAAAGCTAAACATTCCTAACATTCCTGGTTTGAGCCTTTTGAGTGGCAGCCTTCGAGATGGGAGAGGTCCCTGTGGAATGTGGGGTGCTTCCTTCAAGAATTTACTATTCTTCTTTAGGAGGAAGGAAAACTGGGAAAGGTAGAGAGGAGAACCTCAAAAGGTGGCAAGAAAATGGCAAGTTTAAGTGGAGAGAGGACCGACCAGAATCCAGATGGCCTTTTCCAGCAGCGGGGCTCAGGTTTCTCCCAGTGAGGACTCCATGAGGTCCCAGACTGTGTCAGGAAGCTCGCCAGCCCCATCCCCGCATTGCCCAGTGGAGCTCCTCCTGCAGAACAAGGAAGAGAGCACGAAAGAAGAATCCAGGACACTGCTCTGTTCGGCAGTGCGCTTTTCCCTCCGCATCCCACACAGCCCACTTGACCCAGGCCGTGCAGGCTTCAGGGCCACAAGTTGATGGGGAAAGTAGATGCTAGGCTGAGGCGACGGTCTCGGCGGAGGGAACACAGCAACCCTGACGAGGAGCAGCTCGAGGCGGCCACGGAAACTTACGGCCACTTCGCTGATCGACAGCCCGGTTCTGGAACCCGGGAAGCCCTTTGAATTTTGGAGCGGAGGTGAGACCGGAAGGGCTCAGGGGTTTCATGCTAGGGGAGGCGGAAGCCGGGCGTCAGGTTAGGACTAGAAAGCAACCCTACCGTCCAGAACGCGCCTCTGGAATAAACCCCAACCCGGGAGAGATCGCACCAACTCAAGATAAAAAGTCTTCCTGAAAACTGAGCGCCTCTTACCGCAGTTCCTGTTTCCTGCGAGTCCTGCGCGGTCGCGGTTTAGACCCTACTCCAGCTGAAAGAACCAGTTCATCTGGATTCAGCTGTGGACCCCAGCTCCCTGGGAGGAGACCGTTCCAGTAGCCCGCGGGGTGGCGGGGAGCGCGGCTCTGCAGCCCATGGAGAACAGCACCGGCCCCCTGAGCGCGTGAACCTGTCCGGCCTGGGCACCATGCCCCGGGCTCCGCTGGCTGTGCAGGCGGTGACTCTGACCCTGGTGCCCCTCTTGTGTGCCGTGGGTGTGGCGGGCAACGCCATGGTGGTGCTGGTGGTGGTCAGGGGCCGCCACATGGTCACACCCACCAACTGTTACCTGGGTGAGATTGGAGTACGATTTTTAATAAGATCTTTAATTTGCAGAGATGGAATAAGGTGGGAGGAGGTGTCAGGGATCTGGAGATCTTTTTTCCTGGGAACCCAGCAAGCTTTTGCTTGCCAGGATAAACTAAACATTACCTCCCCCTGCAGGGTGCTGCATGCTGCCTCCGTCTAACAGCTGGTTCAGGATCCAGTGCTGGCAACAGATGCTGCTCCAGCAGCCACCGTGGAGGTGCAAAGGGAGGCAAGACTTTCTGGGTTCCTGTCCTTGCTCAGGGCAGAGGGGACAGAGCCAGGAACTTGGCTGGATTGGAGAACACATCTTTCAAAAGTGGCATCTTCAACCCTCTTGACTGCAGACGTGACTGCTAGACTATGATGAAAGCCATGGGAACTCATCAGGCTGGGCAAGGCTTTGGAACATGAACAAAGGACTCCCAAACATTAGTGGATCGACACACAAAGCTTACTGCTCACTCAAAGTCTTTCCAGGGTGTCTCTCTTCCGTTCCGTGACCCACGACCCAGGCCATTTCAGTCTCAGGGGCCCAGCTTCTCAATGTGTTTCCATGAACCATGCAGTGGAGGAAGGGTCTGAAACAGTCCTCAAATTGGCAGGCGAATGCTTCAGCCAGTAAGTGACAGCTGTCACTTCAACTGGTGACCAGTAACATGGCTGGAAAAGCAGCAGAGCACCCTGCAATTTCCAAAAGGCAGTAAAGATTGATCTGGCCAAGCACTCAAACTCTCTCATGGGAGAGTGACAGACCAGAGAACAAAGGTAGAAAATGAGACCTTCTATCTGTCTGTTTGCGCCTTCCAAACAGCGGGACAGCAGGTCCTGCCTCCTAAAGCCCACCTACCTGATGTTAGCATCTGCAGCAATCCTAGGCAAACCACCAAAGCCGGAAGTCTGTCCTCTCCTTGAAGCTGTGAGGCACCTCAGAAGCCCTTCACATTTCGAAGGACGCAGGATCCCCAGGACCATGGCGCTGTCCAGCTGAACTGAGTGCTGAATCATGGCCTGGGAGTGAGGTGGTGAGGGCAGAGGCTCAGAGCATTTGCTCGGCAGACTGTGTCAGCTCCCGCCTTTCCCTGTCCCTGGGGGTCCCAGACATGTCAGACCTGATGCCTGCAGAGAGTCAAACCTAAAAGAGTCAGGACCAACTGATAGCACAGAGAGCACGAGGTCACACCAGTCACATGACGCCCAGCTCTGCCAGTGGCTCCCTGTGTGGTGTAGGACATGTTGGCTGTGTTCTCTTGGCCTCAGTTTCCTCATCTAGAAAGTGAGAGGTAGCAGAGATTTTTCTAGCCATGACTTTCCCTCAGACTTTTCTTTCTGGTGAAGTGGCCACTTCGCCAGGAAACTTAAAAACTCCCAAAGCTTACCATACCAGTTAACCCTATGTGGCCTTATCTTGTTGAAAGGGTCTCCAGACAGAATTTCCTGGGGATGTTACTAAGGTGTCATCTTCACTTCTGCCTACTGCCAGCTCTATCTTCCCCTGGGCTCTGACTCTGTCGTGTTGTCATGGTGATGGGCGGGAGCACCAGCCTTTTCCAAGACCCTCTTTCTGGCACTGAGAGGAACAGTGCAGCCAGAGGTCCTACCTGGGGAGGGGCCTGCTTTCCTTGGACTCTTTACAGTCCAAACAACATCAGGGAGCCAGGCATGGTGGCACATGCCTGTAATCCCAGCACTTGGGGGGACTGAGTGAGGCAGGAGGATCGCTGAGAGTTCGAGACCAGCCTGGGCTGCATAGTGAGTTCCGTCAGTCTCCTTAATCCCAGCACTTGGGGGGACTGAGTGAGGCAGGAGGATCGCTGAGAGTTCGAGACCAGCCTGGGCTGCATAGTGAGTTCCAGGTCAGTCTCAACACATAGTGAGACCCTGTCTCAAAACAACAACAACAACCAAAAAAACCCAATATCAGGGACCTGTAAAAAAGGCTAATGGGGGAGCTGGCTGTTAGGTCAGCAATTCACAGTGTCTGTCCCATCGACCCTTTTGCTAAAACTTTTTGGTTTCCCACACCAATAAGTCTCCTTTACTGTCTAGACTGAGCTGAGTTGGAGTTTCTCTCACTTCTAACCAGAAGCCTTCTAGGAGATATAGAGAAGGTTGTTCTTGGCCCAGTGGGCTACTTCTGCTAAGAAAGATGCCCACCTGTGGCTTCAGGAGCTGGAGGCAGGCCTGGGCTTCGTAGCTGCAGATGTGCTGCCATCTAGTGGTCAATGTGGGACTGCTCTCCTGCTTTCACACAGTATTTTCTTTATCCTTCCCAGCTTCCCTCCTTCCAGAGCTCCTCCTATCTTTTCCCCTCCACTTCTCTCACTTCCCCTCCTCTCTTTTCCTATTCCCTCCCCTCCTCCATTCCCTTTCCTTTTCACTTTTTGCCCTGTGCCAACTCCTTCTTATTGCAGTCTAGTTTCAAGCCCCACCCACACCTCTCCCTGGCCTGAAACGTCTGTCCTTGATCACTATTTGGTAACTAGCAGTAGTTGTCAATTGCAATGAATGAACCACCCCAGATTTAGTCGTGCACAGCCGCACCCTTCAGTCTTACCAAGTGTTGAGGTTCTGAAGGTTGGCCTCTATGTGGTCCACGCTCAGGGTCTTTCATGCAATCTTAGCAGATGGGGCTGGGGCTGGGGTCGTCTTGGCATTCTTGCTCATCTGCATGGGGGTCCGTGTTGGCTGTTCGCTAGGGCCTCGCTGTTACCTAGCGCCTCAGCCACACCGGCAAGTGGCCTCTAGAGCAAGCACCCAACAGAGAGCGGAATGGAGACTGTATTGTTGTCTTCTTGTAAGTGACGTCGTGTCTCGGCCACTGTGTTCTTTAGGCCGTCACAGAAGTCTATCCGGACATGTGGTATGATGCAAGCAGCTGGGCTGCAGATTCTGCCATGGGCATCTTTGGAAAACACAACTGGCTCCGCCATCTCACCCAAGACATCATCTAACCCGGTCCCTGTGCTACCCTAACCTGCCTCAGCACAGCTCCGCCTCACCGCAGGGGCCTAATTCACCTTGAGCAGCCAGGTTCGGACATGTCACCCCTAACTCAGGCCTTTCTGAACTGCGTCCAGGGTGATGGCTCTCTCCTGGTGCCCACAACACCTCTCCTCATCCTCCCAACACTGTCAGGCCTGTTGCACAGGGTTGTCACCTATGTGACCAATTTTCATTCTGCCTCAGTTCGAAAGTCCTGGGCTCAATCCCCAGTACTACAGG
>NW_022900934.1:13701459-13741869 GCF_012274545.1 Fukomys damarensis
GGAGGAGGAGGAGGAGGAGGAGGAGGAGGAGGAGGACAAGAATTGTTGAGAAAACCAACAAGCTGTGTCTAACTCAAGATGTTCAAAAAAGAATAGAAAAGTTCAAAACATGATGAAGAATATAATAAAAAGGGGGGGCTGAGGATTTAGCTCAGTGGTTCTGATGCCTGCCTCGCAAGCACAAGGGCTCAAGCTCGATCCTCAGTACCAAAACAGAATAAAATAAAAATAAAGGAAATAGAAACAACAGAAAGGATTAACTAAAACAAATGTTGTATTTTTTTAAGTACTATACAAAATGTAGAAGTTTCTAGCTATAAAAATAAAGGAATTAAAAATAGTGCGGATCCCCCCCCCCATTCTTTCCCATAAATTTAGCAATGGGCTGTGGCCCTTAACCACAGATTCAGTAAAGGACATACAAACTTTTCAAACAATACCATAAGCAGTTTTGTGTCATTCACTTTGTTAAGTTTGTTTTATTTTATTTTTAATTAGAGGATAATACTTGTATGTATTTTTGGAGTACAGTTCATTTGCAAACTTGGTTGAAATGAATAGGCTCTTACAAAAATGTCTCAACCTAATTTATGAAAAACAGAAATTCTGAACATATCTACAAGCAAAACAAAGCAGAATAAAATACATTAGGCCTCAAAAATTTTACAGGTGAGTTCTAGGTACATAAAGTTAACCTTAGAAAACCTCCCCCAAGGAACAAAGAGGGAAATGCTCCACCAATTTATTTTATAGCATTTTATAACTGCAATACTGAACCTAGACAAAGCAAGCAACGTGTCTTTACGTATAAATATAAACAAATATCTGTCTAATGTATATCATTAATAAACACATGTTTTTTGACATGCTACAGTCTGCTTGAGTTTTGCTATCTCCGCCATAGATGCAGTGCATGGATTTCTACCCTTCCAAGATCCACTAGGTCCTATTGCCCAGATATCTCTGAAGACAGGGTCTACACACACCGAGACGGAAAAGATGAGGTTACATAGCATGGAAGCTAGGAGAGATGAGCCTAAGCAGAAGAAGTCTAGTATAGGAATGCAAAAGTAATAGCGATTATAATTATGAAGTGTTTATGCTCATGTTTAAACTTTTTAGTTGCTCAAAACAATCAGAAACTTCTGAAATAGATCCGATGATCCTTACTTCCCCATGCATATGCCTTTGTCCTACCCTTCTCTTTTGAGTGTGGGCTGGACCTAATCTAATGACTTCTTTGCAGTAACACACGGCAAAGGGATAGAATATATCACTCCGGAAACTGGGTTTTACAAGACTGCAACTTCTATCTCACTCATCTCTCTCCTGCTCTCGGTCTCGCTCTCCTCTCTTGCTCCTTCTGATGACACAGCTGTCGTTTTGTGGGCTGCTCTCTGGAGAGCCTCGGGGCGCGGGACCGAATGGACCGCGTGACTAGCCTTAGACGGTGACCTTTGTGTAGTCCGGCCTTGCCCTGCTGCAGAGCAACTGACATCCCATTGTGGAGGGAGCCTGAACCAAAGACCCTGCCTAAACCATGTGAAGACGTCTTTGAAACAGAAACTGAGCGGTCATAAACATTGTTTTAAACCACAGGTTGGGTAATTTGTTATGCAGCAATGTATGAGTAACACCTCCAACTAATACAAAGAAATTCCAAAACCTAACACCTGATTCTCCCCTCCCCAAAATGGCTGTGACTAATGGTGGGTAATTTTTGATACTTTTATAATAGTAGAATCATAAAGATGTATTTTAGGATTATGTTTTTAATAAACATACAGAGAATTTTAGCAATACTGTTTTAATAGGTTCAATTGTTTCCATATGGCAGTGAAAATAAGATAAAAGGAAATTCCTAATTACAAGAGCAGCAAAAATTTTGAAAATATCTAAACTTGAATATATAGAAATATATTCCATTTTCTCTGGTGCATATGAAATTGTGTTTTCTTTTATAAAATTCCAATAAAAATAAAAGCAAGTTTTGGTGCATTAAATGGTTTTTCTTTCTTTGCTTTTTGTTTTAACAAAATATTTAACATACATCCAGAAATTTTTAGAAAAATTAGAATAATGTTACTATGTATGGCATTTCTTATTGACAAGAGGTTCATAAGAATTTAGGTGACATCGTAACTCAGTGGGTAAAACAAAACACTTTCAATAAATTTTATTAAGACAAATAGTTACATCTGAAAAATATTCAAATCACACCTATAATTCATATATTACATCAAATAAATTTAAAAGAGCTACCTTCATATGTTATCTTAAATTTTTCTGGAAGACATTTAGGTTCCTTCTCCCCAGCTTTTAAAAATTGTGGTTGAAACCATTATGAGGTATGTTCTGGTTATGTGTCTTTTCACACTGGTTCAATTATTTAAGACTTGCCTGGAAGCTGAGTTGCTGGACTAAAGGGTGTACAATCTCCAGTTGGGGTATAAAATTTCTGTGGACAAATATTTTTCCAATGTTATGATGACATCTTATTATTTTCTAAGCTTTGCCAAGCTAGTCTGACAAAAAATATTTACATTAAAAAATCCTTTTGCACTTCCCTGCTGTATAGATTACTGACCATTGTATATGTATATTGTATATATATGTGTATATATATATATATATATATATATATATATATGTGCCTTATTTACAACTCTTCTATATTAATGACCTTGTTCGCATCCTTATTCTATCTTTTAAAAAATAATTAGGATCCCAATTTTTAGTGATTTCTAAAAGGGATGTTAGTAAGGGAAGTTGAGTCTATTAGGAAATAACTATATTTTATCCATTTATTTGCTTTTTAAAATCTATGCTTTTCCCTGAAGGAAGAGGGGTTTTATTTTTTAGTTTTCTAAAGCTAAATTTGTCAATCATTTTCCTCTACACTGTCTGTCTGTGTCGTCCTACCTTCTCTATCTAACGATGCAAAAATCATTTAGTCTGGCTGTTTGCTATATACAAATACATCTGTATTTGTATCAAATTTGTGTGAAACGTGTTTATTAAACTTTGTGAGATGGGAATTTAACCTTAACTTTTAATACAAACAGTTAGTAAGTTGTCTCACGTAAGTTTTCAATAAACCATTTAACAAATGCCTTTCTTTTTACGTTAGAGTGGTATCTTTACATGTACTGTTCTTGGAAATCACGTTTTACTGGTATTTTGGCTATTTCTTTCTGCCTAACAAATTAGTCCAAGCTTAAAGCAATATAGTAGTATTTCTTTTACTCTGTATTAGGTCGCTCCCATGTGACTTCATCTGGATTGAGGTCTCCCAGCTACTTTACTCAGTACCTGCTCAGGATGGCTCACTCCTCCTCCGATAATCTTGGCAAGGATGACTGGAAGGCCAGGCATAGTCAGGCAGCTAGAAAAGTTGGGCCTGATTTCTCCATGTGGTCTGAGTGCCCCTGGCTCTACTCTTCTTGGATCCCCCTGGTCTCTGTCATAGGGTAGCTGGATTTCTTAAGTAGTGTCTCAGAACTGCAATTCTGAAGCTTCGGGACTTCCTAAGTCTTTGTTTTCTGAAATGGGCAGTGTCCTTTCTGACTCCTTTGAGTAAAAAAAAGCACGGCAGCCAAATTCATTGTGGGAGGGAAAGACACAAGCTTTGAAGACTGGAAGATTTGGTTCATTGAGGGCCAATTTTGGAGACTAGCTACACAATTGCTATTTTTTTCTCGAGTTTGATAATATAACATTATCAGAAACTTTCATGCTTTCCAATGAGTAAACAGTATACAGGTTTATTCAGTATGTATACAATATGCATATATATTTGTCTTCGTGGATGAAGAACTATTTTCTTTATTATTCACATTATAATAAGAGAATTGGTGTTGTTAAAATGTTATTTTTGTCAAATAAGTCAAAATTATTATGATTTACCCCTACATGAAATTGACAGAAGGGTATATAGACTGTTACACTCGGGAATACAGGAGTTGGAGTTATGGTTAATAGTGTTTTCTTTAGAAATATTTATAGATATTCTGATTATCTTCAATTTTCATGTATTTCTTATGTAATTTTAGGAATTCTTTGTGTAATCTTGGGTAATCATTGCGTAATTTCTTGTGTATTTTTCACTCCGTCTGAATGAAATCATGGAGGTCATCGTTGTTTTCTTAATACACTGCTGGAATTTCTTTCAGTCTGTGGTTTTCCTTTCTCATTCACAGTCCTCTGTAGCATTGACCTGAAACTTTCCTTTTTGTATTTGTGGTTCATAGCAGTCAACAAGCCCGGTAATTAAAGCAGAAGCTCCTCAAAAGACCTCTCTCAGCTAGGGCTGGGGATTTAGCTCAGCGGTTCTGCTGCCTACCTCGTTAAGCACAAGGTCCCAAGTTTGATCCCCGGCACCAAAAGCAAAACAAAACAGAAAGATCTCTCTCAGCTCAGGCTGGAGCCCGCTTTGCTTTATGGGCAAAGTGGCTCTGGAAGCTCAGCCAAAGCGCTTTTGGTGAAGCCTGGGAAGCGTGCGTCATTTTCAGTCCTTAACCTGATGCTCTCCCAGTCTGCCAGGCTCTTCCATACTCTCCGTCTTTATCTTGTTTGGCCAATCCTGCCCACCCACACCAGCCTGCCTCCTCTTTTAGACTTGGAAGTATTAACACACCCAGTGTGGTTTCTGGCCCAGATGATGGGCTAGATGTTGGAGCCCAGTGATATAACCCAGAAGTGTGGGCCAGTTAAGTTCGCCTTGGGATGAACGTTGAATGATGAAAAAATGAGATGGGCAGATAAGGAGGGGCTCCTTCCCTTCTCCCATGTACTATTCCAAGGTCAGTTTGGTCTCGCAGTCCTAGAGAAGTACACTGTTGAGCACATGCTCCTGCAGAGGCACCTGCTGCCTGTGTGGGGTCTGGAGTGGAACAGGCATTGCGCTAATGCCTCTCACATCTTGTGGGTCAGTGGTGTCAAACCTGTGGCATTCATACTGCAGTGGGCATGCAGAGCCCTCGCTGTCAGCACGAGCCGTCACCCAGCACCACGCCAGCAGCTGAGCATCGGACATTCAGGTTTAATTGCAGTGGTGGGTGGCACTTTGCAATAAGTAAATGAGTTTTGAGTTGCAGTTTGGTCACTCGGTCTCTAAAAGGGTCACCATCACTGGTATAGGTCCTTTTTTTTTCTCCCTGTGCTGCTTGGCTTGGAGCCTGATAGTGAAATCATAGCACTTTAATCTTTTCCTTAGGCTCTACTGTGGTATCTCAGTTCACGAACTTGATCCAGTCCATGATTCTGGAAAAGATGGCCTCGTTCATATCCATGTGGGAAAGATCGCCATGATCCTGTTCATCACCCGATGCACAATTCTCAAATGCTTCTGTTTTTTGACTAAGTTGTTTGTGAACCAAATTATTTGCAAACAAAATTGTTCATGAAATGAGGTACCGCTGTATTTTCTTGCGATCTCAGTTAAAGCCCATTCTCCCACTATCTGATCTTGAAAATCATAGGTGATCTACTTGAATATTTTTAAAATCCGTATAACTCTACAGGAGTAATAAAAGCCAAGTAATTTAAAATTAAATAGCATGTATTTTATTGTGGAATCACTCAGATACAATGATACCAAAAGAGTGGTAGTCTGAGGTTTGCACTTGGAGGGCTAATCACTGGGAACGTGTCGATTACAAATTTGCAATGGTACAGTGCCACAGCTGGGGTGGCTGAAGGGTCCATGGGGTGAGAAAGGATGGTGGGAGATTAAGAAAAGGTAAAGAAAAGAAGATACAACGGAACAAAGAAAAACAAAGGTGGGGCCATGTGGGGCTATAACTCCTGCTGGGAGAAAAAGACCCCAGGCAAATGCAGCGGGTTTATTTATAGTGGTGAATATAAGGGAAGGGGCGGGGGAGCTGGTCTGTAACCAGGAGCCAGAAGAGGGGCTAAGGTCTGCAGGCCATCATGCTTGATGGTTTTCTGGAGAATGAGCGGGGAGGAAGCCTTCTTCCAGGTCAGGCCTTGTTCTACCACATCCTCTTGTTGCCTGGACTCCTCCTATGGGGCTCTGCTTCATCCGAGGGAGGGGAGTTAGGCTGGACACAGTGATCTACAGCGCAGCACTCCCGGCAGTATAGCTGTGGTGGTTCATGATTCAATACGCCAGCATGCCATTAGTGATATTTTTCAAAAGAGCCAAAATTCCTAAAGTTGAAATCCAATCTAAATCCATTGCTTCCTTGATGTAGCTAGTATTACCTTCCAGGAAATTTTGGTATACCTAATTATGTATACTGTTAGTTCAAGTGTAAATTAAAATAAGGTTGTATGCTCAGGTTATTATAAACAGATGTGTCATCTGTATTAACGTGTGGAGTATTAGAAAGTTAAACGTAAGCTGGAGCATTTCTTCCTTGAATGCGATTGCCTGGCCTGATATAGGCCTCGTTCCTTCTCTTTCTACCAAATGCCACGGAACTTTGACAGCCAAAAAATTCTCGCACAGATGTGCTGAATGCCCCGTGTGACATACATCAGCCATGCTGAGCACCACTGCAGAGGGATGGAAATGCACATTTACTTTCCTGGACATTCCTTTAACCATGTTCTCACTGTTTAGACTGTTCTTGACTCTTTACTCCTTTTATCTTTACACGGTGGCCATAATCAGGAGCCGTTTCCTTATAGAACCATTCTGTCCCCCTGGACTACATGTTTTCCATCTCCACAAGATGTAGAGGCTGCACATTGCCTGTGGGGCTCCTTCCCAAGTAATCAGGCCCATGCTGTGTGCTTTTCTGTCCCTTTGGGTTCCTGTGCCTGCTCATTGCTTTTCTTTCTTTCTGTGTGTGTATCTCTGTGTGTGTGTGTGTGTGTGTGTGTGTGTGCAGGTGGTGTTTGTCTTGTTCTCTATGAATCGGTGAACTCCACTCTGATCTGAATGAACAATCAGTCCAGGAAGAATGGCAACAGCTGGAACCTGCTCAGGGGCTCCTGTAGAGAGATGTGATGCTGGAGAACTACAGCAACCTTGCTGCAGTGGATAAGCAGTTTCCCTGCATAGCTCCCAACATGTTGCATTTCTAGAACTTAATTCTCTAGTCTTTTGTATTAGGGAGAAAGACAATGAAGCCCTTTACAGCAACCAAAGTGTGTGTGTGTGTGTGTGTGTGTGTGTGTGTGTGTGTGTCTACTTCCCCCCACCTTCACCAAAATGCTCTGGCTTCACTGAGCTCTGGTTAGGTATCTTTACGGAGCAGCTTCAGAAGCTATACTTTCTACGTCCTTCAGAGTCCTTGAAGTCCAAAGAGTTTGGTCCAGGTTCTCTGTCACTTCCCATTAACAGGGTTTCATATGAACAAAGAGGTGTGATCTTCAGATCAGAGCAAGGAGAAGAACCATGGATAGTGGATGAGTTCTCAAGTCAGAACTACACAGGTAAGTGAATGATAACCAAGCAGGTGGGAACCCAAAGTAAATAAGAGTGCCAGGGTGGTCAGTGATCACATCTGGTATCTTGGTAATGTTTTCCAGGAATCCTTTTGTGTAGGACCAGGCCTATGGAAGTGACTGAGGACAGTTAACGGCCATGATAGGAATAACCAAACCACTCTCCCCAGTAAAAACAGAGGAAAGATATTGAGAAGTAGAAAGAACATGCCCAAGTAGGAAGGAGAACCAGGGAAGAAAGAGGGCAAGGGAAGGAAGGGAAAGGGGATTTTAGAGAGAGAATAGAAGGGGGAAATGGAAACAAAGCTTTTGTAAATGCGGAGGGAAAGAAAGGTTGAAGAGAGGGGAGGGGAATGGGGGAAAAAGAATTTAGACACATCATGTACAGGTACAAATTCCCTATGGTGAATGTGATCATTTTATGTGGCAAATAAGTACTAACAAAATTTTTAAAATAAATAAATAAAACAATCTCCCCAAATAAATACACTCCTTTAATTGAAACCTACAAATACTTTTGCCCCTAAGTTTCCTATCCCCAGAATTCAAGTTCCTTTTACCACACCTTTATTTCTATAGCATTCTGTTAACTCCCTTGTACCACCCACCGTTGTCATAGACATATTTTTCTATTCAAACATTCCTAGCTCTGTGTTTAATCAAATAAATCTTGCCTGATTTGAGTGATCTTTCTAGTTGCTTCTTTCTTCCATTGCTTAACTGAGAAATAAGTCAGTTTCCCTTTCTGCCCCAGCCCCACCTCTGGAAGGACTAATAGGAGGTAAAGAAGGCTCCTAGCTCAGAATCTAAGAAGATTCCCACTTACAAGGTTGTCCTGCTTGCCTCCCTTTAGTCCCAGCCCTGTCCAGGCTGCCATTTTTCTATTTCCACAAATGCCGGAGTTCATACGTCACTGTAAAAATTTCAAATTGACCCCTTCTTTGTGTTTTTTGATAACACTGACCATCTTCCTGTGGTCTGTTTTACCTGGCTTCACCACATCACTGTCTTAGTCTTAAATTACTTAACTCATCTGTTTCAGTACTCTGTCAGCCATACTTTTAGTATACTTTATGTTCTGTTCTTTATGATTAATTTTTTTCCATTCTGTGTTTAGAATGTACTTGTAAATGTCAAAGGCTCTTGTATTCTCAGCAAGTTTCCTATTCCTTTTTACCTTGTTAAATGCCTGTTATGGATGGCTTTGCATTTTTCTTTTTTGCTCCAAAATCAACCAAACAAGAAGTACTTGCACTTGCACTTTTGTTAGTCCTGGGGGCTGGCCCTAAAATCTAATAGCCCTCAATGAGGCATTTGTAAGGATTTTCATTGACAGCAATGATGTAAAGATTCACAAATTATTATTTTTTTTTCCTAGAATGTGATGATGCCTTAGAGAAGGACAAAGAAATCCAAGAAAAATATTTAAGGTGAATTGCATTGTTCAACAACAAAACACTGATTACAGAAAGAGCTAATGTATCTGTGAAAACATTTACTTTGGGCATGAATATTGTTCCCTCAAGAAAAATGTCACACATGTCTGATTGAGGTGCAAATGGTTTGAAAACTATTTAAATTATCCTTGTAAAGAAAAGCAAGGACAATAAAAAGATTCCCATTGAGCATAATGGATACGAGAAGCTGTTGCTCCATACTAAGTAAAAGAAAATGAGCCAAAACAGGAGCACCCTAGGCAAGGCTTTATCCAGGGAAGGAGCTACTGGGCTGCCTGGAGCAATGGCGAGAGAGGGTGAGACTAACTGGGGTGAGGTTTATATAGGGTGGTGCAGTGCAGAGAGTATCATGAAAGTTGAGAATTAGTCAGGTTGTTGCACAGGCAACTGGACACCAGGTGATTGGAAGGGGAGGATCACATGAGTAGCAGGATGGAGAAACAAGTTTGGTTTTGTTTCTCCAGAAGGAGTAGGTTTCACCTAACGCCACTGGCTCATTTCTGTAAGCAGGAACCATTTTAGGAACCAGAGCCATTTTAGAATGTAGAATGAGGCCATTTTGTCTGTTAGAGAACTCTATCCCTAAGCATGAGAAAATTCATTCTGGCATGGAAAGATAAAAACATGATCAAGTTAGCAAAACCAGATATCAAGATGAAGATCTTACTCTGCACCAGAGCTTTCAAACTTTGAAGCAAACTCTTGATCTTAGTAAGTGCAGGAAGCCCTTCTTTGAGAGGCTGGTTTTTTCCACACAGAAGAGGGGATGTATTGCAAGGAAGCCAAATGAATGTGAGGAATGCAGGAAAACCTTTTGTAAAAGGTCCACCCTCATTGAACATCAGAGAATCCATACAGGGGAGAAACCCTATGCTTGCGATGATTGTAGGAAAGCTTTCCCTGTAAAGACAAGCCTCACTCAACACCAATGAATTCATACAGGAGAGAGACTCTATGAATGCAGTGAATGTGGGAAAACCTTCACTGACAAATCTGCCCTCATTATACATCAGAAAATTCACAGAGAATAGAAACCATAAGAGCGTAATGAATGTGAAAAGACCTTCTTTTGGAAGTCAACCTTTACTGAGCATTTCAGGTCCCCCACAGGGAGAAACCCTATGAATGCAAGGAATATGGTAATACCTTCAGTAAGAAATCTTACCTCATTATACATCAGAGAACTCAAAGAGGAGGAAGCCAAATGAATGAAGGGAATGTAGGAAAACCTTCTTCTGTCAGTCAGCTCTGACTGCACATGAGAGAATTCACACAGGGGAAAAGCCCTATGAATGTAGTGAATGTGAGAAAACTTTCTTTTGTCAGTCAGCCCTCAGTGTGCATCACAGAAGTCATACAGGAGAGAAACCCTACAAATGGGTGGTCAGTGTGGTAAATTTTTATGTACCAAATAAGCCCTCATTTGTACATCATATAGTTCATAGTGGAAAGAAGTCTCATGAGTTATGAATGTGGGAAATGTTCCTGTCAAAAGTTAACACTCACTATACATCAGAGAACTTGCACTGGAGAAAAGCATGATGCATTTAATACATGTGGTAGAGCATCCATTGTGAAGTCAAACCACAGTGAACATAAAAGAATAAATACTATGAAGAATCTTTATGAATGTCATGAACATGGGCACATGGTTAACAAAAGCTCACACCTCTTTCTACATCAGAGAACTCTGTGGGAGAGGTCCTATGAATGCAACTAATGTGGGAGGCCCTACTGCTAGAAGTCAGCTTTGACTATCAGAGAGCACACCCTGGGGAGAGACCCTACACATGTCATGAGTGTGGGAATATTTTACCAGAAGTTCCCCTTTACTGAACACCAGAGAATTCATACAGGAGAGAAGCCATATGAATGTACCCAGTGTGGGAAATCCTTCTGCCACAAGTCAGCCTTCCATGTGCATCAGAGAATCTATAGAGAGGAAAAGAATGAAATGTAATGAAAGTGGGAACACCTACTGGCATCTGTGGACTCTCACTGAACATCGGAAAAGACACACAGAATAGAAACCCTATGAAAGTAGCATATGTCAGAAAACATTTCACCACAAATCCAACTCCCTCTTACACCAGAAAACTCACAAAGAACAAGTTCCAACAAAGCAACAAATCAAATAATTTACATAATACTAAAACTGTACCTAGAGGAATGGAGACTTATCAATGTAATGGATGTGGGAAAATTTTCTGCCATAAATCAGCCTTCATTCTAATATCAGAGAGTACCCACTGGCAAAAGATTGAAGTTGCTTAACTAATGCAGCAGAACAGGATTTTACTCATCATTTTTTATTGGTTTGATTTAACATTATATAGACGACAAATCTGTGTGTTGGAAGAAATTTTTTCGAGTCTGATAAGACATGTAACTTCACTGATCCAAGAAGTTCAGTAAACTCCAAACAGGAGATCAGAGAGAACTATGAAAGTTCACAATGCAAACATCATGCCAGATGATGAGACAAACATTAAGTTTACTTCTTAGATTTTTCTCTTCAGTGTTACTTGATAAAGTACATTACCAGGTGTATGGATTTAATTCTCACTCCAAATCAATATGAAGTTTTTCCTATGAAAATTCAGTAATTTATAAGTTTATGGTGTATTATGCTTGTTTTTGTCTTCTAACGCTGTCTCCATAGTCTTTTAGTAACAGACACCAACCTCCTTATCTGCAAAGGTGGAAGCTGAAAGGACTACCCAGGTACCCTATCTGCGCATGGTGATTATACCTCAGACAAACATTTGATAAAGCTGTACTCATGAAAGTCCTTTCTGAGACTTCTAATGAGATTTATGCATTGATCCTGCAGTGATCCTGAAGCTTCCAACAGAGTCAAGAAAACAGCAGTGGCAGCAGGAAAAAATGCAGAATTAAGCAGATTTGAACAGCAAAGATAACTCAGGTGGCATCGGAATCCAAAAAGTATTTAGCTCTCTGTGCTCTCTCCTGTTCTGTAAGTGATTTAATTATGTCATTTAATATTTTCAAAAATCTCCTGGGTACTCAAATTAACATGTTCATAGAGGTGTTCTTTAGAATTTTTCTGACAAATATTGAGGACAAAAAGGCCTCTGAAATGCTCATTAGAGTTATGTTATATGGATATATGCTGTTAGGCAGAATGACATTTTTATGAGATTAGTGTGTTAAGTCCTGACTTCCATAGGGAGCTTTTTCCCTAAATTCATTATTGGCTTCTCTATCACATTACACATCTGCCCCTTGGAAGAGGAAATAAGTGTATCTAATTGTAAAACAGGAAAAGTAAGTGGAGTTTGCTTGGCTCCATAGTCTTTCTTATCAGGTGCTTTTCTTCTCTACTACTTCTTGTCATGGGCATTGTCTGTGTTTGAGCTGGCATTTGGTCTAATTCTGTCTTCCAACTAATTGGCCTATTTGCTGATCACACTAAGCTGCATTCTCCAACTCTTATCAATAATAAATATATCATCCTGATTCCTACCTGCTACTTTTTGTTGTAATTTTTGTTTTTTCAGGTGGAGCGAGAAGTGCTACTTTGGGGGAAAAGGTGCCTCAGAGAACACAATATAAACAGAATTCATCTGTTCATTTACTCCATAGGTTAGATGTATATGTAAGTGTATTCACATATCCATGCATTATATAGTTGAATATAAACAGACATGAATATGTGTATGTGTAGTCCAATCTTGCTCTTTTCCTGTGAATTTTATTCATGGTCACTTAAAGGATTTGATTGCTGTTGTGAATGGGATTTTTATTATATTTAATTTAAAAACTATTTTTGTGTGTATTTTCTGAAAAAACTATTTATTGATGGAGTTAAAAAGCTTAATTTTAGGCTGGGGATTTAGCTCAGTGGTTCCAGTGCCTGCCTCAAAAAGCTTAATTTTGTACCAAATATGCCTAAATTTATCCCTTAGTTTTAATATTCTGCTTGACCTTGTAAAACCTAGTGTTCATTGTAGATGAAACTGGTGAATTGCTTTGTATTTTTTAATATATTTTTGTGTGCTAAAGATTTATATACTAGCTAGCTGTGTAGTTGTGCCTTCTGTTTGCCTACTTGATTTGGCGGCAAACCACAGTTTTACCCATCATTTCTTTATTGGTTTGATTTAATATTATATAGATGGAGCTTTGTGTTGGAAAACATTTTTTCAAATCTGATGAGAAATGTAAATCCATAAATCCAAGAAGTTCAATAAACTTCAAACAGGACAAAAGTCACAAGGCCCCTCAAAATCAAATTTCAAAACACAATAAAATCAAAATCAATTTAATAAAGAAAATCCTAAAGGTATCCAAAGGGGAGGAGACATGATGTGCAATGTCTATTAGTTTCCTAGGGCTGCTATAACACACAAGCTATGGTCTAGAGCAACAGAAATCTATTGTCTCATAGTTCTGGGTCTACTCAAGATATTGGAAGACTGTGTTCTCCTCTGAAGGTGCTAAAGGAAGACTTGTCCCAGGCCTGGGTACTGCAAGTTCCATGCCTTTTGGCAGCATAACTCCAGTTTTCCATGGTGTTCTCATTTTATGCCTGTCTGCATCTACATTTCTCCTTTTTAAAAAGATATATTGGATTACGGATACACCTGCAAAAGTATCATCTTATCTACATCTGTAATGACCTTATTTCCAAACAAGGTCACATTTTGAGGTGCTGGGAATTGTTAGGACTTCAACATAAACTTTGGAGAGACACAGTTCAGCCCATAATGAAGTAATATATTTCATGTCTACTGCTGTACAAAAAATTATCCTGAAATGTACAGCTTACAACAGCAATAAACATTTATTTTCTCACCATTTCAGAGGTGTAGACACCTGGGAGAGACTTAGCTAGGTAGTGCTAACTCAGGGTCTTTTCAAGGACGTGTCATTGAAAGATCTCACTGGGTCTGAAGGTTCCACTTTCACGATGGCTGTCTCACGTGGCTATTGGCAGGACATCTCAGATCCTCATCACCAGACTTCTCCATAGAGCTTTTATATTTTTCAATACTGGGAATTGGACCTAGGACCTTTGCACTGGGCTACATCTCCATCCCTCCTTCCTTTCGTATTTATTTATTTATTTATTTATTTATTTATTTATTTATTTATTTATTTATTTATTTATTTATTGAGACAGACTCTTGCTAAGTCACAGAATTGTCCAGGCAGTGTTCAAATTTATGATCTTCCTGCTTCAGCCTCCCACAATGCTAGGAGTACTGGCATGCACTACTATACCTGACTCCTAGAGCTTCCTGAATATCCACCCAACACGGCAGCTGGCATCTCCCCAGATGGGTGATCCAGGAGAGCAAGGTAGAAGCCACAGTCTCCCTTGTAACCTGGCTTTGGAGATCATCTTTCAGCATGCTGGCTTGATCTCACAAACCACCCTCTGTATGGTGTAGGAGACCACACGGATGCCTGGAGTTGGGGATTTCTGGGCCATCTTGGAGATGAGGTCAGCACTGTAACAATGGAGTAGCTACAAGAAAAACTGAAGGGGACACACCAGGAACAGTGAATTTAACTCTCAAGGAGAGGCACTAAAGGTATGAGAAATTATATGAACAGAGATGTATAGTCAAAAGAGGTTTCTTTCTAATAGATAGATGTAATTTCATGTTTCTATGCTATAGGAAATTCAGTAGAGGAGGAAGTAATAGATTGATATTCTGGGTAGGGAAAAATTGGAATTTAGTGCATAGGAGGAAAAGGTAGCCTTTTTGAAAGACTAGACAACTCCCATGACATGCCAATCAATCCATATGCAAGTTGGTTGATAAGATGCTAGTTTGTGGATTTCTCCTACAATTGTCCCCATCTTCTCAGTGAAATGAAGACTAAGACCATTACTGAGAATGGGAGATGTTTATATATTTATTGATGGGACTGATATTTGGTTTCAGTTTTGCCATATTGCTTCATGTTATACCTACTTGTCTTACACTGCATAGCATGTGGGAAATATGTCTTTTGATATTTAGGAAAGTTTGTGTTTTCTTTTATTGGTTACCATTATATTAATGTCTTTATATAATGCCTTAATGTTCTCTGTTATTTGCAGGGAGTGGCAGGTGGATACTGTCTACCAGTTTCTTACTATCAGTCTATAGTGAAATTGGTTGGTAATTTCCTCTCTTCTCTTCCTGATTATCTAGAATCTATTTTTATGGTAAAAAAAATTATCTCTTAGGGTATTAGTGCATTTTATTTCTTTCCTCTTTCAATTTCTTAAAAATTAATTTTATTGGTACACTTTCATACACATAATGTTTGTTATACATAGCAATCACACCTGAAGTCTAATTTATTTTTTTCTCATTGAGTTTATTGGTACTCTTTGGGTATACACTACAGTTACATTCATGATTGGGATCTTGTACCTTTACATGACAGGTCTTGGTTCTCATTTTTTCCCCATACCCCTGCCCTCCCTTCACCCTTCTCCCTTCCCTATTAGACACATTCATGATTGGGATCTTGTACCTTTACATGACAGGTCTTGGTTCTCATTTTTTCCCCATACCCCTGCCCTCCCTTCACCCCCTTCTCCCTTCCCTATTTACAAAAACTTTTTTCCATTTTTTCCTTTTCTCATATTTTTCTTTTCCCTTATTTCCTTTCCCCCACCTTTCCCACTTCCCCTATGCCTTTAGCCCTTTTCTTCCTATTTCACATCATCAGTTATACCATTTGGATCTTATTTACACTTTTAGTTTTCACACTAGAGAAACTATTTGGTATTTACACATGTGCGACTTATTTATTTACC
Source organism: Fukomys damarensis (assembly GCF_012274545.1). Lineage (NCBI taxonomy): Eukaryota > Metazoa > Chordata > Mammalia > Rodentia > Bathyergidae > Fukomys > Fukomys damarensis. The sequence goes on from NW_022900934.1 coordinate 13,717,117, forward strand.
TTAAGAGTATGACCTAAATATGCATCCATTTTCCTATGAATGACTCTAATTGCTCATTCTTTATGGCTGAGTATTATTCCATTTTATAGAAAAAGCACATCTTCTTGATGGGCAATTGGGCTGCTTCCAAGTTTTTGCTATTGCAAACTGTGCCACTATAAACATGTGTGAGCATATATCACTGTAGTATGATTCTTTTAATTCTTTTGAGATGATACCCAGCAGAGGGATAGCTGGGTCAAATGGAACTTCTAATCCTCATTCTTTGAGGTATCTACCTGGAGTCTAATTTAAAATGGTAGCTCATTCTCTAGTCTAAGATGAACATAGACAGCATCCCATGAATTATTGTATATTCATACTGTTTGTCTATGGACTTTATATTTGGAGATGATGATTGGTGTGGCTGGTTAGAAAATCCCTGGCTATTTTTCTTTCATTGAGTGTCCTAAAGTGTGAGAGTCATTTTTCAGAAGCCCAATGCTTCTGGATCATCTGTTTCTCCCCAGCCATCCTCCAGTCCCCTCTACACAAATTGGGTGGACCTCTATGAACTGCATGAGCCTGAGTCTTTTGCCATCAGGTTCCTTGTTGGAGTCCTAACCAACTAAAGCTCTCCCCTGATCCCAAGCATTACTCCTTTCTGTGTCACTCGGGGTTCTTTCAGAAGCAGAGCAAGCTTTGTGGTCATAGATCAACAGATTTGTTACAGAGGTCTGACCTTATGTAATTGTGGGGAAACTGTCAAATGATTGGCCCCACATCTGATGCTAGAGCTTAAAGTCTGCAAGCCAACCATTCAGGAAAGGAAAGTGAATGTTCAGTGGGAGAGAACCAAAAATGAGACAAGCTCACAAAGAAGATGGACCTATGTCAGTTTTCACCATCTTTAACCCAAATGATGTCAGTGTCTTACACTAGCAGATGTTGATACCACTTTTCATGTCCCTAAGCACACACTTAGCCCAGGAGCTGGAAGAATTAATGGCAAATCCCTGGAAAGGGAAAACAACTGACCCATACCACAAGGAGAGCCAGCAGTTAAGTAAGGTACAACATGGTCAGTTCCAGACACCTTCTGAGCACACAAGCAAAACCACTGCTTCTCCACCTCTACCCTCCAGACCTCATCCAGAAATGTCTTTTGTGGTGGGAAATACACAGGGAAGGGAATCCTGGGGGAAACTGAGGTGGCACATTACAAAGACCACACTCCGTTTCTCCTACAGGGATAGGGATGGCAACACCTCTGTGATTTCCCTAACTGTTCCTGCTTTTGTACTCTTCATTCAATTTCTTTTCATTCCTTTTGAGTTTGCTCTTTCTTAATAGGACTGATTCTGTAATTGGTACCAGAATGGGCCCTGGGAGATAGATCCACAAAATAATAGGATCCTGGAGTGGTACATTGGAGATAAAGTGGGCACTGTTAATGTAGCAAGTATTGGGACACGGTAATAGTCAGGTTTGGGCCTTCCAGTGACTAATCACGGAGACCCTAGGATGGAATTAGGTGGACAGCCTTCTGAGGTACAGCTTGACATACAAGTAAGGCTGAGGGAGGAGGATCACCAAGGGTTCAAGGTCAGTCTGAACTACATGTGAGACCTTGACTCAAAAAACAAACAAACAAAAAAAACCCCACAAAAAACTAGTATAGTGCCACTTGGATTACAGAACTTTAATTATACAAGTTCCAAAGGGGTTAAGTGTACAGCTCAGTGGTAAAGTGCTTGCTAAGCATATGTGAGTCCCTAGGTTCAACTCTTAGCACCACAAAAAGAGAAAGAATGATATTATTCATAATAATGTTTCATACTTGGCACAAATTTCAGTATAGCACAACTCTTCTGAAGTTTCCAGAAATTATAAAGAGCCACATAATTTAGGCCAGGCATGGTGGCGCAAGCTTGTAATCCCAGCACTCAAGAGGCTGAGGCAGGAAGATCACTGAGAGTTCTAGGACAGTGTGACTGCATAGGGAGACTCTGTCTCTGGAAAAAAATAAAAATAAACAAAAGGACCATATAACTTAGAAGCAGCAAAGAGCACTAATTTTCAACTTTGTGTACATTAGTGACACATCATTGTGTCACTTTAGCATATAAACCAAAATAAAACTGTTACAGAAGGAATTGGAAAGTGACATGCACAGAGAGGCGCAGAATGGAAGTAAAATAACAAAAAGTTTATCTTATTGACAAAAGGGTCAATCACACCTAAAAGCAGTGCCAGAGATCAACCACATACTAGGCTATAGCTTCCCCTTTTATAGGGTTTTACAGCCATGATTTCATTCAGGTGGTTACATTTCATTCTCAGTTCACATTGCTGATGTACAAATCATGGTCACAAGACAGTTAAATTTCAACCCAGATGTAGCAATTCTTTGTAGTTAGGGAGTTTACCTTTAAGATTCATCTAGCTATCTATTCTAGCGAAGAGGAAGGGGGTCTTCCCAGTCAGCAAAGCAAAGTTAACGATGGCTCTTTACATCTTGACCTTTATAATCATGTGGTTTACAAACCTTTGGAGCCGGGGGTATCAATGTGCCCTGTTATCTCAGGATGAGGCCAGCTGTCCCATTCTATGGTTAATGCCTCTGGTGTCTGTTAATTTTAAAGTAAACAGAGCAGATTTCATCTAGAAGAGGAGAAGTCATCCTACAATTTCCTAACATTTTTTAGGTCTTGGTTATTCACAAAAGTTTTCTCTATCATAACCATTTCACAATCAAAGCCATGAGTATCTTAGTTACTTTTCTCAGCTGAGATAAAATACCCAACACCCAGAGTTAAAGGGGAAAAGGTTTATTTGACTTACAGTTCGTAGAGGTTTCAGTCCATAGTTGGCTAGCTTCAGGGCAGAGTGGCATGTGGTAGGGGGGCATCGCAGAGGAGAAGCTGTCCACAGTAACAACAAAAGCAACAAAGGGGAGACAAGCCTCTTTCTGTACATTATGTTCTTTTCAGGCTACCAGGATTAGCGCAGTGCCAGACCAATCAGCGCACTGATTTAGTACTCACACACCCTTAATCCCAGCATCACACAGTCTAGATTTAGCCACCTATGAAAAAGAAGCCCCACCTAAGACTGCATGAGCCTTTGGGAGGGGGCCTCTAACAGTGAGTGCTTGTCCTGTGAGTGAATACGCTGTTACTCATACTTTAGAATATTTTGAATATCACTTCTCCACCTTTTGGCAAAGATCAAGTGTAGAATATTTTCAATGATTTTGTAACATGGGCAGGTAATTTTAACATTTGCTTTTCTTGAAATGTAAATCTTTTAATTAGTGCACCAGTCTTATCCAAATATAACACTCATTAATGATAGTGCTTTTTACAGGGTTCTAAAAAATTCATGAAGGCCAATTATATTGCAGTGGAAATTAGATGCTATAATATACAAGGAAGGCACTTAAACACCATAATGCACTGCGCAGTTAATTTAGTGGTGAGAGCTCAGAACAGCATCAGTGCTAATGCTGAGAAAAGAAAGACAGCACTAGACTGGAGAGCTTCCACCAAGGATGCAAATGTATGCTTCTGAGACTACATCCTCCCTGTTCTGCCTGTTCCATTAGGGGGATTAGACTGAATGATGCATGTCTTCAATTCTTCTAGGCCTTTTATAAACATAGTCCTTGCACAGACTGCTCTATTGTTATGTGTGAGTGGCTTTTAATTTTTTTTTATTTGATTTTGTTCCTGTATTTGGTACTTACATTTGTTTTTAAACCCTTAGGAGATAAATATGATTGTTACAAATAATAAATCAATACTTTCCTGTATAAACAATATTTTATCTTAAAATAGCCATGTATTTTAAACTCTACCCATGTCAAAGTACATCCCTGCATTATAATTTTAATGGTTATCTAGTATTCTGACTTTTGGATTCCTTAAAATTATTTCATCTCTTTTACATACATAGATTTTTTTACAATATATTGCACTTAACATAAACTGAGAAGTGCCCCCATACATGCATCTGTTTAAAAAATCTCTGTAATTATTAGTTTATTAGTTTTTTAGTACCACCCAGAACTCAGATGTTCAGTATTTCTCCTGAAATTACATAAATATAATTGAAAGAATCCGAGTCAACATTATATAACAAAACAGCACTCCATCACAAAAGCATGTAAAATTACAAAAATGCTATTTTAAAACACTGGCACTTTAAATGAACAACAATCTCAAAACCCACAAAACTCTCAAATTGTTCCCTAAACTGCTAAGCAGATAAACATAACTCTAATGAGTTTGGACTTTATAAATACAAAAATTAAATAAATTGGGTAATTCATACCAAGATTGGAAGTTCATATTCTTTTCATGCGTCTATGCGATTTATAAAGGGACAGGTCACAATATAGAAAATCTACCTGTCATACCTGACCTGGTGAGTCTTTCACAAATAGGACAAAAGCAAACAGGCTGCTTTCAGCAAACCACAGACTGTTTCTCAGTAAAGAAAAGACAATCTCCCCAGTGCTGAAAAGTCCAGGGACTGTCTACACACCTGTGCAGAACAGAACAAAAGGGGTGCATTGGTATCCTTGAATTTCTTTTTTGTTTCCCCTTTAGGGGGTTTCATTTCTCTTTCATAAGGGGCCACGTCTGCCTTTGCCATGTCTTCAACTTTTCCTTCTTATTTAGCAGACGTGGTCTTCCACTGCTCTGAGCACTTCTTAGAAAACTCTGAGAAGTCCGTGAAAGTATCTTGTTACTTCTTCTTGTGCTCCCCCAGTAAGTTTCCACAAAAACTGCGTATGATGACATTTTGCTCCTTGACTTCTTAGGATCTCCTTTGCCCATGTTTACCTGTTTTTTCCTCAGTGAGGCTCAGTCATGCTGTGACTGTCCAGCTCTCGCTTGCTCTGTCGCTATCCTTGTGGAGCTCAATATCTTGCAGTGGCCCATACACATATCTTTGTGTTGCCTGGATCTTTGCCTCGCTAAATCAAAGAATGAAATCAAAGACTAAGGAAGTAGACAGGAGAAATGTTTATGAAGAAGAGAGAAACAGCTTCCAGTTGTCAGGAGGGGACCCAAAAGTGGGCTGCCACAGAGACTCTTTGTCAAAGAGTTTTTATACAAAAAAAGACCAGGGCTCAGGCCACTCTAAGTCAAACTAAGGTCAACCCATAGGTCTAAAACAAGTTTACTTAGAAGTAGAAATGGGCCTGTGAAGCGTTCAGGCACATAGCAAGCTTAGGTCTATAGGCGCCTCTTGGGCTCTCTTATCTAAGTGGTTCATTAAAAAGTGAGAAGAAAAAAAAATTTTCTAGATAGGTAGGAGCAAAAGTTGTCATACTGGCCATCCATCACCTTGCTTGTTACCTCACTTGCTACATCCTTTGGACTCAATTGTCCACCTGGTTCTTGCTAACTCTTGACCTCTTGCTAACTCTTGATCTCAGGCTCCTGTTAATCTGACCAAGTCCTGGTCATCTTGACTCTATTTTGGGTCTAGTGACTCTCTAGCTGTCTGTTACCTTCTGCCTAATTTCCCTAACTTGGATAATTATTTCCTTAGATCATATTCCCAGAAATAGAATTACTACATGTCTTAGTTCCTTGTTTCATGGCTGAGACAATATACCCAACAACCAAAGTAAAAGGAGGAAAGATTTATTTTGTCTCACAGTTCTTAGAGGATTCAATCCATAATCAGCTGGTTCCAACATGGAGTGGCATGGCAGAGGGCATCACAGGCTGAGCAGGAGGCAGCAGAAGACAAACAGCATCAGCAAGCAAATGCAGCAGCTCTTTTTCTGTGTTGCATCCAGGCTACTCACCCTTAGAGCAGGTAGCACTTACACCCAGGCTGGACACCCTTAATTCAAGTATCACATACCCTAGATCCAGCCACCTCCAGAAACCTCCACCTATGACTGCATGAGACTTTGGGAGGACATCTAGATACAAGACTACATTAAATAAAGTGTGTGGTCCTTTTAAACCTTGGCATGGAGTGACTTCCAAATTATTCTACAAAATATGTTCCAAATAGGAATTTATGATAATGAACATTTCTCCAAACTTATGCCACCCTGAATGTCATTTTTCATTATGATCTTTGCCTACTGTAAAAGCCAAAATATGTACTTAAACATTGCATTTTTTATTTGTAGTGTATGGGCTATTTCCACATATTTGTTCCTCATTTGCATTTTCCCTTTTATAACTTGCCCTTTATAGATCATTTTTATGATACTATCATCTCCATATAAATGTGTAAGAGATAATTAAATGAAGTCAATAAACCATTTCTTTCATATACTTAACAAATGTGTTTTCCCAGTGTACTTTTACTTGATTTTTTTTTGAGAGAGAGAGAGAGAGAGAGTAAGGTTTTAAATGTTTCTAGAACAAAATTTAGAATTCATTTCTTTTGTGGCTGCCACCTTTGGTCCCTACCAGAGATTAAATAGGAAAATTATATTTTTTCTACATACTTGATGGTTTGTTGTTAAAATGTTAAATCAAATCTATATGAAATTTGTATTATGGTGTGCATTCTGGGAAATGTAATCTTCCTATCCTGCCTCCCACCCTGTCTAGGTTAGTAACATGCTTTTTTGACTACCTTTTTCTCCTGCTCTGACCATCTCTTGCTTGGAAATTTCACCTTATCATATTCTTAATTGTTTTTCTTTCTTTTTCTTTTCTTTTGGTATCGGGGATCAAATTCACAGCGTTGCACTTGCAAGGCAGGCGCGGTGCCACTGAGCTAAATCCCTGGCCCCATACTCTAGATTCTTATGAACTCTTGGGTATGCACTGTTTTTCTAAGAAGCAGAGGCAAGCTTTATGTCTGATAGAAAATACCATTAATTCTTCAATTAAAATGTCCTGACCATTCTCTTAGGGGTTTTTGTCCTTCCAGATGAAACTTAGATGTATTCTGTTAAGTAAAACAAAAACAAAGGAGAAGACACACATCATTCAACTTACTGTGATTTTGGTTGGAAGTTTCATTTAAAAATAATGATTCTCAGGGCTGGGGATTTAGCTCAGTGGCACCTGCCTTTACAAGTAGTACAAGGACCCAAGTTCAATCCCCAGTATCCCCCCAAAAATAAAAAGACTCTTTCCATCTAGAAAACAGTGTCTCCCTATGTTACAGCTATGATGTCACACAGTAGAGTGTAATAGTTTGTGTGGTGAGAGTTATGCCCAATTCTTGTCAACTTAGTCGTAGATACTGAATGCTACTCTGAGTGGACCTTGTTATTGATAAGTTATCTTATTATCATTGACAGAAGTGAAACTACTGATGTAAAATTATATTAACTGCATATCATCAAAGTCAATATTATCCAAAAGTGGAATAAATGACATCACACATGTGAAACTGACCATATATTATTCACTGAGAATACAGCATCTCTTATGCAGCACCCTGCCAAGAAATGTGTAACCTGAATCTCAGTATGAGAAAACAATCAGATAAACTCAAATGAAGGAACATTCTTCAAAACAACAGAGGCCTTCTTTGAAATTATCAATGTCATCAAATACAGAAAAAGGTAGAGGAAATAGATTAAAGGATCAACTGGATGTAGTAAATGGTCCTGAATTGAATTCTGGATCAGGAAAAGATTTGTTATAAAGGATATTATTGGGAGAGTGGGTGAAATTTGAGCATAGTCCACTGCAACCACTAATTGTGCTATGTCGATTTAACTAGAGTAAGAAACCCTGAGCAGATTACTGGATCTCTAGTGTATCTGTTGATGATTGACACATGAGCCAGCAAACTGAGGCGGAAGACCTTGGCTGTGGGTGGTACCAACCAATAGGCTTGTACCCTGGGTGGAATTAAAAAGGGAAAGGAGAAGAAAGTTCATCAGTTTTGAAGAACTCTAGCCTTCTTGAGCAGGGATATTCTTTGCTGCCACTGCTTTTGGACATTGGTCTCCGCTTTCTTCAGCCTTCAAATACAGACTTGTGCCAGTAATTCTTCAATGAGCTTCCAGGCCCTTGACCTTGGAGAGGAATGCATCCTTGATCCCTCTTGTTCTGTGGCTTCCCTCTTGTTGGGCTGAGCACCTACTGGATTCTCTGACTCTCCAGCATCAGAGGCCATTGTGGATCCTGCCACCTCTGAGCTTGTATGCTTGTCTAACAAATTCTCTCACATGATTACACATATGTTTTCTGTTGATTTTGCCCCTCTAGAGAACCCTAACTAATACATCCAGTATTTTATAATAATAATATGTTAGTGTTCAATTTCTTGGATTTGATCATTGTGTGGTGGCTATTTAAAAAAAACTGAGCAGGGAATGGTGCCACATGCCTGTAGTCCCAGGAGTTCAAGACCAGCGCTGGCAGTACAATGAGATCCCATCTCAAATTAAGACAAAATTATGCCCATATTCTTAGGAGATATATGCTAAAGTTTTAGGAGGGTCAGTTCATATGTGCAACTTGTTCTCAAAGGAGGAAGAGGAAGAGGAATGACAGCACACATGGCAAAGTAGTCACAACTGGTGAATGCAAGTAAACAGTTTATAGATGTTCAGTCAGAATGAATCATTCCTGCAATTTTGCTGTAAATGTGTCAAGGTAAAACAGATAAAACTATTAATAACACGTTTAATGGAAAGACCAAAATAACACATTTAGCTTTTAGGGCCCCCTTTCAGTAAAAGTATCCTCTAACATTGACAGCGGGACATCAAGGAGGGGAGATCATGAACTCCTTCCTTTGTCATTTATGTGTAATTTCTGATTTATCTATACTTTTATCATATTACTTGGGAAATCTAGCTTTGTGTAGAGTAGTTGTTTGCATTTGGGAGAGAAGAGTTGCAGTTCATCGGTATTAATCTTTTACTATCTTGTTTAGCTTTTCTTTCCCCCCTGTTACTGAGGATTGAACCCAGAGCCTTCGCACTGAGCTACATCTTCATCCCATTTTTAAAATTTCTGAGACAGGGCTTGCTAAATTGCCCAGGCTGGCTCGAACTTGCAATCCTCCTGCCTCCGCTTCTCGCTATACCACCACTCCCAGCTTTATTTCATTGGAGCAGCTGACATATATCTTTCCTTTCTCTCTTTCTTAATGTTGTGCACCTGGCTGTAGGTAGAACCGAGTTCAAATCCCTAAGGGGTGGGCTCTAAGAAACCAGGGCTACAAACAAAAGTAGAACTGATTTTGGAACATAAATCACCCATTTTGCCAAATAAGAACTCTTCAGACATTCCCTGAGGCAGGGGACACAGAGACTCGTAGAAAACCGAGGCTGGAGTTTGATGGATTATCCCGGGAAAGGGCCTGGGAACTGTTGCCTCAAAGCTCCTTCCGCGCATGTGCAGCTCCTCTTCATTGTTCGACCGCGGCTCCTCTCTCCAGCCTCTCAATGGCAGACAATCCCGTCGCCTTCGCTTCTTTGCGTCGCTCAGTGACCCGGCTCTGAAGGAAGGGCGTGGTGTGCACTACAGGTGAGAACCTGTTGGGGAGGGGGGCGGTTTGCTTTTTCCGGTTTGGGGCAGGTTTGTGTTTACCGCTGGTAGAAGCAAAAACTTGAGTGTGTCCCACGGGATTGAGACCCTGAAACACTCGTTCCCCAGTCTGCTCTCCGTTTGCCGGTCTAGAGAGAGAGGGAGGTTCGCTGCGGATCGGCAGCCTCCGTTCTGTAAGGATGGGGGGTTTCTAGGTCGGTGTAAAGTGCATTGGGAAAAGGCATTCAAATGTCAAAAGAGTTGTTTACAGAAGCTCCTCGAATTTGCATGAGCCCAGCAGCGGTTCCCCAGAGAAAGGAATCCACCGGGCGGAGATGAGGGGGTGGGGTTATGCTGAGAATGAATTCTTAGGACGTGTGTTGTATGCCTGTAGACTGGAGGGCGAGGGTGCCTGTAGTATAAAAGGCTGATTTCACATTCCAGCTTTGCCACTGAATCCTCTTGAGCAAAACAAGCCTCTAAGCCTCTAAATTTTCCCCCTTGTAAAATGAAGTTGTTGCTAAAACCTGCCTCGGGCTTATTCTGAGCTCTTCGTGGGAGGGCACCTGTAAAGCCCTCCACAGAGTTTCTGGCATTTTCTCCGCACTTAGGAAGGTTACCTTCTTTCCTTGCCATTCTGTTCTTTATGTATCGGCCCTCATTTGGCTCTAATGACTCCTTGAAATTCGGTTTTACCAAGCCCATTTAACAGAGAGAAAACCCAGACACTGGGGAAGATGCTAGCACCAGGAGTTGGGTTGCAAACCTCCAACCATCTGACTTGCAGATCTTCTGCTGAGTTTCACCAGCAACTCACTGCCTTCAGTGCTCAGCAGGGGCACATCCTGAAGTGCCACAGGGAAGTACCTGAAGTGTGTGAAGACTTAGTTTTCCCTTGACAGTCCTGGGTTTTCTACCCTGAGGTTACTGCAGAAGTGAAGCTAATCTCTCTGCCTTCAGCAGCTACAGGTGCCCAAGCTGGATTTCTGCCTGTTTTTAGACTAGCGTGCATCAGAATCACCTGGAGAGTTTATGGAATCCCAAAGATGGCAGGAGCCCCACCCAGTTCCTGATCAGTAGGTCTGGAGAGGGCCCGGAAATGTACCTTTCCTACCTAGTTCCTGGGTGATCTTGTTGCTGGTCTGGAGACCTCACTGTGAGAACCGCCATTAATAGAGGACGCCATTAATAGAGGACGGTAAATTGCCAGAGAGGTGGGGACCAGCTGAGGCTTACAGTTATTTGAATTTATTTCCTCCTGCCAAGTTCAAATTTCCTTGGATCACATGGCTTTTATAAGGAAAGAATGAGGGGACCCAGAAGCAAGAATCCCACGTGGGGAAATCCCTACCCCACCTTGAACCTCAGCCTCAGGGCCTGGGATTAAGAAACCAGCCCAGACTCTATTTGTGTGCCCTGAAGCACTTTCCGATCCTCCTGCACTGAATAGCATCACCACAGCAGAGGGTGCCCAGCACTGGCAGTCAGCAAAGGTTGAGCCAATTTCCAAAGAAAGGAGGTGAGCTGGGCAGAGGGTGTGAGCAAGAGGCTGGCTGTGTGGGAAGAGAAAGTCCCAGGAAGGGATAGTGCAGAGTGACCAGATGGATGGACAAGATGCTGTCTCCTTCTCCCGGAAGCTCCTCCCACACCTTCAGGTCTCTCAGAGCTCTCCAAACATGCCCTCACATACACTGGACTTCTGCTACCCAATCCTGTTTTGGGGGCTTACATAATCGCGCCTCTCTTGAAAATTGAAAATGCCGTGCCTCAGAGAGTCATCAGCAAAGCCCTTCAGGCCATGGTTTCTGGAGCCAGACTGCCCATGTCCCAAGCCCAGCCACGGCATTCCCGTTCTTCCCCTCTATGTCCTCCTCATCTGTGAAATGAGAGTAACAGGAGAACCTTTGCTTTATTATAAGGGTTAAATGAAGTGATCTGTGTACTTACTACAAGGCCTGCTACATACCTCGCACCAACTCTATTATTCATTTCCCCAGATGCACTAACATATGCATAATGTTTTTTTTTATCAATATCCAGTATGTTAATAATAGAGTTGTGGGTATCTAATATTACAATCTGGGTTTGCATTATCCCTTCCGGGCCAAATTTAAGATCACTGAGGCCCCATGACTCTCAGTCATTGTCCACCGTGTCTCAGGTAACTCTTTCAACAACGAAAGTCCTTTGGAAAACCTAAAACCAGGAGGACACAACCCTTTAAAAAAATAATAAAAGAAAGGGCTGGGGATTTAGCTCAGCGGTTCGGTGGCCTGGTTTGCAAGCACAAGCACCTGAGTTCAATCCCCGGTAAAAAAAAAAAAAAAAGAAACGAAAAGAAAGACTCCATGTAAAGCACACCTATCTCTGTTGTCAGTGGTTTCTTTATATTCTTTAACACCAAGAGTTAAAAATATATGTGAAAAAGTAAATGAGCAGGTCTTGATAAGGTTTTTGTTGTTATATCGGTTTTTACATCTTCTGTTATGGAAACATTCAAACACATAAGGAAAATACTGGAATAACTCCTTGAAAACATTGTGACAAATCCTTGTCATGGCCTCAACAAATGAACAGTCACCCACTTATCCCCCAACACTCACGCGCTTCACCCCTATAATTTCTTTCTACCTTCCTTTACAGGGTTATTTTAAAGTAAATCCCAGATGTTTTTAAAAAATGCAGGCTATGGCACGTTCAATAACTGAAGGAATTTGTTGTAATGTTTGCTTTGTTTAGCCACATCTCGCTCAGTTGAACTTGGTGTTGTTTACACAGTATTTGTCGGCCATCAAATCAAGGAAGGTTTTAAGTTGTGAGAAAGCAATATTCACTTTCCCCGGTGAAATGCTTGCCTCCCTGAGCCCTGCATGGCTACGTGAAGGTTATAAGAGTTCCCTAACACATCCTTACCTGCTCCCTCCAAAGGGTCCCAGTGACACTCTCCCACCCTGTGTCTGTATGTCAGTGGATATGTGGATTTCCTGTAAGCACTACTATGAGGACCTTCCAGGTAGCCTGTATTTCTCATTGTTCCTTCACTTCTTCCCTCTCCTCTGCCTTCACAGCTCTCTATGCTTTTTCAGAGGCAGAAGAGAATGAACATATCCCAGGTGAGTTGTTTACCTCTTACCCCAGGTATGCAGCAAATTGTAAGACTAACTTTGCATTTTTGTTGACCAACCTTCCTTGTCGGTTGTTTTTCATCATTTGTTAATTTCCTGACCTTTCCCCTGCAGTTTACTTAACTTACCTTTTTCTTCATCCAGTGAATGAAGTCTGCATTTTATTTTTACTCTATTATTCCTTTCCCCAGAGGCACTAACATATGCATAACATACTTTTCTATCAATATCCAGTATATTTTTCATCCAAAGTATCACCTAAACAAGATGCGTTCTTCCTACATCTTAGGTTTTGTGAAAACCATTTAATATTTTTGACTTTTTTCTTTGTATGTAATATGTATTATTTTATGTAATAAGTCACAAACAATATTATTAACCTTTGTTAACCATCACATCTTCTAGCTACTTGAACAATAATCATTGAAATGTGAATGTACATTTTCTAGTGCTGTTTGCCATCCCAAATTGGAAGATAGTAATAAAATTATAATCATTGGTCAGCTATAATATTATCTATAATTGAGAGTTGCATTATTACGTTCTAGCCACTGTTAAATTCCTACCTGGATTAGCTCATATTTTTCTGATAGCATTAATGGGTAGGTACTTTTATTACACCCTTTTTTTCTAAGGGCTGCAAAGATTTAAGTAATTCTCAAAAGCTTGGGGCTGAAATAAGAAGGATACATCATGAGAGGTTTGGCCAGATGGAGAGCTCATCAAGGTAAAGTTCACCACAGGTTTTCCACCCATTTTTGAGAATACATTTTCATCTGTTCATGTTCCAACCTGCCCAAGAGCTTGGAAGGGAAGTTCACTTAGGAACAGGCTTGCCAGATAAGACATAGGGTACAGAAGGCATGGGACATACTTATTTGATAACTGTTATAAAGAATCCACTTGTCAAAAAAAAAAAAAACAGGCTCTTTGTTGTCAGAAAAAAAGAAGTTTATTCCAGTGAACAGGGACTATAAATCAGGAGATTTTAGCAGCTAGCTGGGAAACCTGAGTTTATCACATCCATGTGTGGATGGGCTGATATTGGGAGAGATTTCAACGGTGAGTGGGTGGGCTAACACCAGGAGAGAGATATCAGCAACTAACTGGGAAAGGGATTAGGCTTATATAGGTATGGAAGGGGTATGTTCATGACTTGGATGCCCAAGGACGGTCTGCTGAGGTGTGTACACAGTCACTGGGCCTCTCAGCGCCAGGGGGGGTTGTGTACTACACTTGAGTCCATTCTCTATTTACTAGGAAGCTGCTGTGTTTGCTGAAAGCAGCCTGTTTGCTTTTTCCTGTTTGTTTGTGAAGGACTCACTTGAGTCAGGCCTGACAATAACTTATTTGCTGTCTCTCTGAAATTCAAGTGAAAGTAGCTTGCTTGTATTTTTATTAGTAACTGTGGCAAGCCTTGCTTAGGTGGAAAAGAGGTTTGCAGTGCCTCTGTTGACCATGAAGGCTGGCAGTCCCAACTCATCTGGAGGAGCAGATGTCCTTTGTTTTCAGTAGCTGATTACCTGACCTCATTCCAGGAGTTTGGAGGTGAATTGCCTGCTTCAGCTTCCCCGTCAGTCACTGCAGCAGGCTCTCCTTCTGGAGTTTTAGGAATTCTCAGGCTTGGTGCCTAACATGTAGGTTTTGTTTGAAAATGCAAACACTTTACCTGCACACCCTGTAAACAGCAGTCCTCACGGTCTGTTCACCATGATCGTCATTTGCCGTGTTTTTTCCTCCCTGGGATCCTGCTAAATTTAGATGGGCCTGTGGAGCCCTGCACAGATTGGCGGTGCCTCACCTGCCCCCTGAGTCTGCGTTTCTGAAACCACCTTCATCCTGCTCTGTCTTGTGAATGAGTGATCGGGTCGAAATCTTTCTCCTCAGAATACTATGAGAAAAAACAATGTGCAGCATCTCCCAGCATTTGGATAGACCAAGAGGTGGCATGGCAGTTTGGTCTTCATGCCTTTGTAGATAACCCGATTTTCCTCTTCTCCGTCCTCCTCTTCCTCGTGCTCTTCCTCCTCCACTTTCTCCTCCTCCTTCTTTGAGTGTCCGATCTCTCACCACACGGTGTCTGCTTATTCTTTTTTTTCAGTGTCCTGCTTGGTAATGGAATGTGTCCTAATAAGATGAAGACTCACGTGCTCAGAGATGTTTTTAGTTATTTCTGCGTTTATCGCTTGCTCACCTTCCCCTTTGTCCTCACCACCTAGAAATCCTACTGGAGACTCTCCTTAGTCCTCTTTCTGCGTGCCTTGGTTTTTTATTGCCGTTTCTCTGTGGTTTTGTCCTGTGCTCTGTGCCCATTTTGTTTCCAGGATTTCTCTGGTGGTTGTTTTGTTTCTCTAAATCAGTAACAAAAAATGTAATATCTGTATGCTTTTCCTTACTCAGACTCTTCTTATTTGTGAAAGTAAGAGTCATTCTGGAGGCAGAGGAAATAGCTGTATATAAAGTGCCCAACTCATTGTGTTGACCTGGAGTGTCCCTTACTTTTAACTTGTTGCTTGTGAGTCCTGCATCTCTCACACACCAGCTAGCTGCTCATTGAGCACCACTGTGGGCTGGGACTGTGCTTGATGCTGCAGACACAGCTGCCAGCTCCCAGTTTTGCTTCCTTCTGTGCCTCCAGGGCCTGCTCCTCTTCCTCTGTTGGCCCCTAGGCCTGGTAGCTTCAATAGCCATGCTCTTTATGACCAAGTTCCCTCTCTTGTGGCTTCAGCTACCGCTGAGCTATACCTGATTCCAAAAATGTATGTATCTTTATCCTCTTGATCCTAGGCCTTTTCTGAGATCTAAGAACTTATATCCAGCTGTTACCTGGACATCTTCCACTCATTTCACAGATACCTTAAGTATAATATGCCCAAGAGTCAGTCAGTCTGTCTGTCTGTCTGTCTCTCTCTCTCCCCCCGTCCCTCCTCCATGAATTATTTTACATGTTTTGTCCATCTCAGTACAGAATGTGGCACTAGTATCAAGCCTGCTGTTTTGTAGACAGCCTGAGAGTAATGCTTCATCTTCCTTCACTGTGTAATCAACTGCTGGATAATTCCATGTAGAGTTACTTCTTGCTCCAGCTTCTCAGTTCCCTCTGCTACTACATGGGCAAGTGGTCACCCCTCCCACCAGTCTATTATTATCCTCTCTGACTTCTTCTTAAAACAGCTTCCTCGACTTGGCCCTTGACATTTGGGTCCAGGTAATTCTTTGTTGTGGAGGTAACCTGTACAGTGCAGTTTATTTAGCAGCATCTCTAGCCTCTGCTCACTAGATGCCAGTAGCAGCTCTGCCTCCCTCAGTCGTGATAACTAAAAATGTTTCCAACAGTGCCAAATACCCTTGGTGAGTCAAAATAACCTCTGGTTAAGAATCAATTCTAGGGCTGAGGGTTTAGATCAGTGGTTCTGTCACCTGCCTTGCAAGCACAAGGACCCCAGTTTGAGCCCCAGTACCAAAAAAAGAAAAAAAAATAGAATCAATTATTTAAAACATTCTGCAATCTGCTTCTAGAACATGACTTGCAAAATATAAGTCTAGTCGTGTTATCTATCCCTTTATCCCCATTGTCTATAAAAGGGCTCTTCCAAGAAGGAATGTGCTTCCCCAGGGTAGTTCATAGGGCAGTCAATGGGTGCTTGGTGTTAGAATGCTGTTACATGTATTTTTATTTTTTAAAAATTTAAGAAAGTTGTTAAACTGTGATTTGGGCGAATGGCTTCCAAGTTGTCTGCATATAGAATGTATAGACGTAATGAGAGATGCTAGGGAAGATTTACTAATGGATGAACAAGTTCTATAGAGGTCCCTGGTCTGTAGGGAAAAGTCCAAATGTCACTCTTTGAGCACTGAATCCTTCATGGCTCCTTATCTCATCCAATCCCCAAACTCCCTCTTCTCTCACACCACACCCCTAGGAACTGCTTTAATGTAAGGCATTACTTTAATGTTGCCCACGCTTTTTGTTTATGCTGTTGCCCCATGGCCATATCAAACTCACTGTTCGTGTGCAATCAAATGTTTAACTCGATCAAATATGACCTGAAAGAAGGGGAATATTTGCTTTCCTTCTTCCTATGGTTTAGATTTAAAATGCCCTCCAAAAGTCTCATGTGTTTGGAGGCAGGGCTTTTGGAAGGCAGTTGAACTGTGGGAGCGCTGTAGTCAGCTGTGCATTAGTGTAATCATGAGTTCACGGCCGAAGGTACCATCAGAAGGCGGGGTCTGGTAGGAGGTGGGTCACTGGGGATGTGACCTGGAAGGGTGTATTCATGTCCCAGCTCCTACCTTCTCTCTCTGCTTCCTGGCTGCCATGTGTTGTGCAGGTTTCCTTCACCACACCCTTCCACTCTGTTTCTTCCTTGAAGCCAGCTGACCATGGATTAAACCCCTGAACCGTGAGCCAATTAAACCTCTGCTTCTTTAGGTTGTGGGTGTCCGTTATTGTGTCTCAGTGACATGAAAGCTAATACAGGGGGCTAGGGATATAGCTCAGTGGTACTGTGCTTGCCTTGCAAGCACAAGGTCCTGAGTTTGATCCCCAGTACTATGAAAGAAAGAAAGAAAAAAGAAAGAAAGAAAGAAAGAAAAAACAAATACACTCCACCTTTGTGGCTTCACTCTGTCTTGAGCACACATTTTTTCATCGCTCCCTTAATTCACGGTTGCACATATATGAGTAAATAGAAAGTATACTCATCAGGCTATAAAATTCCTAAAAATAGGACCAATATCTTATTTGCTTTAGTGTTCTCTGTAGCCAGAACAAATCCACAAGAAGCTCAAATTTTTATTAACCAATCAATGAATTTATAAATAAACATAGAGGTCTATTATTTCCATTGATTTCTGTTTCTCTCACAAAGGATAACTTGAAGGAAGGTAGTGTTAGCCTTTGTAACACTGGTAAACTCTTAACAGAGTACATGGTGGGATTTAGTTTCTATGTGTATTTCCCATGACCTTTGTCTGGAGCACTTTTGATTGAGCAGGATTGGACTTTTGCAGGGGTCGGTGTCATTTGAGGATGTGTCTGTGGCCTTCACCCAGAAGGAGTGGCAGCTGCTGGACCCCAGCCAGAGGCGCCTGTACAGGGACATGATGCTGGAGAACTATGGGCACCTAGAAGCACTGGGTAAGCCCAGCTACCCACTCAGTTCTGGTTGTGTGCATTTCCAATCTTGGAAGGTAGATTATTACAGAGAGTGATACGTTTTATGCTTGATATTTTTGGTTAAGACTCCTTTAGTGCACTTGATAGCATATTGTATTCTTACTTCCCTGATGAAGTACTCTTTCGCCCATGCCCATTCCCCTAGGCAGAGGACTTAGCCCCTGGCCCAAGCATTAACCAGGTTGACCAGAAGTCCTCATGTCCAGGCAAGGGACTTGGCCACTGGCTTTGATGGAACATAGTTGTAACGCTGTCATTATATTCTTCTCCCTTTTTGTCCTTCAAAAGATCCAAACCCTAAATGCTTTTGCCACGTCTCCTGTCCTTTTCATAACAGGCCTGTGTGTCACGAAACCTGAGCTGATATGCAGGTTGGAACAAGGAGAAGAACCATGGATACTAAAGAGGGAAATGCAAAGTTACAGCCACTGGGGTGAGTTAAGGTCAAATAGAAGCTGAGAGAAATAGGTCCCAGCTGACCAGTTCAGAATTTAATATCTTTGAAATATGTTTTATAAATCTCTACTTTCAGAAGTGAGTGAATCTCTTTCAGAGCCTGTATACTTTCAGAAGTGAGTGAAGAGATGATCATATACCTTAGATATCACACCTCCCGATGTCACTGTCGTGTACAAATGTTCTTTGCTTTCTGTTTGACTTTTAGAGAGAGTCGCTTGATTTTATAGAATTCAGTGACTACCTTCTCCACCCTATACCTTTGTTTCTGTTTTTCTCTGTGTTCAACAGTGGCCACCGCCCATCTTTCCTCCTGTGCCAAAAGCTTCATAAACAGGCATTTATTCTATGAATATTTGCTAAGTTCCCGCTACGTATCAGTCATATCCGAAGAATGGGGGATACAGAAGCAAAATTTCTACTCCTATCAGAGGTCCAATTAGCAAATAAATAATAGGTCAGGTAGTCAGCACTGTGAAAAATTAAAATCAGATAAAATGCAGGGGATAAGTACTTAGGAAGGAAGGTTGGGATGGCTTTCTTAAGGAGCAGGAACATCAGGACAGTGTTTTGAATGAAGAAATGGAGTGATCCACGGGCTATTGGAGAGATTCGCGGACCACAGGAACAGCAGGTGCCAAGCCTCGGAGACCTGTGTGTGCTTGGTAATGAGACAGCAGCAAAGAAGTCAGTGGGACCAAAGGAAGTTGAGGAGGAAGAAGCAGATAATGTCAGAGTTTGTGGGGAGAGAAAATGTGTAGGTGTGATGAAGAATTTCAATTTCCCCGAGTGAAATAGAAGGTAAAAGAATAGCTCAAGGATGGCACCTTAAGTGCTGAATTTGGAGGCCAGAAAGACACAGGGGTCTAGCAAGGAAGACGAAGATGGACCAGCCATACAGGGTCACAGGAGTGGATTCTAGTGCAGATACAGAAATGTATAGTCACATTACTCTTTCTTTTCCTACCCATTGTCCAGAAGCCACAAGATGAATGAAAACAAAATGCCCACTGCATTTTCATTGGAGGTTGGAGAAAATTTCAAAATAAAAAAGATCCAAGATAGAAAAGCTGCCAAAACTATGAAAATCAGACTTGCTTATAAAAGAAGTAGAGAAAAACATGCAAATCGGTGCACTGTAAAATAGTGTTTGAATATATAATACAGACAGTATTTTACTTATAAATTTTGCTACAAATGGAACTTTAAGTGATGAGAATATTTTATTTAAACCGCAGAACAGTGGTTCTGAGAAGGGCTGAGGGCATATGAACTAAGTAAGTGAAACACATGAAGGGTAGGTTTTGATAGAAAGAAACAATTTATGGAATTAATTGATACCCACGTCTGATAAGACTTGACAATATCATAGATTTTTGGGGTGATTATTCCAATGTATGTTGTGATTTTAGGTATAAGAATCTAGTATAAAATCTCAGCATGAATATCTGATGTCGCATTCTCTTTACTAGAATATGCATTGACTTTTATTTGTTTTATCATATATTTTAAAACATACAGTTGATGTTATTACATAAAATATAACAGAAGATAACAGTAATTATCCATAGGGTTAGAAATGTGGCTTAGTGATAGACTGCTTGCCTAGCACTTGCAAGGGCTTGAGTTTGACCCCCAGCACTGTGAAAAGAACCACCTATACTCAAAATTATTTACAACAAATAAAGGTTAATAAAGGTCCTCAGGCCACATCGAGTGGCCTAGTGCTTGAATTACCACAAGAAAGAGAGAAGCAAGAAAATAATAAAACATAATATAAAAACAGCATTAAAGTTAGGAGTTGAAAAATTATGCCCATACAAAGCCTGCACACAGATAGATAGATAGATTGATTGATAACTTGATTCATAAGTGCCAAAACTTGTAAACAACCAAGATGTCCTTAAGTAGATGAATGGATAAATAAATAAACATGGTACATTCAGAAAGTGGAAATGTGCAGCACTAGAAAGGCGCAAGCTATCAAGCCATAAAATCACATGGAAAAACCTGAAATGTGTATTGCTAAGTGAAAGGGCTAGTCTGAAAAGGCTATATTACCATATAATTTCAACTGTATAACAGGAAAAACTATAATAAAAAGATCAGTAAAAACAAAAACAAAAACAACAAAAAAAAAGAGATCAGTGATTACTAAGAGCTGGGGCAGGGCGAGGGCGGAGGGAGAGAAGGGTACATAAGCAGAGCGATGAGTATTTTTAGGACCAGGACACTGTTCAGCGTGCTGCTGTAATGGTGGACACAAGTCATTGTGCATTTGTCTAAACCCACAGAATGTACAACTTAAGACTGAACCCAAATGTGAGCTCTAAACTGTGGGTGATGATAATGTGCTAATATGAGTTTGATTGTAAGAAAATGTACATGCTACTCTTGTGGAACATGTTGATAGTTGGGGAGGTGCATATACGGGGGTACATAGGGACCCTGTACTTTCCGCTTCATTTTACCATTAACCTAGAGCTGCTTTTAAAAAATAAAAAATAAAATCAATTTTTGAAAGTCAGTATGGAGACAGGGCACCACCATTTGGTAGAGAAAACTAGGAGATAAAGAATGAAAATTAAGATTGCCATTGGGACAGATTACTATTGATGATCTCTGCTAGTATCAAATGATAGCACCGAGAGTCAAAATATGAAGTGAATTTAATCCTATTACACATGTAGCTTTTAGATTTAATGTTCTCATTGGACACTCTCTTCCCTTACCGGAGCTGTATGGGGACATGGAGTCTGAATGATAGAACTGAACTTTATAGACCCAAGTTAATAAGTGATTTTACAACTTTAACTTGGGGTTGGTATGCAGAATGGAAAAGAGAAAGATCGGAAGCATTTAGAAGAGAGAAAGGATCGATCCTACTGATAAAGGTCTGGAGAGATAAGGATTTAGTTAGTCTCTGATCTGCCTCCAGATCTAGTCCTCACTGATACTCCCCTTAAGCACCTTTCAGCCCTCTTTGTTTTCCTCCTCGTTTTTCCTCATTCTTTTAATATCCTCTGTCCTTGGACCAATTATTTTCCTGACATTCTTTTTTCCTAGTCATCATTCTTGTGCTATATTTCAAGCTCCCTCCCTACTTTGAAGTCATGTTTGTAACAAAACAAAGCTACTTATGTTCATTTTTGGCTTTCTCTCCCTATTTGTACAATAGTTTGGTTTTTTTTCCCCCCTTTGTTTTCATGTTCCTCAAACAAAAGACTAAAAAGAAATACTTGCTTAGGACTCCTTTAATCCCAGGTGACTGTGCCTGAAAATCCACAATCAATGCAGCATGGAGACTTGTGTACACCCTTTCCTTTTATAATATGTGGTAAAATTTTATTTTTCTAGAAGCCCAGAGAGCCAGTAACATGAAAAAAAGTGAAGAAAATGAAGACAAATATTTGGTAAAAGCTTTATTCATCAAAAATAAAACAGTAACTAAGGACAGAAGAAGTAAGACCTTAAAAGAAATGGTTGATTTGGCCACAGACCCCATCCCCTCAAGAAAAGGATCCCATAAATGTGACTCATTTGGAGCAAGCTTAAAAAGTGTTTCAGAATTAATTATTAATAATAGAAACCATATAAGGAAAATGGCTGATGATTTCAACGGATGTGAATCTCTTGACTGTAAACATGGAAACACTCATATAAGGAGTAAAGCGTGTGAAAATGATCAAAAAGATAAATCTCATCATCCTAATGACTTCATTCAATATCAAAAAAAATTGTCTTTGGGACAGCTTCTTGAA
This sequence comes from Fukomys damarensis, assembly GCF_012274545.1. Classification (NCBI taxonomy): domain Eukaryota; kingdom Metazoa; phylum Chordata; class Mammalia; order Rodentia; family Bathyergidae; genus Fukomys; species Fukomys damarensis. The sequence continues at coordinate 13,739,099 of NW_022900934.1, forward strand.
TATAATAATTGTGGGAAGGCCTTTCACAGGAAGATAGTCTTTGCTACACATGAGAGAGCTCTCACAAGAGAGAAACCCTCTGAAGGCAATGAATGTAGACGAGCCTTCATCAGAAAGTTAAAGCTTACTTCTTGTCCAAGAACGCTTGGGGAAAGGAAGCCCCAGGAGTCCAGTAAAAGTGGGAAACCCTCACTTGGGAAGTCAAAACAAGTTCATCAAAATGTTAACATAGGGGAGAAACACTATGAAAATAATATATTTGGGAAATCCTTGAGCAAGAGATCAAACCTTACCCAACATCAGAGAATTTTCCCAGGAGAAAAATCTGGTAAGTGTAGAAAAAATGATAAATCCTTAATGAAGTTGTACCACATTGAAACTGAGAGAACCCACGCAAGAGAAAAGATCTATGACTGTAAACAAGTGGGGAAATCCTTTCATGAAAAGTCATATCTCACTCAACATCGGAGAACTCCCGCAACAGAACCTAGCAAGGATGGTGATAGGGAAGGGGCCTTGAGTCAGAAAATTAACACAAGAGAGAAAAACTCTAAAAGGAATACAGGTGAGAAAACCTTTCTCAGGAAGTCAAAATGTACTCAGCAACAGTGGACAAACTCAGGGAAAAGTCATAATGAGGGTGAGGGAAGTGGGAAGGCCTCAAGTAAGAAGTCACACTTCATTGGAAATCAGAATACTCACAAAGAAGAGAGAGCCTATGACTGTCATAAATGCGGAGAATGCTTCTGTAGGAAAACAGACCTTATGCAGCACCAGAGCATGCACAAAGGGAAGAAGCGCTATCAGTGCAATGAATGTGAGAAGTCCTTCTTTGTGAAGTCCAACCTCACAGAACATCAGAGAACTCACACAGGAGAAAAGCCATATGAATGTAATGAATGTGGGAAGTCCTTCTGCCAGAAATCAGCCCTCACAGTACATCAGAGAACTCACACAGGTGAGAAACCATATAAATGCAATGAATGTGGGAAAACCTTCTGTGTGAAATCAAACCTTACTCAACATCAAAGGACCCACACAGGAGAGAAACCCTATAAATGTAACGAATGCTGGAGATCTTTCTGTGTGAAATCTAACCTTGTGGTGCACCAGAGGACTCATACAGGAGAAAAACCCTACAAATGTCCTGAGTGTGGGAAAACCTTCTATGAAAAGTCAGCCCTCACAAAACATCAGAGAATCCACACAGGAGAAAAACCCTATGAATGTAGTGAATGTAAAAAAACCTTCAGCCAGAGGTCAGCTCTCACCAAACATCAACGAAAAACACACAAGAAGAAAACTCCCATCAACACTGCATACATACAGAAGCCTGTACCAACAGACCAAACTCAGTGAACACTGACAATCAGAGAAACCTAAATGTCAACACAAATAGCAAAGTCTTCACTAAAGGTTTTAACTAATAGGAGCTAGGGAACTAATACAGGAATGAAAATGTGGAATGCTTTAAACGTGAATGCTTTCAACAAGTGTTTGAAGTTGTTGAGGGAAATGTATAATTTTAAAGAATATGAATAAAATGTTCTTGTGGAAATATTGTTTAACTAGAAGTTATTTCAGATGTGATGCCAAATATTACAGAGAAAATGATTGAAAATTTGTTCATAGAAAATGAAATGTGGACCTTTTGTAAAAGTATGAATAATTTAAGCCATTGGTACAGCTGCATTTAATAGAGTCATTTTGGCCTAATAAAATTTTGCCTAAATTTTAAAAAATAATAAAATGAAAACTGGCCAATGTATAAAAAAGCAAAAAATAAAAGTGAAAAAAATGCAAGTTACAGTAACCTAAACAAGTAAAAATGGAAAGAAAACAATAGTAAAAGTCATTGTGAAAAAAGTTGAATTCCCACATCAAAGGCAGAGGTAGTTCAATAGTGAATTGAATTTTTAAAAATCTAAATCTAAGTGTAGTTGCAAAACAAAATATATCTAAGATCAGTTGACTAATTTGAAAATTAAGGAATGACAAAAATATATATCTTTTTCAAAACATAGTCATCTGTTAAAGTATGACCACATAAAGGTAAATCTTGTGATTATGTTGTTATTACAACTTACATGAAAGTACCATTTAGGGGGAAGATGGATGTTAAAAACCCTAGGTGAATTTGGCACACGGCGACTATGACAGAGTGTATTAATTGTCCTCCAGTAAGCATGACCCTCTTCTTTGAATAATGGATCTCCCTGCTCAATGTTAGGGTGGATAGCCATCCAATTAAACTCTATATTTCTTATCTGACTTTGCCACCAGATGGTGTCTACCTGTCCACTGTAACTCATAGGTTATGGGCAGAATGTGCACATTTATTTCCAGTAGATTTATTGAGAATGTACCCTCCTTTGGATAACACCAAAAAAAAAAAAAAAACCCTTAAGGCCACCAAATATGCAATAACAGAGGATTGGCTAAGTAAATTATGGTGCATCCAAAGGACAGAATGCCTTACTATCCATTAATAGTAGATAACTCTGGCAGAGTGTAGCTCTGTGCCAGGCACTTTTCTAAGAAATACATACATGTTAAACTTTTATTTAATCCTCACAACAACCTATTAAGTACGTGCTGTTATTCCCATTTTACAGATGGGGTAACCAAAGCACAAAGGTTAATTTGCCCAAGTCCTACAGCAGGAAAAACAGGGTGCCAGGATTTGAGTCTAGGCAATTTGGCTCCAGAGCCTCTGCTCATAACCATTAGCATCTTCTTTTTTTTTTTTTTTTTTTTTTTAACGCAACAAC
>NW_022900934.1:13741908-13751945 GCF_012274545.1 Fukomys damarensis
TTTTTTTTTTTTTTTTTTTTTTTTTGTACCAAGAATCATACTCAGGACCTTTGCACTTGCAAGGCAGGCATGGCACCACTGAGCTATATCCTCAGTCCAACCATTAGCTTCTTAACCTCTCATAAAAAGTGATCCTGCAGGGAAATATCCAATGGTTCAAAATATGTTCATGTTATTCTGTCTTTTTGTCTTCAACTGACATTTTTAACCTTTCATGGCTAGAAAATCTACAGAAAATGCTGGAAAGAGTAGGGTAAGAGCCTTTTGGCATGTCTCTTTGATTAGTGGTCTTCTTTGATTGTCATTTCTAGTTAGAAATTTTGAAAATGCCTTGTATGGATTTTATCTAGAATGATAGACAGGGCACTTGGGGGTGGAGCAACTTGAATTCTCTTCTTGACATGGCTTATAACAGTTGTATGTCCATTTATTCATCTTTAAAATGAGGCAGAATTCAACAATGCTTGTGATGCTTTTTCGTTATTATCATTCTGAACTTTGTATGTTAGCCTACACGGCAATCAGTGCATCCATAGAAACCAAAGATGAATGTACCATGGATGTGGAGCCTGTGCAGATTAGGAAAGAATGAGTGGAGAGAAATAAAACCCGTGTCTTTGGAGATGGTTGAGATTGAATTTCCTCAGCTGGGCCTGGTGTGCTCCTCCCGCCTCAACTGTACCTCCCAGTGTCCCATGTAATAGACTTTTCTTGTGGAGGCTGCCTCCTGCCATTTCCCTCACTCAGCTCACTGCTCTGAAAGTTATCACCAACCTTTAACTGCTGCACAGTCCTGATAGCCTCTGCACAGAATGACACCCAGAAATTTTGCATTCTGAACAGGAAAATAATTACCTCTGAGCCAGGCATAATAGTGCACACTTGCAATCCTATCTTCTTGGGATACTGAGTCAGGAGGATCACAAGTTAAAGGCCAGCCTGGGCTGCATAGTAAGGTCCTGTCTCTAAAGAAAGAGTTGCTTCTTGCCCTGCTCTGTGGCTGGCTGGGCTCTTGTGCCTCTTCCTTCAGCTCTGAAGAGAGGTCTCATTTCCACATGTGTCCAATTTAATGGACTTCTGTTCCTAAAGCCTTCTTTTCCTAATACTCAGAACCCATTGCATTCTGGTGGTCAGCACCATCATATCTTCTTTTTAGATAGACCATTCTGTCTTTTGCCTGTATCACTGTCAGTATCTTTGCTGCGATTTGTGGGTATTTGCAAGATGTTGCCATTGGAGGATACTGGGTAACGAATAGGAGATCCCTGAGTTGTTTCTTACAAGTGCCAAATGCATGTGAACCTTCAATTATCTCAAAATAAAAGTTTAATTTTAAAAAGTAGCATCGGAACAATCAACACAATGTGGGATAGCAGTCCCTTCTAGGACAGGGAATGGAAGATGAGAGGATATATCTCTCCTATAGCACTGGAGCAACTTTCTTAGATTTGTAGAGAGTATGAGGTTTCAAAATCAGGTATGTACCCCTCAAATGACTTCCCTTTTCCAGAAAAATTTGATCACTAATGATGAGTTCCCATTTTGCTTGGCAAAGGTCTATCTAGTTCATTTGAATGAACAAAGTCAAATCCTGTGGCTTCTCAGCTTCTTCATATTGAGAACTCAGTCCTGTTCAGGATTGTTTTCTCCATGTCCCCCTTGTCCTCTTTCACATGGCAGCTAGACTCCACGGGGGAGGGATGCACAGAGGCACTGCAGAGGCAGTAGTGGGGAGAAGGTGCTGCTCCTCCCTCCAATCTTGATGTGTCTCTGACTCTACCTGGTCTCTTGCCCTTCAGACGGCAGGTGCACGGTGCTCTCTGGTCCCGGGCACAGGTGTATGGAGCCTTCATGAGCTGACATAACGGGATTTTTGAGGCTGAATACTTTATAGTGAGAAGAAACTTATTTCTCATGGTTCTGTGGGCTGAGAAGTCTAACACAGAGGGCTGGCCTTTAGTGAGGGCCTTCTTGGTTTGCAATCCCATAGCAGAAAGCAGGAGCGGGGAGAAGAGAGAGACAAAGACAGTAAGACAAAGTCAAACTTGCAGCCTCAAGTCCTTCTGTAATTCACATTAATCCATTCTTGAGGGTGGAGCCCTCATGATCTAAACACCATCCCGTTGGTCCTGCCTCTGGTCAGAGATTAAGCTTCTAGGATGTGGTTTGGTGTGTGTGAGGGGGGAACATTCAAACCGTACCAGCCCCCTAGCTGATGATCCATGACATGAAGTCACATCAGTTACAAATGAGACTGTCTCTGTGTGGAGTGGGGCTGGAGTGTCAACTTCATTGGCTTTGGTATCCACTTGGGGGGAATGTTGAGGCACATTTCTGGTGGCTTTTAGGGCCTATGTCTGGCCCACACCCCTTCCTCTCTGGCACTGTTTTCCTCCTCTGCTTCTCAGTTGCCATGAACTGAGCGTATTTGTTCTGCCAAACTCTCCCACCATGATGTTTCTGCCCTGGAGCCAGCTGACTATGGACTGCACCCTCTTGAGTCCATAATTGTACCAAATTAAACCCCTTCTTAAACTGTGGGTTTGGTTATTGTGTCTCAGCGACAGAAAATCCGACTAAAACACCCTGCCATATCCTGACCATACTTGACTACAGAACAAAATGATAAACCAGCTTTATTTTTAATCTTTCACTATCCCTTTCAATCTATACTGCAGGGCTAGTTCTTCTCCTGCCACTGGATGAAATCTCAGGCAGCCACAACTTCTGTAGCTGCTCTTAGGTAATAAATAGATAGCAGCTGGCCCTGCAGGCAGCTGGACAGGGAAGGCAGCTCAGTGAGATTGCCATGTAACTGCTTGCCAGGGTAAAGGGATCTAGGTTATTTACTACTTGCCAGAATGTTTACTGCTTGCTCAAATATGCTGAGTCCTTGGCCTTGAGTTCTTCAGCTTCAAGGAGGCCAAGTGGGTGGGTACATCCATCTGAGCTCATGGCGCAGCCCTGTGGGTCCTGAAGGCAGAGGACTATTCTGGTACACAAAGTATGTTGTGCTGAGAGTGATAAAACGTCTCCTCTCATCCCTGTCTGCTTTGGGCAACTATAGAGTCATGGCAGTGTGACTGGCTGTCCACTTCTCTAGCACTCTGCCCACACTTCACAGAGGGGGAAGGGTCAGCTCTTGCACGGACCAATCTTCCTGTGCTACATTTACTGGGCTTGCCAGGCCCCTGACCCCCACATTCCTCCTCTGTGCCTTAAACTTATCTGGGTGTCTCGTCTGAGCAATGACCATTGGGACTCTCTGCTGCTGTCTCTTCCTGGTTTTCTTCTGTCTCTGTAGAACAAAAGGTAGCAGCAGCAGGATTTGGCCCAAGTCATCCTCACCCTCCTTTGTTCCTCCTTCTAGGAGAAAAGGTAAATCATCAGGTAATAATGCCTCAAATATCCCAAACTTCCACTAATCTTGCCTATCCCTAATCTTCCTTTCTTAGAGCCCAAGGTGACTCCTTCTAAAGCCCACAAAAGTATACCTCACACTCCAGAGCAGAGGGCTTGGGACTCAAAAACCTGATTCTGAATGTCAGGTTTACCACTGATCACTGCCTGGTTCTGACTCAGTTATGAGGCCTCTCTGGGCCTCAAGTTCCAGGGCAGCTCGTCAATGAATGAGCTGAATTTACTTTCTGGGAGGATGTTCCCAAAATGTACACCAGAGGGCTCTAGTCACACAGGAATGACTGAAACTTCCCTGGACCGAAAGCTCTTAGCCTACCAACCTCTCCTTCCCATTTCAGTGCCCATTTTCATTTATCTGCAATAATGCACAGTGCTGGGACAATGCTTTCCATACACACTGCACTTATATCAAGGAGCTAAATCATGTAGCTCTACATTTAGTCACCTACTACTTCCTCCTGACCTATGTTTTATCTGAGTGCAATAAGATATGTATTCTCCTCAGGGTCAATATTAACCCTAGGGGACAAAACTTGATTCTTGGTCCCCCCCCAAAAAAAATCGTGGTTGCTACATTGGTTAATGGCCCTTCAGAGAACCATAATGTACAAATAAATAGACAATATACTGTATTTGTAATATTAAAATGTCATGGAAAAAGGACAATTATAAGGGAAAAATCTAAAAAGACTCCTTGGAGAAGGTATAACTTTTAATATTAAAGTTGAAACTGGGTACAGTGGCACATGCTAGTGATCCCAGCTACTTGGGAGGCTGAGGCAGGAGGATCACAAGTTTGAGGACAGCCTGGGCAGATTATTGAGAACTTGTTTCAAAATTTAAGTTTAAAAAGGGGGCAGGATATAGCTAAGTAGCAGAGCTCTCCCCTGACATGCACAAGGCCCTAGGTCCAATCCCCAGTGCCATAAAGGGATAGAAACAAGTGAGAAATACTCTATGAAAGAGACTTACTCAAGACACTGGCATCGCACCAAGTTAGGGGTACATAAGATAATTCTTGCTTCTAGAATTTGAGAGTTGCCATGATACTGACCAACTTCTACAATTCCTAGCTGGGATTGCTCAGAATGGGCCCCCCTGAAAATTTAAATTTCAGCGTTCCATTCTGACCAACCCCAAGTTTCCTCTGGACCCTCACACCTCCACCCTTCTGTTCCTCACTTCATTCCCAAGCACCCATCTGCTTTGGTTCACTCTAGTTTAGATTGCATTTTCTAGAGCATATTATATAAATGGAATCCTTCGCTATATTCTCTTTCTTTTCTGCCTTCTTTCATTCCATGCAATTATTTTAAGATTCATCCATGTTGTTGGGCGTATCAACAGTTCATTTCCTTTATCCCTGCATAGTATTCTATTTTAAAGATATGCATTCTTTCACTCCCCTGCTAACGGACAGTTTGGTTGTGTCCAGTCTGCAGCCAACATGACTAAAGCTGCATGATGATTTGTGTCTTTATATGGCCGTATGTTTTCATTTTTCTTGAGTAAATACACAGCAGTGAAATTACAGGGTTATTGGAAAGTGGGCGTTGAACTCTGTGACAAAGTGACTGATTCAAACCCTTTCCCCAGAAGTGGGGGTCCCTTTCCCACTCCTCCGGGTACAGGAGCCAGGGTCGGTGATTCCAAAGGATCTTTCCCCAGGACTATTTCTTAAGTGTTGCCCAGTGTCCCTATCTATCCTGTGGGGAGAAGGGAGTGAGCGCATAACCACCTCCAGTTAGGCCAAGATGATGCTCTGCAGACGTTCAGCCTCTCTCCGGAACAAGACACACACATGCACGTGAGATCTGGAGCCTGGCAGCACACATTTAGCAGTCCACAAAAATGTAGAAAACTCAGAGACGTGCAAAGAAGAAAAGGAAAGGACATTGGTAATACCCTTGGGAGTTGTGTGTGTGTTGTCCACAGCTCAGATGTGCTTGGGCAGAGGAACGGGTTGTTAAGAAACCAAAGAAAATACCAAGAAATGGCTTGTGATAAATAGAGTTTGTTACAGCCGATTCATAGGCGGGAATGGAAAATGATGAAACAGACTGACCTTACTGACAAACAAGAGGATCCAGTGGCAAACTCGCCCATGAGGCCCAGAGATGGCACGTTGAACAGGAAAGCACCAGCAGATCTGGGGGTGGTGGGCCAGACAGGAGACTCTCAGCAGATCTGGTGGCTACAGACCGGATGGAGACTGCAGAGGTTTGCAATGCACAGCTGGACTATAGTACTCCACAATCCACAGTGCTCTGCTCTACACCCAGCCACTGCAGAACGCGGGCTTTAAAGATTAAATTGCATAGCGATGACACCATTGACTTGCTTTGTTCCAAGGTGTGGTCAGAATTTCAAGGAATAACTGACTTAGTATATGGACGGGAAAGTAGTTTCTATAGAAAACAGTCATTTACCAATTCCCAGTGTCCCTAGACAATACTAATCTGGATGGCACAGTCCCTGTGAGCTTACAATGTCTCCTTGATTTGGCAAGAATCTTGGGAACACAAAGGAGGAATTTCAGGTACATGGTGCTAAATGGCCAAGTTTTTCTCAGGGACAATACTCTGTGTGGCTCACAGTCTGCTGTATTCCCTGTCAGGCTTTTTCCTGTGCATATTAAACATAGGAATGAGTGATCTTGTTTCCTCTGTACCAAGAATGCACACTGCACACAATTAACTTTCTTAATCAGGTTTTAACAACATTCACAATCCAGTTTCCAGACCTGACTCAGCTTTGGGATTCCAAACACATGCGCTGAAGGACAGACTATGTTCCTGGGGAGAGAGGAACACGCAGACATCTCGAGATGGCATGAGGTACAGATCGACATGGAAAACCAGAGACCCGAAGCATCATCATGGCCTCCCTATATTAGACTTGAGGCCTATGAAGGGCAGAAAGAGAGTCCTGGCTCAAGTCTGGCTTACAGTGGGTCCAGGGCACCCATGGGCCGACTCTGTGGTCCTCCCCCAATCTTCAGTTGGAATAGACATATTGGTAACAGGTGCAGCTCCCACACGGATTCCTTGACCAATAGGGTAGGAGCTATGAGAGGGAGGGAGGCCAGGGGAAGCCTCTGAAATAGCCCCACCACCCTGCCCCAGCCAAGGGAGGAGATCAAAATACTATCAGGAGGAATTGTCAGATCTTAGTGTCACCTTTATAAACCTAAATGATGCTGAGGTGGTAGTCACTGTCATATCATGTTTAATTCACTAGTCTGGCCCCCGCAAAACCCAGATATATCCAGAGGATGAGAATGGCTGACTGCAAACTTAATCAAACAGTAGCTTCAGTGCAGCTGCTGTGCTGATATGTTATCTTCACTGAAATAGATTAGCACAGCCTCAGGTACATGATGTGCAGCCACTGATCTGGCTAAGGTGTTCTTTCTTATCCTTACCAAAATAGAAGATCAGAACTAGTTCATATTCAGGAGGAATGGACAACAGTATACACACCCTGTCTTGCCCTGGGGCCTCTTTCATGACAAAATCTGAAGAGAACTGGACTGGCTGTATGTCCACAGAAATCCCTCTGGTCCCCTCTCTCAGTGACACTTGCTAGTTGGACTGTTTGAAGAGGCTAACACATGGAGGTCCTGGTAAGACATAAGCACTCCAGAAGCTGTGAAGGAGACCCTTCAAAGATGGGAAGATCTTCAGAGATGGGAAGTCCTGTCAAATAAGTATAATGTCTAGAGTTCTGTGTCAGTCAGCCTTCTGTTGTTGGAACCCAAGAAAAAGCAACATAAAGGGGAAAGGTTTATATTCACTCACACCATCCGAAGTTTCAGTCCACAGTCACTTGGCTGTGTTGCTTTTGGGCCTGTGGCAAAGCAGAACATCATGGCAGGAGCACAGGGCAGAGGAGGCTGCTCACCTCATGCGGGGAGAAGGGGAGACAGAGAGAGAGAACAAATCCCTGGCCAGAGTCTGGTGACCTAACTTCCTCTCACTAGGACCCACCTCTTAAAGGTCTCACCAGCTCCTGATCACTCCATCAAGAGAGAACAAAGCTTTTAACATTGGGCCTTTGGGGGATCCTTAAGATTGAAACCATCGGATTCAAGTGAAGCTTCCTGAAGAATGATGGATTATCTCCTTCACAGAGTAAAACTATTACATCTTACATCTCCTGCCACACAGAAGGAACCTCCTCCATGCCTGGTAGACTTCTTTGGGTTCTGGAGACAGGATATTCCAAGTCTGGGAACACTGCGCTCACCCAAACAGCAGGTGTTCGCTTTCAGAGGGGACCAAAACAAGAAGGAGCTCTGTAACAGATTCTGGCTGCGATGCAAGTGGCCTGGAAGATTGGACCCTGCAACCTAACATGCCATCTGTTATGAGGTTTTTATAGTGTAAAAAGAGGGGGTAAAGCTCAGGGCAAGTCTCACTGGGTAGACCACAACTCCTATCCATAGGGTTCTGCAACAAAGCCATGTCATCTGCAGTAGGGAATTATATGCCTTTCAGTAAATAGCTCTTGAATGCTACTTGATCCTGGTAGGGATGGAGTACCTGCCCACAGAAGAGCAAATGGCCATGAAGCCCGAACTATCAAAGTGTGTCGGATTTTGTCAAGTCAACTAAGCCATAAGATCTGGCATGCCCAGCATCAGGCTAGGCTGAAAGTGGGACATCGAGGATTAAGCAGAGGAAGACCAGAAGGCACAAGTGACCTGCATGGACAAGTAAGTCAGACTCCATTCCATCCACATCGTGCCTCTTCCCCAGCTTACATGAATACATGAGATTTGGGGTTCTTTATGGCCAGCTGACTGAGGAGAAAGAAATAAACATGCTGACAGTGGTGGATCTCTTAGAAATGAAGAGTAAGGCCACACTAGTAGGCAAGCCACCAAGTCCAGGAGAAGGTGCCCAAGTGGAGAAAGCCAGACTAGACTAGCTTTCTGAGCGGCTGCCCCCACCCTAGACTGACCACCACCGTAGGCTCTTATTGTACAGCACAAGGAAAATAGAATGTTTAAAGCACCGTGTGTTTGGGTCTCTGATTGATACAGTATTCCAAACAGTAGTATATGGCTGGTTTCATTCTTCAATCCTATTCCTTGGACTGTGGGTTTTCACAGAAGAATCCAACCATTTGAAGTTAGCATAAAAATGGATATAATCATTCCATTTTAATTTAGGCTCACCATTTTACTTTTTATTTCCTTCTTCCTTTCCTTATTTCTTTTTTTCTGGTTTAAAAACATGGCCACTCATTCTTACAGATGTCGATGTTCTACTTTTTCCATTTTACTGGTAGTTATCCTTCCTTCTACTGTTGTTTCTTCCAGATTTTTGAAATACTGTTCACAGTACATCATCTATAAGTCATCCTGCTAGGGAATAGCAAGCTATAACTTAATACACATTGATCAGTCTCTCCCCCATTCCACTCCTCTACTCTCTGCAGCCTTTGGTAATCACATTCTACATGTGACTTCTCTGGGGCCAACATGTTTATATTCCGGTTACGGGTGAGATTATGCAGCACTTGTGTGTGCCTCATTTACTTCACTTAGCATAATGATCTCCAGTTCCATACACACTGTTGAATTTCATAGGATTTCATTCTTTTTATGGCTGAATAGTATTCCATAGTGTATATGTACGTTTTCTTTATCCATTTATCATTTGATGGACACATAGGTTGTTACTATTTTTGGGCTGTTATAAATGGTGCTGCAACAAACATGGGAGTGAAGATGTCTCTTCAACACACTGACTTTATTTTTCTTGGATATGTACCCAGTCGTGGAATTGCTGGATCATATGGTAGCTTGATTTTTATAAACTTGTAGTTCTACTTGTAGAGGGTGTTTGTTGGTTTTAGGAACCTGCGTGTGGTTTTCCATAATGGCTGCACTAATTTATATCCCACCAATAGTGTGCAAGGGTTCCCTCTTCTCCACATCTTTGCCAGCCCTTGTTACTCTTATCTTTCAAATAATAGTCAGTCTATGACAGTGAGGTGATGTCTCATTGTAGTTCTGATTTGTATTTCCCTGGTAATTACTGGTGTTGAGTATTTTTCATATACCCGTTGGCCACTGTCTTCTTTTATTTTTTTCTTTTTAACATTCATGAAAAAAAAACATAATTTCAGCTATAATAATCCTCCATTATATGAAAAATACTACCTTCTTCGCCCACATTAAGATGACACATTTATAATTCGCTAATATTTCTATTCTTCCCAAACTGAAAGAGTTTTAATGTTCTTACTCTCCATCTTCATCCACCCCATACTAGGCTAGTATGTTTCAGCACTTACAATTACTCTTTTCCTTATAACTTTTCTTTTCTCAGAAGCCTGCTGGGTATGGTGGCACACATCTGTAATCCCAGTACTTGGGAGGCTGAGGCAGGAGGATTGCCATGATCACCAAGGTCTGCAAAATGAGTTTGAGAGCAGCCTGAACTACATAACAAGACCCTGTCTCAAAGAAAAGGCCTTTAGATATTATTACACCATCATTTGCTTCCACTGTTATAGATAGGAAGTCCAGTGCCTGTCTCATTTTCACTCCTTTTAAAATTACTTAGTCTCTCTCTCTCTCTCTCTCTCTCTCTCTCTCTCTCTCT
>NW_022900934.1:13752019-13756313 GCF_012274545.1 Fukomys damarensis
AAATGGATATAATCATTCCATTTTAATTTAGGCTCACCATTTTACTTTTTATTTCCTTCTTCCTTTCCTTATTTCTTTTTTTCTGGTTTAAAAACATGGCCACTCATTCTTACAGATGTCGATGTTCTACTTTTTCCATTTTACTGGTAGTTATCCTTCCTTCTACTGTTGTTTCTTCCAGATTTTTGAAATACTGTTCACAGTACATCATCTATAAGTCATCCTGCTAGGGAATAGCAAGCTATAACTTAATACACATTGATCAGTCTCTCCCCCATTCCACTCCTCTACTCTCTGCAGCCTTTGGTAATCACATTCTACATGTGACTTCTCTGGGGCCAACATGTTTATATTCCGGTTACGGGTGAGATTATGCAGCACTTGTGTGTGCCTCATTTACTTCACTTAGCATAATGATCTCCAGTTCCATACACACTGTTGAATTTCATAGGATTTCATTCTTTTTATGGCTGAATAGTATTCCATAGTGTATATGTACGTTTTCTTTATCCATTTATCATTTGATGGACACATAGGTTGTTACTATTTTTGGGCTGTTATAAATGGTGCTGCAACAAACATGGGAGTGAAGATGTCTCTTCAACACACTGACTTTATTTTTCTTGGATATGTACCCAGTCGTGGAATTGCTGGATCATATGGTAGCTTGATTTTTATAAACTTGTAGTTCTACTTGTAGAGGGTGTTTGTTGGTTTTAGGAACCTGCGTGTGGTTTTCCATAATGGCTGCACTAATTTATATCCCACCAATAGTGTGCAAGGGTTCCCTCTTCTCCACATCTTTGCCAGCCCTTGTTACTCTTATCTTTCAAATAATAGTCAGTCTATGACAGTGAGGTGATGTCTCATTGTAGTTCTGATTTGTATTTCCCTGGTAATTACTGGTGTTGAGTATTTTTCATATACCCGTTGGCCACTGTCTTCTTTTATTTTTTTCTTTTTAACATTCATGAAAAAAAAACATAATTTCAGCTATAATAATCCTCCATTATATGAAAAATACTACCTTCTTCGCCCACATTAAGATGACACATTTATAATTCGCTAATATTTCTATTCTTCCCAAACTGAAAGAGTTTTAATGTTCTTACTCTCCATCTTCATCCACCCCATACTAGGCTAGTATGTTTCAGCACTTACAATTACTCTTTTCCTTATAACTTTTCTTTTCTCAGAAGCCTGCTGGGTATGGTGGCACACATCTGTAATCCCAGTACTTGGGAGGCTGAGGCAGGAGGATTGCCATGATCACCAAGGTCTGCAAAATGAGTTTGAGAGCAGCCTGAACTACATAACAAGACCCTGTCTCAAAGAAAAGGCCTTTAGATATTATTACACCATCATTTGCTTCCACTGTTATAGATAGGAAGTCCAGTGCCTGTCTCATTTTCACTCCTTTTAAAATTACTTAGTCTCTCTCTCTCTCTCTCTCTCTCTCTCTCTCTCTCTCTCTCTGGTAAGCCTTTTTATTCATGTTGCAATTTCAGTAAATTTTTGTTTAGGATGTTCCTAAAAGTGAATATTGTTCTCCATAAGTTCTGTTTGGATCTCAGTGGGACCTTCAAATCTGCAGCACAAGTCTTCATTGAAAAAAATTTCAGTGAAAATTTCTCCCAGTATTGATTTACCTATTTCCTGTCTTCCATTTGCTTCATTTCATGCACTTCCATTATTCCAATAATAAATCCAATATTGCATAATGATATAATTATTTGGTTGCCTGTTTCACTCCCTCAAACCTCTTTTGTTCTCGGTCATATTTTCTGTTTTGGGGATTTTTTAGCATATGTGTTATTTTCTGCACTTGGAATTCCAGGTCAGATTTCAACAACAATAATGCTCTACTTCATTACTTGAAATCTGTGGTCTGGAAGATGAGACACAGAACACCGGTGTGTGTGTGTGTGTGTGTGTGTGTGTGCAGTGATTATACACCTCACGTGTGGCTGTCATCGCTGACTCCAGCTCAGGTTATTATCTCTCCTCTACAGGCGGTAGCCGCTGTTCTCTGCAATGTGCTGGTTCCTTCTCCTTCCCCTTTCCAGGTCCCCCTGGATGTATTGGTATTTTCCTTTGCTACATCTTCAGGGCCGACATTCGGCTGCTGGGCTGTGCAGCAGGGTCATCCCGGGAGTAACGGATGGCTCCGTTGTCTTTGCCTCGCTAGGTCCACAGCACACCAGCTGGCAGGTTGCTGGTCCTGGAGGGGCTCCCTCCCTCTGTAGTCATCTCAGCTGCAAAGTCCAGCGTTTTCACAGGGAAGAGAGGACTCAGCACACTGTTTACTCTTCCAGGGCTCTTTGAAGGGCGGAGCGTGGGCAGGTGCAGCCTCTCCCTCAGAAGATCCTGGATTTCTGTAAATTGAGTGCTCCCAGATTTCACCACTTTTCTCGTATTACTCGTGTGCCCTCCGTGTCTGGTTCCTGAGCTTTCATGGGGATCAAAAGCAAAAAGTGACTTTGCTGGCTCCCTCCTCTAGCAGACATCTAGAACGCAGAGCTTTACTGGGTTTCGTTTCCACTGTACACCCCAGAATGTGCTTGGCTCACAAAAGGTTCAGCTGATGGTTTTAAATCGAAGGATAAGGGCAGCAAAGATGTATTTAAGCGCCCATTTCTGCTCATCTCTAGGAGGGGGTTTCACAGTATTCTAAAAGGCAGAGACACCATAGGCCATTTCACAAACCACAGTGCAGTGAAATTAGAATTGGCAACCAATGAATAGCCAAACAAACAAACAAAAGAACTCCTGTTGACATGAATATCCAAAACGTATTCTTTTAATTATCCATGTAGTTAAAGGGAAATCAAAGTAGAAATTATTATTTCTAATGAATTGTTGTTATAAGATCACAAAATACAAAAATCCATGAGATGTGACCAAACACAAATTAAAACAGATTTAAATAACTCTTTTAGAAAAACAAAACAAAAGGTTAACAATAACAAGGAGGTCTCAAGTAAAGCCGGCAGATTGAGCATACGAATCTAATTTTGTTCCCCCTGAAACATCTATTCAATATAGAGGGAAAAGATTTTCTTTTCACCTTTATCTTTTGGAAAATGTCAAATCCCCAGAAAAGGCAGAATGATACAATAAACACCCATATACAAGCCATCTGGTTTCACACTTGTTAAGATTTTTGCATGCTTGCTTTCTCTTCCTACCTCTTCCTTTATACAACATACACTTACATACACTTTTCTCGATCATTTGAAAATCACTTGCTTTACCTCTGTCTCTTCTTTTACACATATATTATGTGCGCATATTTTTTCTGAATCATTTGAAAATGAGTTACCAATGTTACGACATTTCACACTAATGTGTACATCCCCTAAGAATAAGGACAATTTCCTATTGTCATAACTGGAGGCTGTAGAAGAGAGACTCTGAAACATGCATGTGGAAATTTTATTAGGAAGGGATTTGGGGAGCAACAACTTTGAAAGGGAAGGAGAAAGGATAAGGCAGAGTGAGGAAGTGGGAGGTGCCACCGATTCAGTGAGAGCGCAGCCACCTCCTCAAGGAACTCTGGAGCTGTGGTGGCACTTTAGGGTTGACCCAAGTTGGAGCGAGTGGAGCTGAGCCCGCAGGCCTCCATGGAGACACGGGCTGCCCAGGGAGAGGGCAGGATCTTGGGTAGGCAGGACTCTTTGACCCAAGTACTTCCCGAACAGTGCTGAGAACTAGGACTATTTGCTGGAAGCGATTTTAGCAGCTGCAGGAATAAGTCCTCCGTTCTTACAGAGATCTGGGCAGTGTATATCCCACAGCCCACCCCTTTGACGCTAAGATTCACATTTTCATTCACATTCTGGGAGCTACAACTATAGGGTTCCAGAGGGCACCTTTCCTGTGGGAAATGTGTAAAAGGAAGTCTAAAGGAACAAAGTACAACTCCTGCCAGTGTAGCTGGTTTTGGAGGCACAACTGACACTTCTGCTGATCAACATGTTTGGGATTCAAAAATTGGTCTGTGTCTGGAAACAAATAAAATGCATGAGTAGCAGCATTCATAACAGGCATGTTGGATTTTGAGAATAAAATTCCAAACTGGATTTAGAGAGACATTATTACTATGCAGTGTATGAAGAGGGTGGCTTGGGCATAAAACTTTCTGCACCAAACAATGTAGCAAGTAAATATAGAAAGCAAAAAATAATTAAAAATACAAAAAAACTCATGAAAATACAATTTCTGGCGGAGGCTTAATATAGCTTCTTTGAAATCAGTAGCTCTGATAGGGAAAATAAATTCATAGAATATATAT
>NW_022900934.1:13756329-13805785 GCF_012274545.1 Fukomys damarensis
ATATATATATATTCCATAAACCTAAATAAATGAATATTTCTTCAAGTACTAAATACATATTTTTAAACATATATGGAGCATTTACCACAGTTTATCCACTTGGCCAGAAGGAAAAGCTTAAAAATTCCATAAATTAAATATTTTATAGGCTATCTTTTTGGCTCATTATCTAATATAAAAAGAAGTAAATAGCTTCAAAGGTCAGCAACAAAATGCTCACATCTTTGAATAAGTGTAAGAAACATACTGTTAGATAACCCTGGGGGCAAAAGAAATAAAAAGTGAAATTACAAATTATCTAGGAGACAATGGAAAGGAAACTTCTTCATATCAAAGCTTATGGCAGACAGAGGTAGCTGTACTTAAAGGAAATTTTATAGCCTTAAGTACTTCATCAACAGATGAAAAGAACTTAATGCTTATAAATGAATTAATTTATGCATTGCTCCAAACCCATGGCCATCCTACATCTCACCCTTTTCCTCTACCTGTGTCACCCTCATGCCCCATTGTCCTGTTTCACTGAACGTCACTTTGGCCTTACCTCATATACCATTTCTCAAACTTTTAACATATGTGTTAAAATGCAGATTCTGTTTCAGTGGGTCTGAGAAAAGGTCTGGGATTCTGCATTTCTAACATGCCGCTGCTACTCCCCATTCTCTATACACACACATTCGGAGTAGTAAGGATGTACACTAACTAACAGCAGCCAGCCTGGCTGGATGGTAATGGTCTCTCCAAGATTTAGTTAAGACACCAGCTTAAAGAAATACTTTTGGGATTGGGATATTCTCCTCCAAAATATGGTGCACGCACTAAATCAATGGCCAATATATGTTCCAGTATTAGAAACAAAGGGATTGATGTAGGATTAGCCTTTCTCAACACCACTAAGCTATTGGGCATCTTCATGCCAAAGTGTTATAGGCAAAGGAAGAAATGGCTTCTCTGCTTGGGATAATCCACCTGCAGCATAAGGAACTTGGATAGCTGCTATACAATAGGAAGTCAGGGAAACACCACGGGACATCCATGTGGTAAACAGTCTCAGCAACCAAAGGCATGGAAAAGGGCTCAGATCCCTAGAGGAAGAAGGCTTATGCCATCCCACCAGTCAAGCTACTTATTTCAATGGCATTGATGGCCAAGGGGAAAGGAAACCCAGAATGAGTAGCAGAGAAAAAAGATGGTGAATTTGAATTACTATCCAGGAACCAGTCATAGGAGCAGAAACAGTGGCATGGTTTGCTAACCTGCTTTGAAAATTTCAGGAACAGCCACAGGCTACCATCTTGAAGGACTGACCTGCATCTCTCCTCTTGGGTAAGAAATGAACTCATCTTGTTTTCATGTGTGCTCCAGATATTCTAGGAGGATATAAGTGGATCTGAAGGATGCAGGGATAGAGTGCACTCGATTCTGCATGTACCATCATAGACCTTTCTCTGGTGCCCTATCCCAAATCCCAAACATCCACTACTCATGGCCTCAACTGTTTGCCTTAATTCCTAGATGAATGGACTCAACAGGGGTCAGCCAGCTATTCACTGCTCACAAAGCCAGGTAATTGCCTGTGCTATCTACTACACTACAGATGAAGGAACCTCATGGTCCCACTGTCAGAATGGGTGAGACAGACCACAGCTATGGGTAGACTGATCTGGGAGACTCTGGCTTCCCCAAGGCAGTCTGCAGAGTATGGCATGGTGCAGCCTGAACATAAAGAATTAATGCCCGGGGGGCTGATTTTTGAACATTAGGAGATAAGAGAGGGGACAGACAGGAACCAGTGGATAATTTCTATCCATCTACCCTCCTGAAGACTTTCCAAGATAAGATATTCCATTCAGTCCCTTTTAAGTTGTACCAGGAACAGAGTGGTGAGCTATACTAGCTACAGAATTCTGGGCCTCTGAGCGGTGCCTCTCACCCCCGCTCTTCTCAGTCCTGCCTTGCTTCCCTTTTCCCTCAACCTACTCCCAGTGTGGTTGCACTCCCCACCGAGGTGTTAGCAGGTACAGTTTTCTACAGGCTCTATTTACTGGGGAACCCACGCTAAGACAACACTCTTCTTAGAAATAGGGGAAGAACAAGAACATAAGCTGAAGAAAAAGAGAACTCATTAAAATAGAACATGATATTTTAGAAACAGTTGGAGAAATCACAGGGAAAAACACATTTCTTGTAACCAAAATCCTTCGTGTATCAGTTAGGATTCTATATGCAAACAGTGGAAGTTGACTTGGGATGATTCAGCAGAAAGCAACTTGATTAAAAAGGTAATGTGTTTGTAAATGGGGAGGGGAGGAGGGGGTGAAGGGAGGGCAGGGACAAGGGGAAAAAATGAGAATCGAGACCTATTATGTAAAGGTACAGAATCCCAATGATGAATGTAACTGTATTGTATACCTAGATTGTACCAATAAACTCAATAAAAAGAAAGAAAGAAAAAAAAAGGTAATGTGGGCCCGGGATTTAGCTCAGTGGTGCCACCACCCGCCTTACAAGAGCAAGGTCCTGAGTTTGATACCTGCTACCAAAACAAAAAGAAAGCTAATGAGAAGCTCTCAGTCTTGGGGGAACTGAAAAGCCAGACTGGTCTGGTGGAAAAACTGATGCTGCTGTCACCGTTCTCAATAGCAGTAACTGCCTGCAGGACTGCCCCCATCAAAGCCTGTGCCACCTGGCCTTGGAACTGGAAATGCCACTCGGAACTTGATCCTTTCATGCCAGTTCATTCCATAAAGGTCAAATGTGCACATCTTGGATGTGATGGAGGCTAGGAGTTCAAGGTCTAACACCTACCCTGGAGGGATAGGACTCGTGATTGTGAATTCTTGCCAATCTAAAAGAGCTATTCAAAGGATGATGGGAAGTGGTGAGTAAGACAGATGCCTACTATGAGAAATAGAACAGATCCACCCCTCACAAGGCAGCTAAAAGATAAATGAAAGAGAATAAATTGGGTTAAGAAATGGTCTGGCACAACTAATTACCTGGAGTAGAGCTCACCAAAGGAAATATAAGCCATGTAATTAAAATTTTTCTAGTTGCTACATTAAAAAATAAAAGTAAGTATGTGGAATTGATTTTAATAGCTTAATCAAAAGTATTGTCATTTAAACATACAATCAGTGCAAAAGTTATAAATGTGACCTCTTACATTCCCCCCAACCCCGCACAAAGTCTTAGAAATCTGGTGTGTATTTCAGACTCACAGTCCATTTCATGTCAGACCAGTGACATTTCAAGGGCTCAACAACCACGCCTATCCTGTGGCTAGTGTGCAAAAATTTGCATCGGAGATTGCAAAGACGGAAGAAGTGAAATTGGGACCCTCTTTCATATCATTTAAACAAAATAAATTCCAGATGAATTAAAGGCTTAAATCTAAAAAAATAAAGCGATCACAATTTTAGAAGAAACGCATGATACTCTGAAAACCCAGTACTCAGTGAGACTGTTCTCTCTACCTGTAATTCAGATATCAGATAAAGGCTTAATAACTTTTATACAAAGGGCCCTTGAAAACTGTATCAGAATAAAAATGATGAGAAGCTATCATCAGACAATTCACAGAAGAACACATTCAAATGGTGAATAAGTACAAAAAGGGTGCCTAGTCTCCCTAGGAGTTAGGGAGATGCAAATTAAACCACAATGAGATTGTCTTCACTCACATCAGACTCACAAATCGGAAGGGTGACACCACCTACTCCAGTCCGGGAAGGGACACTCATCACACATGGACTGCGACTACGCCCTTGTTGGAGAATGATCTGGCAATTACAGCAAAGTAAAACAACTCCATGTATTCCTCACTCTGCATGCCGTAGAAATAAAGGCGCCAGGGTATAAGTGGATGGATCGTTCATATCAGCCATGACCATGATTGCAGTGGGGGGGGGCAGATGCCTGCCATAGGTAAAGGAATGGTCAAATAAACTGTGATACTTGTATATCATGGCATATTACAAAGCCATTAAATAAGAATAACTTAAATATCTATGGACTTGAGAGCACTGAAAGATACAGAGAAATTTATAAACTATGGCTACATTTGAATAAGAAGTAGAGAGGAAGAAAAATCTATACATGCCCTGTGTGTGTGTGTGAGAGAGAGAGAGAAAGAGAGAGACAGACAGACAGACAGACAGACAGACAGAGATATGATTTTATGAGCATGAAGAAGGAAGGATGTAATCACCCTGCTAGCAGAGTTACCTGGGAGGAGGAGAAGCCGGTGGTACAATGGAAAGAAAAGGGGGAAGAGGAGGCTAGAAGAAAAACAGTTATTTTAATCAAGGATGATTTTTATAGTCATCACGTGTATTTGAAAAGGCCAAACATTTATTTGTATATAATTCTACTGGCCAAAACTTATTAATCATTGTATTTAAAACTTTTATATTATTTACTTGATTTTTTTGATTACTTGCTCTATAGATTTCAAAACGTGTATTAAGTGTCCGACAAAGCTGCCTTTTTTTTTTTTGTTTTCTCCTTGTAGTTCTATGAGTTTAGTAGTACATGTCCCAGCATCTCAACCTTATATTACTAGGCAGGTACAAACATTAAAGGCCAAACTTATTGGTAGATTAAGCACTTCATCACTACGAAATTGTTCTTTTTTCCCTCTTTTCAAATAATAGTGATTATTTTTTTCTTGAAATTTGTTTGGCCTAATGCTAAGATTTCTTGCGGCACTTCTTTTTTGCAGGCATGTGCCTGGTGTACTTTTTCTTCAATCCCTGTGTTTACAGTGTTTCTGTATTACTCTGCTTTTGCTGCCTCATGCAACAACATACAGTTAAAGAGTGTTCTGTACTCAATTCAAGTCTCTGTCTTTTGGGTTTGTTTGCTTGTTTGTTTGTTTGTTTGTTTTTGGTACCAGGGATTGAACTTGGGTCCTTGTGCTTGCCAGGCAAGATCTCTGTCTTTTAACTGTGAATTTACTATGTTCATTTTTTATTGTTACTGATATGTTTGCACGTTTCCTACCAATCTACCTTGTGCTATTTTGTATGCCATTTTCATGTCTCTTTTTCATCTCTGCTTTTTGTTTTAAACTGATAGCACAGTATTGATTTCCCAATTAATTGTTATACTAATGACTTGGAAACTATATGTTCTGTTTCTACTGTGTTTATACGCTTGACACACATAGTTAACCATATTATTAATCAAGTGTCTAGAGATACTTAATATTTATATATTCTCAAAAGTAAAATGAGATTCTTCTTTCTCTTTTCTGGACTTTATAACTTTCTATCACATATTATTATCTTAGACTTTAGTTCATTATCATTATAATAGATACTTACCTAGGCCTAAAAATAAACTTCACTGGTTTTCTTGCTCACCTATGCTTCTTATATCCCATGTTTTCTTCCCAAGTTCATTTTTACCTTACTAGAATATATTTTCTACACCTGTGAGTTCTCCCAATGTGAAGGGATTTTGTGTTGTCACGATGAGAAAAAAAAAATGCCACTAGCATGTAATGGATAAGTCAGAAAGGACCAGGTAACCTGCAGTCCAGGATCAGTCTTACACAATGAACATTTGTTCTGTCCAAAATATCTGTCATACCCTGTTGAAAATGCTGCTCTGCACTAATGGTAAGCCATAAACTTCTGGATCTGCTCATAGCTTAAAGTAACTTTATTTTTTGGGTTTTTTGGGTTTTTTTTTTTTTTTTTTTTGGAGACAAGGTCTCACTGTGTAGTTCAGGCTAAACTTAAACTCACTATGTAGCCCAGGCTGGTCTTGAACTCACAGTGATCCTCCTGCCTCAGCCTCCCCAGTGCTGGGATCATAGGCATGTGCCACCATGCCCGGCTTTAAAACTTTGTGATGCTTTCATATTTGCTTGATAGTTTGCTGAGTAAAGGATCCTGACTTCACATACATTTCACCAGGGCACTTTGGGGATAGAATTCTGTTGTGTTCTTACTTAAAAAGTTACAAAAGAGAAGTCTGGTATCAATCTTACTCCACCTTGGATCACTTTTTCCTCACTGTGGAAGCATCCCATGTTTTCTGCTTATCCTTAGTAGCCTGAAATTTCATCACTATATGCTTGTGCGTCAGTCTTTTGGGACTCTTCCTATAAATATTCATTGGTCCTTCTCGATAAAAGTATTTCTTGAGTTCTAAGAAATTGCCTTATATCATTGTCTTGCTTTCTTGGTTTTCTTTTCTCCTTCACTATTCACATTAACCTGACGGTGGAACTTTCACATCTGCTCTTCATGGCTCCTTATAGTAGTTCATTCTTTCCAGCTTTTTTTTTTTTTTTTTTTTTTTATAGCTCTAGAGGCTGGAAAGTCCAATTGCAAAGGTACCAATGCCTGGAGGCCTTCTTACTGCATTCTGATTTAAGAGTGGTGCAGCATGGAGACAGCAAGGGAGTGTGTCTGCTTGAGTCTCTCTTCGGCTTCTTAGAAGGCCACTGATCTCACCATGGAGGCCCCGCTCTGATGACCTGTTCTAACCCACATTGCCTCCCAAAGGCTCCACCTCCAAATACCAATGCCATGTGAAGGTGGGGATTAAATTCCTGACTATGAATTATGGGAGGTGAGGCCGAGGCTGCCGTAGTGCATACCCTCCTGTGTGGTACCGAGCAGATCCTATAACAACTGCACCTCTGCCTTGCGGTTACACTAACAGGGATGTTTGAGGGACATGGCAAGTCTGGCAGAGGACAAGAGGGTACCTGCTCTTTCCCTTTGCCTTCTGTGGGGTCCCTCTGGGCATCACCCCAGCATCATTTATTCAGGGTGGCGGTGTCTGTATCTTCCTGACACACCAGCTGAATCTAGTTTGCACTTTTTCAGCCCTTTCTAAGTCTTGATCATTCCAGTGTCTTTCCTGTGTCCTTTTCAGCCCTAGAGGTGGCAGATGCTGCCTGCAGTTGCTACCCTCAGGGGACCCGGGAGATCTTTGGACGCTTTCAAAGATACCCACTTAACAAGTTTACACCCAGGTTGCAATTCTTCAGCTAGATTTGTCTCTGTTTGAATAGCTGGTGTGCTCTCTCCTGACAAACATTCATTTGAAACAGCAGAGTATCCCCAGGACAAGATATGTGACTATATACCTAACTAAAGACAAATCTCCAAAGGGGAGGACTCTTCAAAGAGAGTTGACCAGCCATAGAGGCCTGGACCCGGGAGAGTCAATGGCATAAGCCCCAGCAGGACATCCTCAGCAGTGATGAGAGAACAAACCATTCTCATTAATGGCCTGGGTAGCAGTAAAGACCTCTGCTGTTGACTGATTACTTGTGTCCCTCCACGTTCAGAAATTGAAGCCTAATCTCCAATGTGATATATTTGGATGCTAGGCCTTTGGGTGATAATTAGGTCATAAAAGTGGAATCCTTGTGCGTGGAACTGGTGCTCTGATAAAAGAGACTCCTGAGAGCTCCTTTGCCCCTTCTGCCACAAGAGAACACCAGGAGACAATGGAAGATGGCCACTCAGGACGAAGCAGCCCTCACCACACACCAACACTGACACTACCTTCATCCTGCATTTCCCACCTCCCGAATTGTGAGAAATAAGTGCTTGCTTTTAAGCCACCCAGTTTGCAGTACTTTGTTACTGCAGCCCAAACAGACTACAACAGTCTCCACTGGCAGACAAGGCTCTACTTGGTGTCTGAAACCAGCTGCACACAGTGCTTATTTAAGCTCAGGAGCACTTTGATAGCCAGGTACAGTCTGTCGGAGGACAGCCAATTCCTATCTTTTAGGAAGAAGAATTTGTCCTGGGCTCAGGTTGGTCACTAAGCTGACACCAGCCTTTGAAGCCAGCTCACTGCCTCTACTGAAGATTGGCTGACATTCAGAGCACAGACTGTCACTGATTGGTTGGCTTCAGAGGCAAGTTGGGTGGCATGAGTCACCATTAACCTGAGTCAGGCTTAAGACCAGTTCTGGTGGTTACTTATAAGTAGGGCCATGGAGCGATCACTCTTTTTCTAGGAATGTGGGAACTTTTTAATATTCACATCCCACTTGGACTTTGTACTCCATCTTTGCACCCTACTAGCCATTGTCATCGTGATCTAGTCAGTAGTGTTTTTTCCCTATTTCCAGTGCTCCGATAAGTTCCCATTATACAAAGACTATAGCTGAAACTCTTCTTACTCCTCTTCACTTTTATGACCCAACTATCCAGCTCACATTATGATCTTTCCTTACCTCCCACATGCTATTCCTTCTGCCTAGAACTCCCTATTCTTCACCCTGTACCTGGAAAACGCCTCCTCACCTGTCAGGTACCGGTGTCATCAGAACCTCCTCAGGAGGTAGCCTCTGTGGACACACTGTCCTCCTGCTGCACTTTCTGGAATGTGGGAAGGTGAGCCTAATCATTTTCCATAACATTTTAATAAGCACACTTGTTTGTCTGTCTGTTTCTAGACTGTAAGTATGTCTCTCCTAGATGTCTATGACTGCCTTGAGGATAGGGACCACATTTGTTCTGCTCACCAACACGTGTGTGCTAGATAGCATACATTCAACATTCAGCAAATACTTATGGAAAGAGGAGGCAATCTATCATGTAGGGACGTCTTCCTGTTCAAGAACACGTGCTCATTTCTGCCAGCCAGGCCTCCAAAACCAGGACCTCTGTCAAAAGTGGGCCTTCATTTCTTCTGTTTTCAACTAATTGGGCAGCTGCTCTGGACACCTCCGGTCAGTTCAGTAAAACTAGTGGAGGTATCTACTCCAGCAAAGGAAGTATAGACAGGAAAGGAACCCCAGCTCCCAGACTCAGGGTTCCAGGATTTAGGCAAGGGATGGTAAGACAGAGGGGCCCTGGGGCAGCAAGGCTATCACACTCTTGCCACCGTGACAGACAGGCACTAATTGGGCAGCTGCTCTGGACACCTCCGGTCAGTTCAGTAAAACTAGTGGAGGTATCTACTCCAGCAAAGGAAGTATAGACAGGAAAGGAACCCCAGCTCCCAGACTCAGGGTTCCAGGATTTAGGCAAGGGATGGTAAGACAGAGGGGCCCTGGGGCAGCAAGGCTATCACACTCTTGCCACCGTGACAGACAGGCAGTCACACACACACACACACACACACACACACACACACACACAACTGCCATTGGTTGAATGCCTCACTCTGAGGAGAAACAGGACTGTAACTTGTGTTATGTCATGTAACCCTCTCACCAGCTGGACGAATTAGTCTGTACTATTACCTTCATTAACAGAAGAAGATAACGCGTGTCAAAGAGGTCAAGCAAATTGCCCTGCAACCCAACAAGGATGGCAATGGTCAACCAGCATAGCCAAACCGATGCTGAAATATTGAAATCCTTCCATTTTGGTAGGTAATTACTAATAGCTTCCCCGGCCCCCTGAATCTTAACCTTACTTCCCCAGCAGCCCTGACTTCTTTCGCCACCTCTCACCCTTCTTCTCCCTGCATTCCCGTCACTAAAGGGTCAAGGCCTTGTCACACTGCAGGGGGAGTTGGAGGAGCGCCTTCTAGGAACTTGCTCTGGGGCTGCCTGTTCTGATCTGTCCTGCCTTCCTGGTTGATAAATATTTGACATTATTCATTAGGATTGTCTGCGTCCCACATAAATGAGGTCTTACTGCTGGAGACTTTGATTCTAGGACCAACCCTGGTTCTGGCTGGAGGCTTCTCTCTGGTTCACACAGGTGCAGCCCCCAGAGAGGTCCACAGCCTCCCTCGTGAGCACAGACCGGTGTTCACAGGTCCCAGCAGGTTTTCATTCCCCAAGAAATCACTGCTCCAAGGTTACCAGGGGATCTGCCCAGAGACGCTCCAGAACTAAAGCATGGCAATGCGGTGCTTTCCAGAGCCCCAACACAAGGTCAGAGTCTATTGTTCAAGCCCAGATCTGCTACATAATAGCAGTATAGCAAATTACTTAACCTCTTTGTGCTTCAGCTTCTTCTTGTGAAAAATGGGAGCAATAATAATTCCTAATTCAGTGGGTTAGGGTGAAGGTTCAATTAGATGCAGTGAGTTAAGTTCCTGGGAGTAAATAAATTAATGTAAAATCCTTGAAACGGTGCCTTCCCTCCACCCCGATGGTATATTGGTAAGTGGTAGCTATTATTTTTATTTACTGTGTGCGCTGGAAATTTTGTAAATCTCATTAAATATGCTTCCCCAGGGCACAGGCCCGGCCGCCTGGCTTTGGAGGCTGGCAATCGCTCCCTTCGCCGGCAGAGGGCGCTAGTCTCCCGCAGCACCTCAGCAAGTCCCTGCGGGGGCTCACAGCCCACAACTCCCCAGGGTCTCTCAGCTCCCGCCCCTCCCTCGGCTCCCACTCGCTGGAACCCACCGTAACCCCCAGTTCCTGGAAGCGGGATCTTCTCAAATTAAGTTAACGTGAGTTATGTGAACCCCAGCCCGCAAGAGCTGATGCTAGACTGGCTGTCTGCCTCCTGCCCTTTGCTTCCCGCTTTAAGAACCAAGTCACCATGAATTTTCTTAATGACACTTTATTCACCCGTTCTGGCCATTTTTCTTCTCTTTCTGAGGCAGAGAATTGTCTTACGGGGGAGACGGTGCAATGTTGTAGAAAAGACACAGGCTTTGAAATTAGACAGAACTGGATTTGAATACTGGCTCCACCACTCAACCAAATAACACAGGGCAGATGTCTAACCCGTCTCCCCTTCTTCATTTGCAAAGAAAGCGTGATAACAGCAGGTACTTCACAGAACGTGAGGATCAAATGGGATCAGTCATGTAAAGCCCTTAGCATTAGCACTTAGTCTCATTTGCATCCAGGCTTAAAAAGTGTGAAGAGAGGGTCAGGGATTTGGCTCAGGTCCCACTGCCTGCCTCACAAGCGCAGGGTCCCAAGTTCAAGTTCGATCACAGGCAACCAAAAAGAAAAAAAAAAGTGTGAAAAGAAAATGCAGAACAAAATACCTTGGTATGTTATTTCCATGGGGTGGAACAGACAGAAAGATGGACGTTGTGAAGTCACACTCTCTTGGGTACAAGTCAGGCTGTGTGGCCTTAGCAGGTTTCTTCATGTTTCTACACCTCAATCTTCCACATCCTGTAAAATGGTCTCACTAGTGTCTAGAGAAAGTCAACTGTTTTAAGTATGATAACACATATCACAGCCTCCAGTGTAAGTCTTGGTACATAGTATAACCACAATAAAAATTGGTTCTATTTCTTTTAGAAGATAAATGCAAGTCTTGACATTTATGATCTTCCTCCTTCAAGCAAGGTTGTTGGGATTGTATTTTGGTAGTAGTAATTGTATGTGAGAAGGATCAGGCTTAACTCACAAGTAGTCAGAAAGATTCACACACAGGGGCCAAGTCGGAAACCATTGAGACCTTCCATTCAGCCATGGCTTAATTGTGTTTATTCACATATACAATAAATATGACAGTGATCACACCTCATATACTAAATGCTGAGGCTATAGCTATGAACAAGACAGTCAACATCTCTGTTGTCATGGAGCTTGCAACATGTGGAAGTTACTAACGTGGAAGTCAGAAAACAAAACAGCAAGAGCGAGGGAGGCAATGAGAGCAGGTTAAGGGAAAGAGCCAGGTGGGGGGGGTAGATTACAAGACAGAGTGGTCAGGGGAGCCTCGTCTGAGGCAGGTTGGAAGAAGACCCACAGAAAGCAACGAGAGAGAGGGACCCTCAAGTGCGAAGGCACAAAGGTGGGAAAAAAACTGTGTTCAAAGAACAGGAAATTAGGCTGTGAGACCGTAGCAACATGAGCTAGGAAGAGAGTAGAAACAGATTAAGTCAAAAGATAGTCGAGTGCTAGAACTCCGAAGGCTTTGCAGAGCATGGTAAAAACTGTATCTTCTTTGCTCCGTCCACTCTCAAGACGCCCATGACGTGGCACCCATGGATGCTAGCAGGAGTGGCGGAAGCAATGGCATTCCTGGAAGAGAGTAGCTGCACGTAGCATCATCTTTCTGCGACCATAACAAGTACCTGAGATAAATGCATGACAAAGAGAAATCGTTTATTTGAGTTCACAGCTTGGAGGGTTTGGTCCATGGTGCGCTGGCCCATTGCTTTTCAGCCTGCAACAGCATGGTACATCACGGCAGGAGCCATGTATAGTACTGGGAGAGAGGCTGAGCACAGCAATTCTGATGTGAGATAGTTTTCCCTTTGTTATTTCTTTCTGGAAAAACAAGAAGGTCATCAAGTAAGAGTGAGGAGTTGAAGGCCGAGAGAAGACCCCAGACAGCCCCTGGGCGAGGGAGAGGGATCTGACCAGGGCCACACACACAGCAGTGTTGCCCCACACTGGGGAGGACCTGCTCGAGCCAGAAAGGCGGTGCCTTTGTCTCTGACCCCAGTCAGTTACTGGGCACAGGCATGGAATCGGTGGTGAGTGGAGTGTAAAGAGAGCTGAGGAGTTGGGATTCTCCCTGTGAGTAATCAGAGATAACAGGAATTAAGGGAGCGGTGAAGACAGGGGCTCTCAGCTGAGTGGAGAGAGAAGCGAGACCACAAAGAGGATGACAACCCTCCCAAATGTGAAAGGTCAAATGGATTAGAGAACTGAGAGGGGCATTTCACTAAATTCCAGTTTCAGATGTCATGTTAGGAGAACTCAAACACTACAGATAATTCATACACTAGCGCCTCTTCTGTGTCAGGCATCATGCTAAGTGTTGTGCATTTACCGTAACTCATTGAATTCTCATATCAACCCATGAAGGGCTAATACTGCGTTGCTGTTCATGCCACTATACAGGTGACGTAAGAGGGCCAGGGATGTAGCTCAGCGGCACTGCACCTGCTTTGCAAGTGCAAAGTCCCAAGTTCAATCCCCAGTACCAAAAAAAAAAAAAAAAAAAAAAAAAAAAACCCAAAAAAAACCCAAACAAAAAAAAAAAAAAAAAAAAAAAAACACAAAAAAACCCAAAACTAAAAAAAAAAAAAAAAAAAAAAAGAAAAAAAAAAAAAAAAAAAAAAAAACACAAAAAAACCCAAAACTAAAAAAAAAAAAAAAAAAAAAAAGAAAAAAAAAAAAAAAAAAAAAAAAACACAAAAAAACCCAAAACTAAAAAAAAAAAAAAAAAAAAAAAGAAAAAAAAAAAAAAAAAAAAAAAAACACAAAAAAACCCAAAACTAAAAAAAAAAAAAAAAAAAAAAAGAAAAAAAAAAAAAAAAAAAAAAAAACACAAAAAAACCCAAAACTAAAAAAAAAAAAAAAAAAAAAAAGAAAAAAAAAAAAAAAAAAAAAAAAACACAAAAAAACCCAAAACTAAAAAAAAAAAAAAAAAAAAAAAGAAAAAAAAAAAAAAAAAAAAAAAAACACAAAAAAACCCAAAACTAAAAAAAAAAAAAAAAAAAAAAAGAAAAAAAAAAAAAAAAAAAAAAAAACACAAAAAAACCCAAAACTAAAAAAAAAAAAAAAAAAAAAAAGAAAAAAAAAAAAAAAAAAAAAAAAACACAAAAAAACCCAAAACTAAAAAAAAAAAAAAAAAAAAAAAGAAAAAAAAAAAAAAAAAAAAAAAAACACAAAAAAACCCAAAACTAAAAAAAAAAAAAAAAAAAAAAAGAAAAAAAAAAAAAAAAAAAAAAAAACACAAAAAAACCCAAAACTAAAAAAAAAAAAAAAAAAAAAAAGAAAAAAAAAAAAAAAAAAAAAAAAACACAAAAAAACCCAAAACTAAAAAAAAAAAAAAAAAAAAAAAGAAAAAAAAAAAAAAAAAAAAAAAAACACAAAAAAACCCAAAACTAAAAAAAAAAAAAAAAAAAAAAAGAAAAAAAAAAAAAAAAAAAAAAAAACACAAAAAAACCCAAAACTAAAAAAAAAAAAAAAAAAAAAAAGAAAAAAAAAAAAAAAAAAAAAAAAACACAAAAAAACCCAAAACTAAAAAAAAAAAAAAAAAAAAAAAGAAAAAAAAAAAAAAAAAAAAAAAAACACAAAAAAACCCAAAACTAAAAAAAAAAAAAAAAAAAAAAAGAAAAAAAAAAAAAAAAAAAAAAAAACACAAAAAAACCCAAAACTAAAAAAAAAAAAAAAAAAAAAAAGAAAAAAAAAAAAAAAAAAAAAAAAACACAAAAAAACCCAAAACTAAAAAAAAAAAAAAAAAAAAAAAGAAAAAAAAAAAAAAAAAAAAAAAAACACAAAAAAACCCAAAACTAAAAAAAAAAAAAAAAAAAAAAAGAAAAAAAAAAAAAAAAAAAAAAAAAAAAAAAACCCAAAAAAACCCCAAACAAAAACAGAAAACAAAAAAAATGAGTGACTTAAGTATGGCCATTCTGCTGGTAAGTGGCAAAGAGGTCTGTATGATTACAGAACTCAGAGTTGTGACCTCTCCACTCTACCAGGTGGCGGACACTGTGTGGGGTTCATGTAATCATATTCTGCAACAGGCTGTCCCCCTACTTGATCCCAGCTGAAACAGTCCATTGGTAGCAACTTGGGCAGAGGTGAAAGGATCTGGAACTCTTACTTGTGTTAACCTGAATGGAGCTGTCAATCCTGGTGTCTACACTCCTTAGCTGAAGGATGGAATAATTACTTCAACTTGGCCAATCAGACTGCTCCAGGGCCTTGGACTTTGATCCATGAAAGTTCTGATCAAGAAAGGAAAAAAATAATAGAACATTCATTTTTGGCAATCTTAACTTCCAAAGCATCTCTGGTCTCTGTTCTCTCCGGAGCCTGATTCTCAGACTTACTGTCGCCTCTGTGAGTTAGCCATCGGCCCACCAATAAAGGCCTTTTCTGCTAAAGTTAACCAGAACTGGTTCTATGACTTGCAATCAAAGAACCTTCCCTGGCATAGCAGAATGAAAAGACAGAGAACCAAGCAAGAAGCAACTTAAATATGTTCAAGGACCATTTTCATCTTCAAAATTAAGGATTATTTTAATTTTACATCATGGATTCCCTATTAGGATTCCCTATTTTTAAGGTTCATATAGAGATTTCTTTAACTGAAATACCGAATAGTTTCTCTGGTGTGAAAAAGTATAACAGTACACAGGATCCTAATGAGATAATTAATAATGTGAAATAGGAAGTAAAGGGCTAAAGGTGTAGGGAAAGTGGGAAGGGTGGGGGGAAAGGTAATAAGGGAGAGAAAAAAATATGAGAAAATGAAAAAATGGAAATAAAGTGTTTGTAAATGTGGAGGGGAGGAGAGGGCAGGGACAAGGGGAAAAAATGAGAATCAAGACCTATCATGTAGAGGTACAGGATCCCAATAATGAATGTAATTGTATTGTATGCCTAGATTGTACCAATAAACTCAATAAAAATTTAAGAAAAAAAGAAAAAGAGAAGACACAGAACCATAAAGCAGAGTGAATGATTTATTCCTTGGATAACTGTATTGAGCAGGGCCAGGACTCAGGTACAGTGGGTTAGGCACCTAGGACACTCTCTGAGCTGTGTAGCACAGGGTGGGCTCTAACCAAGAGACCCTCTCCATTACCCCGTAAAATAGTCATTAACAAAGAACAAAGATGATTCATCTTTCACATAAGAGTATGAAGTAAGCAATTCCTGTCATCAGGGAGCTTTCTGTTTCACAGGATCATGCGAGGACCCTGACCCCTTTGTGCAGTGGCTCTGTCATCCTCCGGCACATCATCATAATCACACGGTCAGGGCTGGGTCCAGCCTGTGCGAAGGAGAAAGATCAGGGAGGAGGCAGGTCACTGACTTCCAGCCCTCACCCAAGGTTTCACGCATCATTTCTATTGGCAAAAACTACCACGGTTACCCAGCACGCCTTAGTGGTAAGTAAGAGGCTGGGAAGTCAGCCCAGCTGGCCAGCAGCGTCACTAAGGAAGGAAGGGGAAGGGACTTTGATAGACAGCTAGCGAACTCCACCACAGTCACTGCCCATGTGATGCCTATATCCCAGCAGATTCTATTCTAAGTATACTACAGGCTGCTGGATGTGAGCAGCGTACGGGGAAGGCAGAGGGGAGGGAGGATGGCACTGAGAAGGAGAACTTCGGGAGCAGCTCCTGGAGCTGGGGAGGCTGGACAGGCCATCTGCGAAGAGCAGGAAGTACATGAACTAGGCCAACAAGGAACACTGGTGGACTCTCGAGATGCAGCAGTGTGGCAGACAAAGGACGGAACTTGGGGTGAGGAAAGTTGGATATGAGTCCTAGTTTCTGGGTTGACTCCAGATAGACCCTAACCTCGCCAAGCCTCGGCTTCCTCCTTTCAAAGATGACAAGGACGGTGACAAGAACATCATCAATGACACTGAGAAATCGACGAAAGGCCTCCGTCAAAAGCAAAGCACTGTAGACCAGGACTGGGTGAACTACGCACCCAGGCCACTGCCTATTTTATGAATAGTTTTATTGGAACATAGCCACATTCGTTTGTTTATATAGTTTGCCTTTGGTGGATTTCACATCAGAGTTCAGAAGTCAATGGAGACTGTATGGGAAAAAGTATGTGCTTCCTAGACGTCTTGGGCAGTACGGGGGCTCTGGAAATGTTAGCCATGGCTGAGCCTCTGCATCCTGAGCATCACTGTTAAAGATGTTTGGAGGATCCAATGAACCAAGGTATATAAAACTGCTTTGCAGACTAAGTGCCACATAAAATGTGGTCATTATTTAGTCTCTTTGCTGGGTATCAGTTTCTTTATCAATAAAAGAGGGAACAAAATGCTTGCCTCCTGGGATTGTTCTGTAAAGCAAACTGGCTAAAATATAAACTTTGGAATCAAACAGCGAGAGAGGCCAAACCCAAGGCAGTGATACATACCTATAAGTCCAGCAACTGGGGAGGCTGAGGCAGGAGGATGGCAAGTTCCCAGTCAGCCTATTGGTGAACGTTTTAGAGCTTTCAATGGTAACAAACTGGTTCTAGCACACGTGCCATAGGTTCATCACCACTGCAAGATCCTGCCTCAAAATTTTTAAAAGGGGCTGGGAGTGTAGCCCAGTGACAGAGCACTTGCCTAGGCCAGGTACTGGGTTCAATCCTCAGTACCAAAACCAAAACTAAACAAAACAGAGAAGCGGGCCTCTTGTTCTGAGCATCACTCTCGGGATGACGATGGCTCTCTCTGAGTCTCAGTTTACTCACCTGTGGCAAGGGGCAGCATACCCTTTACATCCCAGGCTTGCTGTGCGCTTTGAGGGAGACAGCAGGAGTGAATCCCTGGCGCCGCCTGGCCGTGTTCCGCTCCGCAGGTGCGGTGACGAATGCCACCTCCCACAGATCCTACCAGAGCACAGCTGAGTGTACCCCTCTGCCTCTGCTCAGCGCCCACGGTCAGCGTTGGGTGCCGGTATAATTAGCTCCATCTCGGTAGTGAGCAGCTCACAGCCTCATGACTGTCACCTCCTACTCAGTCCCCAAACCAGTTATTCTCACCGGTAGTGTGCGAGAAGTGCCCGTTGGACCCGGAGCTCGGTGCCACCAGAGGACACGCTCAGTAGTCCTCACAATCTGGGACGTGTCACAGGCTTTTTCTTCATATTTGGGCTGTGCACGCAAAAAAAAAAAAAGAAAAAGAAAAGAAGAGAAAAGGTGGGGAAAAGTTTGTAGACAAGTGTCTCTTGTGTTTGCTGGAAAATCACGTTTTTTCTTCCAGAACAAGCGGGAGAGAAGCATCCTGTTTCTTTAAGAGGCCTCCACTAGTGGGCGGGGACTGTCGGAGTCCGCCCTACCCACGCCTGTAGGTGGGCCCGCCCCTTCTTGAGTGATAGGTAAATAACCCAATTGAAGAAAGGAAGTTCAGCGTGATAGCGATATGAAGCAATAGGAGCTCGGGCCGACCTGCGTGGGGCGGGGTCCCAAAAGGCGGGGCAGGCGGAGGCTGGAGCCGCGGAGTCTGCGGGACCTGGGCGCGGGAGCTGGGCCTAGGTCGGCGACCAGGTGAGTGAGGGGCGCGCCGAGGCGAGAGCGTGCGGGGAATATTATTGGCGAACTCGAGGGACGCAGGGAGCAAAGGCCCGGCGGGGAAAAGGGATCTAGTACCGCGGCCTGCGGCCGCCCTGGGAGCCGAGGGGCTGGAGAGAGCGGCCCTTGGTTGGACCGCGCGGGTCCGTCAGGCCTTGGAGGTCTCGGCCCTGCGAGCCCAGCCTGGCGGAAGGAGAGAGCTGATCCCCGACTGAGAAGGCAGCCGGGTGGAGAAGAGGGCTGGCCGGGCGGCCGGGAGCGGGGGCTGGGCCCGGGCCGTGGTCCGAGGGAGGAGTCGGGTGGGAGGATGGAGCCGGGGAATGGGAGGGAAGGGACTGGAGAAGGCTGGGAGGGGGCGTTTGGAACCGGCCGGCGCGATCCGAAGCCTGGGCGCTTCCCCAGTGCTTCGTCCCACCGCGTCGTTCCTGCCGGCCTAGCAGCCCCACACCGTCCACTTTCTGTCTCCACTGCTTCCCACTCAGCTCAGTCCCTCTCGCTTCTTTCCCGACAAGTTGCAGTGCCCCCAAGGGTCCCACGGGCAACCGGGACTGTGCTCTCCTGGGCTTTAGAATTCCTTTCAAAATGTAGATCTGATCTGGACCCTGGGGCTTTAAATTGGCCGCTTTCCACGAACGCTCACTTGCAGGGTCAGCCCCAGACCCTCACCCAGGCCCTGGAGGGCGACCTCTGGCCAGACCCAGTCTGCTAGTCCTGTCTGCTGGGTAATCTGCACTTGGGCCTTTTTCTGTTTCTTCTACATTCCTAGCTCTTGCCTTTCTCAGGGTCTTGCACTTAATCTTCCTTTTCTGTGCGCTTAATCTTTTCATCCTACTAATCTCCACTGAAGTATCACTTCCTCTGGGGAGGCTTCCCTGGTCCCTGACTCAAGTCAGTGCCTCACTTTCAACACTCTGTTCCTCTCCTTCACAATTCTTGCACAACTGCAGTTTTGCGTTTAGTTAAGAAAGTATTGTCTGTCTGTCCCTGTAGATAGAAAGGTCCGCAAGTAAGAAGATTGCCTGGTTTTGCACCTTATGTATCCAGCATCTCACTCAGGGCCAGCTGCTGTAAATATTTACCAAATGAACGAAGGGTGAGATTTGTTGAGAGGAAGTGAGGGAATCAGGGTCACCTGTGGAAGAAGGAAACCAACATTTAGAATACGATTTTTTTTTTTTTTTGAAATGGTCTCACTATGTAGTTCAGGCTGGCCTTGAACTCATAGCAATCCTCCTGCCTCAGCTTCCCAAGTGCTAGGATTACAGGCATATGCCACCATGTCTGGTTTAGAATACTTTTTGTGTTCAAAGCTGTGTGCTAAACTGATGCTGTCCAGGTACACAAATAATGATGCCATGTATGTTATTTGAAGTTTTCTAGTAGCCATGTTGAAAATGTAAAAAGAAAAAGGTGAAATTATTTTTAATAGTGCATTTTGTTTAACCTAGCATATTCCAAACTATTCTTGTAACATATAGTCAATATAAAATAGTATCAAGGGAATATTTTAGTTTTTGTGCTGACTTTTTGAAATTTAGTGTGCAACTTGCACTTAAGGCAACCCATCTTTGTTTTGTTTTGTTCTATTTTTTTGAGACAGGGTCTTGTTTTGTAGTTCAGGTTGGCCTTGAACTCACTGTGGAGCCCAGGCTGGCCTCCACTGCCACCCTCCTGCCTCAGCCTCCCAAGTGCTGGGATTACAGGAGTGTACCACCACCCAAAGTGAGCCCATCTTATTTTAAGTAGCCACTTTCAGGTGATCTATAGTCACACGTAGGTAGTGGTTGTTGTACTGCACTTTGCAGTACTAGACACTTTATCTAACAGTGTTTAATTTACCTTCGAGCCTTTTGAAGGAATTATTGTTATCTGCATTTTATGATAAAGAATAATAAAACTCCTAAAAATTGTTACCTGCGAGAGATCATCTTAGAGTTTGTGAGTAGAGGAGGTAAAGCTTAGATCTCCATCTGTTAATCGAGAGTACAGTCAGTTTTATCCTTCATGCTGCCTCTAAGAGGTGTCAGGCAGTTTGAGGGTGTGGGGAGTGGGGACCAGACTTCTTAAAAGCAATGGCAGAGGCCGGGGATTTAGCTCAGTGGTGCCACTGCCTGCCTTGTAAGTGCAAGGTCCTGAGTTCCATCCTCAGTACCAAAAAAAAAAAAAAAAAAAAAAAAAAAAAAAAAAAGGCAAAGGCAGCAGTACATAGCATATTCTAGTTTGCTCCATGCAGACGTCTGAACGTGTCAGTACCACCTGCCTAGGTGGCTCAAGCAAGCACAATTGATGCAGTTGAAGCAAATCCAATAGGACAAGTCCTTTTCTGACCCAGTCACCTTCCCTCAGCCCAGCCTCACCAGCTCAGCCTGGTCCCAGCATCTGGTTAGGAAATTTACTCCTTGGAGCATCTCAGTGACTCTGGGAATACTAAGCTTGACTTCACAGTCTGACCAAGCTCAGCAGTTGCTCACTGAGTATTTGCTATGCGGCCAGTATTGTTCTAGGCCAGTTGTGGTGTTTGGAGAGTCGAAAGCACAGCCTTCACCTTCGGGATGCTTATAGTGCGCCCGAAAGGACAAGACTAGATCAGGTAAAATGACAAGATGATGTGCAAGACACCACGTGGTGTGGTGAAGAACTAGAATCAGTGGTGCGCCAGAGGCTGCGAAGTGGCTATTTGGCTGAGCTGCATGATGTGTTTTTTAAAAATATTGAATTTTCACTCCTCTAGGCAGGGTAATACTACGCAGTTTGCCCAGTCCCTCCATGGAGGCTGCTTGTTTTATTACCTGCCTGGCTGCTGCAGGCATTTGAATTTATAACTCTATTAGGCATACTGGTTTCATTTGAATCCCTAGAAAAGATTTGTCGAACACCTATCATGTGCCCGGTATTATGTTGGCCACAGCTCTAGAACTGAAAACTTCCCGAGGTTCTTCCATTAGAAGTAGCAATAGAACAACACTAGCAAATGCTTCCCTTATATACGATTTTCCTCCCTAATTGCCCTCGCATATATCCTCTCATTTTGTCAACAGTGTACCGCGGCCTGTCAGGCAGGGCTACCTGATGCCAGGGAAACCTGGCCGCTGTGTTTTTGCAATGTCTTTGAGTTCACATAGTTAGAATTCTGTTACTCTACGCTAGGTATTAAGAATAATGCTTCACATCTATTACCTTGTTTAATGTTCAGACAACTGAGGAAGTTGTTAGAGCTGGGATCCAAATCCAGGTCTGTCCTACTCCAGGGCATAAGCTTCTGAACACTAAATTTCACAGGTCAAGGTTGGAAGAGATTAAAAAACAGCTGGTCCAGTCCCAGCATGCAGAGCCAGTCCAAGACATTTGTGCCTGCGGTAAAATTGTAGTGGGAGAGCTAAACCACAGTGAGGCCCTGGTGCTTCTTTTTCCCCTAATTGGTGGTGTAATTGTGCTCTTGACAACTTCTCTGGACCTCATTTCCCTTCTTTATAAAATAAGCCTTAAAATTAAATAGGCTTGGCCTGTTTAGCTGAACAATGCTGTGTTGTTATGGTCACTAGTGAAGGAGTCTGGCCCTCAGCCTGGGGTTTCAGCCATCACCAGGCCTATTCTCAGCCGGCAACAGCCCCTCCCTCTCCAAGTTCCATCTCCCTATGAAACCGTGGTGATCTGCTGATGGGAAACAATTTCTTAAAGTTCATCTGTATTCTCTGTCTCACTTTGTTTCCTCTCATTTCCAAAAATGGAGGCAAGTGGTCCGTAAACACCAGCCCCTTCTAAATCCATTGCTTAGGTTGTTGTAGTTGGGGATTTGGAAAGTTCCTAGGCAGTGAATAATCCTATCAGTAGTGTGTTTATTCTCTCTTAAAGGCAGTTAGATCTGGGAGCACTATGGAGGGTACTTCTGGTGTGAAAATCTGTGAAAACCGTTGAATACCAGGCCCTGTGCTGCAGACTAGCGGGGATCAGTACATGATTGAGGGAGTAAACACGGCCTTCAGGGTCCTTTCCCTCTGTTTGCTCACCTTCCTGAAGTGTGGGTCTCAAGCCTGGGCCCCATCACAGTCATCTGACTGGGTGGCCATTGGTGATAAACACCACAGAAATGTGGTTGGTTCTAGCACCACAGAAATAAATAAATAAAGGAGGAGTGGAGAGATGTTGACCATTGGTTTACATCCCCTTCCCGGACATTACCATCAGTGTGAACTGCTCTGGGGTTGTGTCTGAAGGCAGACTCTGATCAGAGGGTTGAGCAGTGATGGCGAACCTTTTAGAGCTTTTAGTGATACAAACAGCCTGGTGTGGCACTCATGCTGTAGGATCACCACCGCTGGTCTAGTGGATGTATCTCGGTGGCAGAACATTTGCCTAGCATGTACAGGGTCCTGGGTTTGTTTCCCAGAACCCCCAAGACTGATTTAGAGTCTGGGCTGGCAGTGGTGCTACCCGTTAGTACCAGGATTTGAGGGATGCCCCACTGTTCCCAAACTGCTGGGAGGGAGTTCCACTTTTAGTAGCTAGGGAAGAGACTGCACAAGAAATTACAAAATGTGTAGAATTAGGAAGGTCTGTATAAAGGACAGGCACAGTGAGTGCACGTGAGGGCACAATGAATTGTACCTGAAGTGTGAAGGTTAGGAAGCCACAAAGAAGAGTGAATCTGTGAACTGGGCCTTGAAGGTTGTGCAGAAGTTTGCCGGCAAGACCAGGCAGAGATGGAATAACAGCACAAGCAAAGGGGCAAGCTTAGAAGAGCATAGTGTTTGAGGGAGGAGGTGATCTGGTGAGATACGTGATAGCATCCGCAAGGGTAGGTGTGAAAGCCACTTCTGCTCCCAGAAGCCCCAAACACCAAGGAGAATAGCTGGCTGTCTACTGAGGCATTTACACACTCCTCTGAGTATAGGAATGCCACAGAGGTGTCTGCACGGGCTGAGCTGGAGTTCTCAGGGTAGGAGTTCAGGAGAAGAAGCCCAAACACTGTTCGCACACCCTTCCTTGCCACACTTTCGTCTCTGCATACCATCCTTGGAGGAGTCTTGAGTTCGGATGTCAGCATAAAGGAGACCCTCAGCTGCTATTGCTGTGGTGGTCCTCTCAGGTTCTTGCAGTGACTGTCAGAATCCTCTGTCGCTGTGGGTAGAATGGAGCCTCTTCTCAGGTGAAGATTGCTGAGGGGGAAGCCTTTACCGAGATTGTGGTCTTGATTAGAAAGAGGGTGTGACCTCTGGTTGCCTTCCTGGTAAGATTGTATTCTGTTGCTGGAACATAAACCAAACTTAGCCATCCTCCTCTGCTGAAGCAAACAGAAGAACAGGAACGAGAAGCACACATTGATCCCTACTTATACTTAAAAAGAATGGGGGAGGGAGGGGAGCTGCAAACCTTCTGGCTTTCTTCATCCTTTCTCCAGGGAGCAGATCATTTTTTACTTCCTCCCCGGAGACAGGCTCTCCCACCCTGCCAGCAGACTCAGCTCCCAGGAGCAGTCGCCGTCACTGCAGGGTGATTGATAGAGCTCTGTGGGGCCTAGTACCGTGGTGCTGATTTTATAAGCTCACCTTCCAGAAGTCACAGGAGACACTGTTCTTCCTATTCTTCTCTTGTTTCCCCAGTGTTGTCTTTGAAAAGCAGGGCTTTCATTCCTATGCCTTATAGTTATCTCCTTCAATCAGCATGAGCCCCTCTCCTGTTTTGTGGCCTTTTGAGTTTTCCACATCATTTTTTTTCCTCCCTGTGGTGTGTGAAAGGAAGTGGGGGGTGTGGCTCAGTGGTAGAGCCCTTGCCTCGCATGCACAAGGTCCTGGGTTTTATTGCTAGCACCGCAGAAATAAATAAATAAAGGAGGAGTGGAGAGATGTTGAATCCAGAAGGGGCCCCGTGGGTCAGGTTGTGGATGTGGATCTACAGCTACCCTATCCTGGCTGTTTGCTATTGAACTGCAGTACTGCTGAATGGTGGAGCAAGAAGCTATTTATAACCCTGAGAATTTTGCAGGGTTATTGAATTGCTTCCACCTAATTTCCATTTCCTTTCTAAAATGAAAATGAAGCAAGTAAGCAAACATGCTGGAAGGATTCCCTACAAAGAAATCCTTTATCCTGGGAATATTAATTATCTGGGAAATAGTACTCTAGTCTCCTACCTCCTGGTGTTTCCATGCAGAGAAAAGCACCTCTAGTCAGGGGTGCTGAGCCTGATTCTCCAGTACCACGTGTTCTCACAGTAGACATGGAAATAAAGTTATAATTGGAAACAGCATGGAGTTGGGAGGTGCGGGCCAAGGAGAGAACAGGAGACAACCTGAACAGGTCCTGTGCCTGCCTACTGGGATCCAGCCTAGCTCCTAGATGTGGAAGAGGCTGGAGCTGTTGGCTTCAACAGACAGAGGTGCTTCCTGAGCTGTGTCAAGTGCCCTGCTGCTAAGTCAAAAGACCACATGGATAAACCTCCCTGGTGGAGGAGGAGCTATGAAGAAGGGAGGTGTGTAAATGTGTAATGTGACAAGGGGAGTATGACGGGACCTCTGTAGACGTGATCAGAATGCAGTGATTAATTGGGCTTCTGTCCTATTTCTTTGCTAGAGAATGAAGGAGAGAAATAAGAATAGTACAGACAGGAGGTGATTCTCAGGTGGGTTTTAAAGTTTAAATAGGAGCTCTAATGACAGTGGAAAGGAGAGAATGTGTAAAAGATGAGATGAAAGAACAGAGCTTGCATAGT
This sequence comes from Fukomys damarensis, assembly GCF_012274545.1. Taxonomy (NCBI): domain Eukaryota; kingdom Metazoa; phylum Chordata; class Mammalia; order Rodentia; family Bathyergidae; genus Fukomys; species Fukomys damarensis. Next base: position 13,780,943 of record NW_022900934.1, read on the forward strand.
AGAAATAGCAAGTGGTCCAGGGCATAGTCTTAACTGGATTTTGGTGTTTTTTGTTTTTGTTTTGGGAGTTTTTCGGTGCTGGGAATCAATCTCAGAACTTTTTGTTTGTGGGACAGGCACGGTGCCACTGAGCTAAATCCCCAGCCCAGGATTTTGGATTGAATACCACACAAGGAAGTGGAGACTGCCTTCTTCAGACTGTGGAGGACCATTTGTTGCTATAACAGTGAGCCCTCGTTACATAGGTCTTTTCATGTCAGTGTGTTTTAGCTTTATGCACTCAAACCAGAAGTTGCCACCGACCACTTGGTGTGGGTCAGGTACAGAGCTACCTGCTTTCGTGTGGCTTTCCAGCAGCACCATGCCACCTGGCTTCAAATCCTGGCCATGAATGTACGAATTGCAACTCTGAGCACTTTTTTACTTTTCTGCCCTCTATTTTCTTGTCTTATCAAGTGAGTGATGATGACATATCTAGAGTTGCTCTGTGAATTGATATTTGTAAAGTCCTTGAAATAGTGCCTTAGCTTATATGTGTGTTAGCTAATATCATCATCGTCAAAGGAAGTACTGTGTACAAGGAAGAGAAATAACTGAAGTCAAAGACCTTAGGAGGCACAGTTCTGATGTAATTGTCTGTCTCCCTCCCTCCCTCCTGGGGAGGGACATAGAAGGAGATGCGCAGAAGACAGCCAGACTTCAGTTACCTTACTTGTTAAATGGAGGTGTTCTTCAGGATTCTTGTGAGCACCAGCTATAAGATGCTGAAGAAGTGAGTAATTGACTACAGAGGCGGCTGTGTATGACTATTACATACACTATGAGTTCTACAGTGCTGGGGGAGGTGCTCTTATTAGTGCAGCCAGTGTTAATCAAGTGCCCCTTTAGTGCCATCATCTTAAGCCACATTTGCTGCTGATCTGATCTCCATCGTGCACTTCCTTCAGAACTTTGGCTGACTTAAACAAAGGAGTTGTATTGGCAGAATACAGGGGACTTTCAGGTAACCCAAGTGTAGGGAGTGTAGCCATGGAATCTGGAAAATTATCAGACAGTGATTTTTTCTATCTCTTTCTGGGATTTTCTGACTTCTGCTTGACTCTTTGTTTTTTGACCCAGGGTCTTGCTGTGCAGTTCAGTCTGGCCTTCAAGTCACAATGTCTGGCCTTTAACTCACAGCAATCCTCTTGCCTCTGCCTCCCAAGTGCTAGAACTACAGGCCTGTGCCACCATGCCCAGTGGTTCTTTATTTTTGGATTCTTCCTGCAGAATAGCTTTCTCTGCAAGGCTCCTGGTTTTTGCTTCTCCATACCTTTGGCTTATGAGTGGATTGGGCTGGCCATGGTACCTGCTCTGCAGCTGTGATCTTACTGCTCTAGCTTCCATTGTCACCCACCTGTTTTGGTCCTTGTCTTTTAAATTCAAGAGAATGAATTAGATTAACCAACTAAAGCTGGGTATCTACTTCTGTCTGTCAGCTGTGGCAGGAGAGTGTCATTCAATACAAAATAGGCTGCCTGAGCTTTGTGGGAAAATAGGAATCTATAAGAATGGGGATTTGTAAATATCTTATGGTTAATCTAGGTGGCTGAAAATCTCCATGCTTTAAAAAGGGTTTGAAGGGGCCGGGGATTTAGCTCAGTGGTTCCGCCGCCTGCCTCACAAGCACAAGGTCCCTAGTTCTATCCCCAGTACCAAAAGAAAAGCGGGGAGGGTGTCTGAATATTCAGAACAGCGAAGAATCATTCAGGGCTAGCTTTAATAAATGAGGAGACAACCTCAGACATGTCATCATGTAGGGTCAAAATGAAGTAATAACTATAATTAATGAGCTTTAGCTTATTTATCTCCAAAGATAGTATTCAGAAAGGAATTTTTTAAAATATGATTTGATTTTTAGCATCATCAAATAAAACAAGGGTATAGCTTCTTTGAAGACTTACAAGGGCATCCTTATTTGGATCTTCAAGTTCTGATTTAGAGTCTTTAACTTGAGACCCAGAAGACACCAGAGACACACTTTTGTTCTATACTCACGTCTTACAACAGAAGAAAACAGAGACTTGGGTGAAGGGACAGGTGAACACTGTGATGGAACCAAGATGATGTCCAGAGGTCTTAGACTACAAATCTAGTTGCTTTGTTCAGCTGAGAAAAATCTCTTCTTACTTACTTACAGCAGATGTCCCAGTAAGCATAAGGCATCAAGAGTCATGGCACCACCCTGGTATGAGAGGTCCCAGCCTTGCTCTGTCCCTGGAGAAGAGCATTTCAACCAGAAATTACACTCATGGTTCCAGTTTCTTACCAGAGGTCTGTGGTGTGCCTGAGCATGGAAAAACTATGTTGAAAATTTTTGCCTGGGGCTGCATAGATTGTTGAAGCTGTAGCGGTCATTTTCAGTCCCTTTAGGCTGTATGTAGTTGCAGTGAACAGAAATTCAGGCCTGCTTAGGGGAGAGGGGAAGAGCACTGGCCAAGTCCACTCCATATTCTCTACACCCTTTACCCCTCACTAGCTGGGTGAACTTGCTTCCCCACATTCAGAGCTTTACTTTTGTCCTCCTCAAACAGGATAATTCTATTCTGCCTATTTCACTGGCTCCTGAGAACTTTCAAAAAAGGAAAGGAAAAGCTTTTTGAGAACCATTTCTTTTACATGGTCTTGCTGGTATTTTTTAGTTGAGTTCTCAAGCAGCCTCCCTGAGAGGGAAATGGCCATGAAAGCTTCCTTCGTTCTGAGGCCTGTGGGTGTGTAAGAGGCAGACTTTGACCCCTTTTTTACCAGAGCAGTTTGTGCCCACCAGGCTGTGTGAACTGACACCTGTGTTTGGGCTGAAAACTGATACCATACATGAATAACAAACCTAGCAATGGCCATACTGTGTGTGCCAGAAGAGGCAGGTGGTCCCTGTTAGCGAAGCATGAATTGAGGTGATTTGTTAAACCTCAAGGATGCAGAAAGGTCTTATTCATTAAGAGAGTGGCCTCTCCTGAACCTTTAGGCAAGGAGTGTAAATATACATTGAAAAAATCAATCAACCGAGTGACTTCCCTTCCCTTCCTGAGACCCTGGAGAGAGTGCTTCAGCTACGGCTTAGAATACCGCTAAGCGATCAGAGTTGCCTAGGATACCAGTCACATGGGCCCATCTCCTAGACTTGCTCAAAATCATTTATTTTCCTTTATTTTGGAGAAGTGGGGGAGAGTTCAGAGGTACATCCAGAACTCTTTCCTTCTCTAGAGGGGCCTTTGTGTGAGAACAACTCACCTTTCTTGAGTTTGAGCCCTCAGCAGCCCTTGCCCTTGGCATTAAGGACAAAAGAGCATTTCCTGTCCCGGTTCTCATCCCTGTTTTCTGAACTCTGTGTCATCCCACACAGAGGAGGCTCTATATTGTGTCCTTGGAGGGGGAAGGAGCAGCAGCAATGAGTAGGAAGGAGACGAGCATGTGGGAGGGCCATGCTGACACTGGGATCTTATGATGCCTGCTGAAGGGCAGTAGCCTGACGTCTTTAGCTAACCACTCAAGCAAGAAAAAATTGTCTATTCTTATCTGTCTCAGAGCATGTGCTTTTCTTCTCTCAAGGTCCGAAGACAAGAATTTACAGTAAATAGCTTTTCTAACCACCAAGTCTCTTGACCCTTCAGACTGAAGTGTCAGTCACATCAGCGTATCTTCCTACTAGAGGAGCTGTAGGTGATAGATAGGATTGTCCCATTTCTACTTGCTGATTTGATCTAAAGAGACAACAGCTCAAGGAGAGTTTGTAGTATGATCTAGAAAAATTCAAACCAAGTAGTTCCGTACGTTGCTTTATAGAATATCTGTCTTCAGATTGTACAAAATAGATACCAACGGTAAGATAAAGGCGTATTTTGTGACTTTTGCCTTCTTTCTGATTCTTTCTCCCCAGGCAGCTGTGTCTGTGTGTGTTAGAGAAATAGGGCCCACTGAGAACGATGCCACCACCCTCTGACATTGTCAAAGTGGCCATTGAGTGGCCAGGTGCTAATGCCCAGCTCCTTGAAATTGACCAGGTACGATTTTGAACCAAGTAGCAGTGCTGCAAAGAGAAGAACCATGGGAGGGGGTGTTTTTGTACCAGGGGATGCATAATGGGGTATTTATAGGCCTGGGGGCCATCAGAATCAAGAGTAAGGGCTGCGGATTTAGCTCAGTGGTTCCACCTCCTGCTTGTAAGTGCAGGGACCTGAGTTCGATCCCCGGTACCACAAAAAAAAAAAAAAAAAAAAAAAAGAATCAAGAGTAAGCACAACCTCAGGAAGGCTGAGCTTTGGGCCTGGTACCTCCCAGGGAAAATGGGTCATTAAAGCTTGGGAGATGTTTCCTCCCTGACAAAAGCTGGCAGGAAACAAGATCATTCCATGCCCAACCTAGTCCTACTTGGCGCACTCCATCTTGTCAACCTGGCATGATAGTGTATGGTTGATGGTAAAGGATCTCTCTCCCTCCCTCTCTCCACCCCTCCTCTGTCTTTCAGAAACGTCCTCTGGCCTCCATCATCAAGGAAGTTTGTGACGGGTAGGTTGAAACTGACCTCACTCTCAACACTGACAGCTAAGACAGATGAGCAGCTAGACCTTGAAGAAACCTCCACGAAAGATCTCTGGTTAGGCAGGTCCTCAGTGTGGGCTCCTGTGGACCACTGTGTTACCGAGGAGTGACAGTTCATAAGTATTTCCTAAGACTTCATAGGACTCTTAATTTGTTCCTTTAAGTCTAAGAATGCCCTGTTTGAGGTCCTGGTAGGATCTGAGACCCATCCTCAACTGTACAAACTTCCTGCTGTGGTGCTAACCTTTACCTAGGGCTGAGGAGGTTATTCTTTAACATCTCAACCTAAACATTTGTTTCTTTCTTGTGTACTCCAAACAGGCTGTCCAATTCCTTGAGCAACTGAATTGAAAATTATTCATTTGCAGCTTCCAGAAAACCATAGATGAGTAGCCCAATGGGATATGATGTTTTCTCTTATGTAGGTGGTCGTTGCCAAACCCAGAGTACTACACTCTCCGGTATGCAGATGGTCCCCAGCTCTACATCACTGAACAGGTCAGTACAGGGCAGGCCAGAGGCTGCACAGGCATCCCTTACAAGCAACTCACTCAAGGAGATAGCACTATTTAGCTTACTTAACATCCAGGTAAACAGCAATCTTCTTGAGAAGAGAGTTGCTCCCTGGGCGGAATGGGAAGCACCAGCCCTTTGCTCCTCCAGTGACGAGCAGGAGGTGGTTTTACTTCCTGAGACACTGGGGCCCTTGAAAAGAATCTTAGAAGCTCTTGCCAAGGAATAAGCCGAAGAAAAAGCAAGCCTCAGTGAAGAGCTTCAGTTTCAGGACGGTGGTCCCTCCATATCCTTATGAGGAGGGTTGGCTCCCAGGACCCCCAGGGATACCAAAATACGTGGGTACGGCATTTGCATTTAACCTAGATGGATTCCCCCATATATTCAGTCATCTCTAGATGACCTATAATACCAAATACAATGGAAATGCTGTATCAATAGTTTTTATACTGTATTGTTTAGGAAATAATGGCAAGAAAAAGAATCTGTTCCTGTTCAAAAGCAATTCTCCAGATTATTTTCAGCTCATCATTGGTCAAATTATCCATAGAAGTGGAGCCTACAGTAAAGAGAGGTTGACTATACTTTTAAAATGACCAAAATTCTTGTTGATTCAACTTGCTATTGTTTTCTGTTGTTAACTAGACTCGCAGTGACATTAAGAATGGGACAATCTTACAACTGGCTATCTCCCCGGTAGGTATTCTTCCTTCCTTAGGAGTTTATTAATTTAATAAGCATATATGAGCACCTACCATGGCCAGCCTCTGTTCTCAAAACTAGGACTGTGCAGATTGAAAAGGCTCTGCTTACACCCTGGTTGGCAGCAGACAATATGAGGTCTCTCTCAAGATTCTTGAGAGAAAGTTGCTTAGGGAGCTAGAGGAGCTTAGAGAGGGACTACCTACTTTGGCCTGGGGCTCCTAGAAAGCCCTCCCAGAGAAAGGACCACTTAGCTCAGATGTAAAGGTTAAGCCAGAATTAACTGTAAAAGAAGAAAATGAAAATCGTTCCAAGCAGAGAGCTCAGGATGTGCAGAGGTGCAGAGGTGGGGCATGTCTGGGGAGGTGGGAATGCTAGGTGGCTGAAGGTCTGTGACACCCATGGAGAAGCCAGGTCCTGATGACTCCTGCACACAGGTTTGGACTTCATCCAGAAGGAATCGGGTGACGTTAGAGGATTTCAAGCAGGAAAATACATTGTGTTTAGATTGAAGTTTTAGATCCCATCGTGAGAGTTTACCAGAGGAAGGCCGGTGGTGGGAGGAACCTCTGAGGCCGATGAGGAGCGTTAACATCCCAGTGAGGGCAAGTGGCACTGGAGATGGACATGAAGAGTATTTAGGGGATAACTGTGACAGAAATGGTGAAGTTACTAGGTGTAGATGACAAGGGAGAATTTACGAGAAGCCCCTGATATCTGCAAGAACAGCCCTTAAATCTAAGGACTAAGCGACTAGCAGGGTAGGAAAAAACCAGGAGTGTTAAGTGACTTGGGAGCTGAGAGCAGGGAGACGGTCAGGATAGAGGAAGGTGTGGTTTGCAGTTTGTGATAAGCAGAGAGAGAAAGTCAGCTGAAAACAGAACTACCCCAACCAGGGAGGTCAAATGGCATCTTCACTGAAACAGTTCTGCTGAGGACATGGGTGGCTAGGTTGTAGTGCGTGAGTAAAAGGAAGGTTAAAAAAGAATATGACTTGCCATATATCAAGAGGCTTTGTTTTAAAAGGAAATGGAGAGGGTAGTAACTCAGAGGGATGTGGATTCAAAAAGATGTGCTTTTCAAAATAAAATATTAATGTGTTTCAGAAATCTTAGTTTGCAAAAATCTAGTGAAAGGTCTCTCTCCCACTTCTGTTCCCCCTCTGTCTGTCCAATTATCTACCTGTTTGACCCTTCACAGTTGTCAATTTCTGGTGCAGTTTTTGTGTCCATGAGAATGTGTTAAGATGAGTAAGAAGAAGGGTAAAGGAACAGGACAGCGGGGTGATTAATAGAACAGAACCGTCCTGGGTCAGGACAGGGAGGACTCTAGGCCCAGGTGGAGAGAACCACCTTGGTCGCCAGGCTTGTGACAAAATGCTAATAAGGACCCAGCTTCAGTCACATTTGTAAAAGAGCTGCCAGGAAATTAAGGGAGTGGTGGTGTCTGCTTTCCTGATGAGCTAGAGACTTGTTCATCTGAGGGGAGGGGAAATGTGGCGTAATAGCAGCTAACATTTACTGAACGTCTCCATTCTGCTAAATACTTTGTCTATAGTGTAGCATTGAATCCTAACCAATAGTCAAGGAGATTGTTACTCATTGGCCCCATTGTGCAGACAAGGAAACTGAGGGCTTATGGAGGTTGAAAAAGAAGCTTAACCATTTGCCCCATTGCAAGGAGGCTGAGCTGGCTCTCAGATCCAGGCCCATCTCACTCTAGGCCATTTTCTTATCTCTCTTCTCATCTTAAGGACTTCATTCTCCCCTCCTAAGCTCCGCTAATTTAATGTGACAGTCTGGGAGTTACTTTTACAGAAGTGCTGAAGCATTTTAAGACCTCTTACATTGAGTAGTCACCTTTCCCAGAAGCACATATCTTGAGCGAGGGAGGCAGCAGCCCAGAAATACTGCCTCTGGAGGAAAATTGACATTTGGACTGGAAGTTTCTAAGCGTGATACAGACCAGTGCTCTTCAAATTGTTCTATCCTGTGACCTTTTCTCATGGTGCACTTTTTCTCCACTGTAGGATTGGGAGGATTTGTGTTTCATCGAGAGTAGTGTGCTGTTACGCGCCCTCTTTGTACCAATAAACGGAGAGGCAAGAGGAGAGATAGCGGGCCTGGCTCCTTGCAAGCAGTGGAGCTGGTCACTTGCTCAACACTGAGGATAAAGAAAGAGACTGGGTGCTTTGGTACCTAAGCTTCCTCCTTTCCAACGGAGAATGTTAAATTTAAAAAATTAAATTTAAATTAAAATTTAAAAAAACAGTAAATTGTGAGCGAGTGACTACAAAGTTAACAAGTTCAGCAAGAGAAAAGCTGAGTGAACGTAAGCAGGATTTTAGCCGTAGCTTGAAGAAAGGAAGGAAGCATCCTGCCCAGATTCCTGAGGCAGGAAGAAGTATTGTCTTCACCAGCCTTCATTTTCATAAAGCTATTTTGAAATTAATAGTTTCTGAGTCTTTGATATTCTTAGTTTCCACAGGACTATCACTTAAGAAATTGTCAGGCTTATTGCATTTTAAGATTACAAGGGATCTTAAAGGTTAGCAGAGAAAATTCACCACCTAGTGTGAAAGTTCCTTCAATAGGGTCTCTGGCAGATGGCTGTCCAGGTTCTCTCGTGGTTCTAGCAATGGGAGCTTGGTTCCTCAAGAGAAACCCCTTCTACTGTTGGACAGTTTTAATTAACAGGAAACTCCCTATTAAGCCGCTATCTGTTTCTCAGTGACTTGCCATATTTAGTGGATCTCTCTCTATATTTCCTTGGTAGTACTTTTTAAGTCCATAGACCAGAGGGGTACAGAAAAGATACACATTACTACAGATTGGCGTTGGCATCCTAGAACTTCCCTGACTGATCCCATAAACATTTATTTAGCAACTCCTAAGCAGTGTGAAAAACTAATTCTGCCTGGGGCTTGGATGTCTGCACAAGGACCCCTATGAGCTATCCACAGAGTTGTATCCCGCTGCAAGGAGCAGATGGCATATTTTGTCTCTGGTCTCACAGTCCCGGGCTGCACGCCAGCTGATGGAGAGGACTCAGTCGTCCAACATGGAGACCAGGCTAGATGCCATGAAAGAGCTGGCCAAGCTCTCTGCTGATGTGACTTTCGCCACCGAGTTCATCAACATGGACGGCATTGTTATGCTGACAAGACTCGTGGAAAGTGGAACCAAGCTCTTATCCCAGTGAGTATTGCTGCAAACTTCTCCTGACCTCCTACACTCCACAGGGCCTCTGCCCTCGTTTCCATCATCAGATAAGGATTTGACTGAGCACCTCTGTCCACAGAGTAGTAGCCAAAACCTGCTGTGCTCATGGAGAGGTCTTGTTCACTGCAGGGAGTACAAAACAGTCCCTTGCCAGATGAGTTGTAAAAACAGGGCTATAGACACTAGGAGGAAAGAAGTCAGTCCATGACAGACCTGTTAATTTATGGATGAGGGCTAGTGGACAGATGAGACCATTCATTATCTCCCGGGCCAGGTGACTGTCTGTTCCTAACCAATCCTCTGCCTACCCCGTCCTGTGCGGCCACCTCCCACCCCATGTGCACACTTGCACGCACACGCACACATGCCTGCCTTTGGTTTGCCACAGGCTTCCCCTACCACTCACCATCTGCCTGCCTCACACTGTCAGGGAGGAGGAGACCAGAACTCTGTGCCCCACCGCCGGCATCCTCCAAGTCCCTCAGGGTTGGGCAGATGTGGGAAGCTGTTCCTGTGCTCAGTAGGAAGTGGCAGATGCTTGGGTTTCTCTCTAAGCCTGTGGAGCCTAGGCTGGCAGATAGGGAGTCAGAAAACATCTCTCAGGTGATAGATCAGCTACTGAATGTTTCAATCAAACCAAGCAACTAATCATAGGTATTTGCTTTAAGTCTTGGATCTTAGCCTGTACTGAAAACACGAAGCCTTCATTGTCAGCAGCAGTGACCCAGGAGTTTTACAATCTCCAAGAGTACAGGGTTACCCCAGCCTTGGTTTCCCCCTCTTTAAAATAGGTATGATGCCTCGCATTATTGCTATGAAGAGTATTGTCAATGAGAATGTGTTGGAACATGCTAGGAAATGGGCAAATGCTTGGTTAATTAAAGAGCACTGCATAGATGCATGAAGGATTAACTGTGAGGGAGAGACAAAAGAGAGAGAACACTTTAATCCTTGTTCTCTGCCAGCATTATTACAAGAGCTCTGCATACATCATCAGCTCACCCTCCCCACAACCCTAGGAGGGTAATGCTGTGAGACAGACTCGATTTTACAGAGGAAGAAGTTGAAGTTTGAAAAGATAAAATCTGCATAGTTAGAAAACGGTTGAACAGAAATTGAACCCATATCCATATCTTTCCTCTTTCTCCTCACACTGCTGTCTCTGGCCTAAAGGTTAACATGGGATATAAACTCCCTTGGGTTCTTCCATCAGGCACGAGAGTTTGGCAGAGGTCTGAAGTTTTCTGTGTTTTGGGAAATAGACAAGTGATTCTATATCCCTGAGACAAAGCAACATGAGGAAGGCAATCCAGATCACCCAGCAGCCTTTTTGAAAAATCGTAAATACCTGGGCTGAATGCTCTGCATCGGGCTGGTTGTGCACTCAGGCACTTAAGATCTCTTGACTGACTTTTCATGGGATGTTTACATTGAAACCTGTCCCCTTTGTGGCTGCTTCCACATTTGTGTTCCCCAGATCTGAATCTGTATTATTTTGTGTGTGTGTGTGTGTGTGTGTGTTGCACGTGTCTCAGCTACAGTGAGATGCTGGCATTCACCCTGACTGCCTTCTTAGAGCTCATGGACCATGGCATTGTCTCCTGGGACATGGTTTCAATCACCTTTATTAAGCAGGTGAGGCCTCCAACATCCTGTCTCTCTCTCCTTCCTCAGTTGCCAGCTGTTCTCTGGGCTTAAGGGCAGATGGGGGCAATACAACTCGTATGTTCTGGTGAGGCTCTGCTTTATGTTCCCTGGATTTGCTTATTGTTATTATTATTATTATTATCCTCAAGCTTTGGTCTTCTGGCTACTAAAAGATTTATAACTTATTATACAGGTGCTCCTCATCTTACAGTGGGTTCTGACATACATAATAAACTCATTGTAAATTGAAAATATTGTAAATCAAAAATGTATTTAATACCCTTAATCTACTGAAAAGCATAGTTTAGCAACACAGCGTACTGCAGGATCTCAGTAGTCCACCCTTGTGACCATGTAACTGACTGGGAGCTGCGGCTCGCTGCCATTGCCCAACATAGAGAAGGAATTTTGTCATCACTGGCCCAGGAAAAGATCAAAACTCAAAATTCCAAGTGTAGTAGCTCCTGAATGAATATCACTTTGCACCATAGTGAAGTAGAAAAATTGTAAATTGAATCCTCAGAAGTCAAGAACGGTGTGCTCAGCACCTGCACCGAGAGGGTGGGACGGGCTGTGAGAACTGAAGAGATTCAAAGTGGAATTGATTGTCAGTGTTATTCAGAATAAACCAGCCAGTTGACCAGTACCATCCTTGAATCTTCTGACCTTCTTCCTCAGTGCTCCCTTTTCTTTATTTTATATATGTATATGTGTGTGTATAGATATAGATATATATGTATATATGTATAAAATAAGAATGTACATTTCATTTGCAAATCTGCCTTCTGTTTGCAAATCTCCAAGGTAGCCCATTTGAGTTGTCAGATTGAACACCATGGGTAGAAAGAGAGCCCTTCTAGTTTAGCCCTCGTTTCTTCTACTAGAAAGAGTGGTGTCAATTCAGAAAACTGATCTAAAGCCAATGAATAATATTATATCCACTGACCTAGAATTTCATCTGTCCTTGGCTTAGGATGCTGGGAATTTCCCTGCAGTGATGACATTTGGGCAAAAGTGAAGTGACCTTGAGTCGAGGACATCATAATGGGGATTGGAAAGAAGAATTAGATTAAAAGACTTCAGGGTTCTTTCTGCCTCTCAAAATGTGCAGTGTTCTCAGTGTTTTTAGGGAGAAAGTGTAATTCAGGAGAAGAGCAGGTAGAAGCAAAATGAGATCCCAGTATCAGTAAATCCTCTCCGCTCAGCTTTCTCATGCCTGACTCCTTATTTTGAAAAAAGGATTAAGGTTTTAGACTTTGAGGAAACACACTTGAGTAGATGCTGTAATCTGAGATTGTGGTATCCATGCCTAGGGAGCCCTTGCACATTGGCCAGGGCAGGGCTGTCCTCCCAGCCACAGCTCCCCACATGGAGGCATCATGCCTAAGGAGAGAGCCTGCAGGGCTGACACCAGATACCCAGCTACCCAGCTCTCTTAAACCCCAAGCTTCCTAACTGAGCTGCCCCTGTCTGGGTCTAGATTGCAGGGTATGTGAGCCAGCCAATGGTGGATGTGTCAATCCTTCAGAGGTCTCTGGCCATCCTGGAGAGCATGGTCTTGAACAGCCAGAGTCTGTACCAGAAGATAGCAGAGGAAATCACCGTGGGACAGCTCATCTCACACCTGCAGGTGTAAGAGGCCCCATCCACCCTCCCTTCACGTGTCTATTTCAGTTCTGCCTCCTCTTTGTGTATATTTCAAGTTGTGCTCGTTCCTTCATTCATCTCCTCTTGTGCATGACTCAGGATTCCTCCCATAATTCAGGCTCAGTCCTGTTAACGCTCCTGCCTGAAATCCTCTAATACTCCTTGCCCTTTAGGGTAAAGTGGAGGTTTTCCCAGTTTCCCTGTACCACCCAAGTATCAGATAGAATTAGACACTTCCTCTCCTATGGGTCTGATAGGCTTTGTTTGCACCCATGACAGTTATATTTATGTAAAAAAAAAAAAAAAACTGTATTTTTGTTACCTGTAGTCCCTCTCTTAAACTTCAAGCTTCCTGGAAAATGGTGGTGGGGGACTCCTGCTTTGATTTAAGTAGGTGCTCAGTATTTACTGGCTGATGCTTACTGGACTAATATGCTATGGGGGCAGCAAGAAGTATCAAAGTGTGAGTTCAGGGTACAGTTCAAATCTAGGTTCTACTGCCTTTGAGCTCTCTGCTTTCAGCAAGTTACCTAGTTTGTCTTTTCCGGCCTCAGTTTTCTCATCTCTGTACTGGGATAATCATCCCCACCTCCCAGACTGTAAGGATCAAGGATTTTTTGAAAAGGTTTAACACATACAGAATGGTGTGATAATTCATATATCTCCCTGCCTGGAGGCTCTGATTTGAATTCCATCATCTGCTTTTACATAGCTAACCACCTAGCCCCTAGGAGATTCTAGCACAGTCGTTCATGTACCACCATGGTTCAAGCCACCCGATGGGACAGTCATGTGTAGTCACTGGTGGTTCAAGGTAGTGGCAACGTGCTATGTATTGCTTTTTTTTTTAAGAAGCTTATCACATCATAAAATATTTTACCAGATAATAAAACAAGATAACACATGAAAAGAACTTTCTCTCCTCTCCATTCTTTTTCTTCACTTTGAGCCAGTCTGCACAAATGAAGGATACTGGGCTTCCTAAAATAAGGGTGGTGATACTGTTGACTCCCTGCTGACTCTTGCTCACTTCACCTTGTCAGACATTATCAAGAGTGCTGCCAGATTCCCCTGCCAAGCCCAGGAGAAGTCCCAGCCGACCTTTGGAAGTTGACACTGACCCTGTCTTCATTCAGCCTTGTCCCCAACCTGTATCCCTAATCCAAGTAAAAAGGAAGTGTAGTGATTTCTTTGCAGCTGATTTCACTTTGTCGATTTTAAGGGATTCTTCAGCCCCACCTCTTATCCTTAAAGAGCCAATGGGGTTGATTAAGGTGAGAGTAACATGATGAAACCTGGATAGAGAGTTGTGATTTTCCAGTGTCCTTATAGCTCCTCTCTGTTCTTTTGTCTTTGAATTGGGATTGACCTCATCTGCCTCCCCGAGAACAGTAAGGGAACATGGCATTTCTTAAGGTCATTTGTGAATACTTTCAGCCCCCAGCTATCACCAGCACATTGGTGCTCTGCTCTCTGTGTGGGGGGACACTTACTGCCCTCCATTGGATTTCCAAGGCTCCCCCACCTGACCAAAAAGTCCATCAGTCCCCTGAAGGCTGTAACCCCAGCATAGCCGATGGAGACTTCTTATCAGGTGTCGGGATTGTAAGAGTCCAGAAAATGGTTGTAGTTATTTTGTTTAAAATAAAGTTTATAGTCAAAACTTTGAACATACAAAAAGCACAATAAGTATATTATTTATCCATTACCCCACCTTCAAATATAACCACTGTTAAATGTTTGGTTATGTGTCCTTCCAGTCTTTTTCCACTCTGCATATTTTTTAACCAAATTAGGATTTTACTCCACATACTGATTGGTTTTTGTTTTTGTTTTTTTACTTGAATAATATATCTTGACCATTTCTCCATGTCAAGGATTCTTCTAAAAGGATAGTTCTAAACCTTTTTTTGTATCCCGGACATCTTTGAAAATCCAGCAACAACTTTGGGCTTTCATTGCTTCGGAACAAATATCACAGTTAACTAAGTGTGTAGAATAATTTCTGTGCCATTTCTGAGGTTCACAGATATTTGAAGCCATCCCTGAATCCCAGGTTGGGAATCTTTACCCTAAAATTTTTTAGTAGCTACTTTATCCTAAAACATGATTTTTAGAATTTTCATTTATTAAACAAAGTTGCTAATGGAAATGTTTAGGTTACATAACATCTTTTTGTTTCTTTTAATAGTACTTGAGCAGAACATCTTGTCAGTAAATCTCTGATTACTCCTAGTTAAATTCCTGTTAGTGAAATTTGTAGGTCAGGAATATACCCATTTTAAATGCCTTTGAGACTTAACACCAGATTATTATTTGTTTCCAGACTCTTAAGTGATTTTTCAAACTGTCTATAAACGTAATCTTGCTGCTCCATCCTCTAATCTCCCTCTGCTATTTTCCTCCATTGACACAGCTCCAACCAAGAGATTCAGACCTATGCCATTGCACTGATTAATGCACTCTTTCTGAAGGCTCCAGAGGACAAACGACAGGTTTGTGGCCACTTTTTCAAACTTTTCATTTGGACTCTTCTAAGAGAAGAATTCTCACTTCACCCACTGTTCTCTGTGCCGAGAGTAGAAATCCAGCCATCTCCAAGTTGCTCATCCCAGCCTTCACCAGTCAGAGCCCAGTAGGTGGCCTTGCTAGGGAACCTTCTGCTGGGGAGAACTGTAAGGGGGAACTTGCTGAATCACAGATCAGAGAAGGGGCTTGAAAGCTTTCTCCTCGGAAGACAGAGGATAAATATTTTCTGCTTCATATAGTCTGTGCAGCAACGATTCAAGTTGGCCATTGTAGCCAATAGCCTTAAACAACAGGTAAATGAGTGGGTATGGGCATCTTCCAATAAAAACCTTATTTATGCAAATAGGCAACAAGCCCAGTGTAGCTATAGTTTGCTAACTCCTAGGTTAGAGGATCCAGGAATATGTTAGGGGAGACCTTCTGGGCATCGCTGTTGAGTCCAGGGGTCAGAAATAAGTCAGACTTAGCACTAAGTTTCACATATAAGAGTCTTCTGATCAAGATTCTAAATGTCTTTCTTCCCCCTTTTTATTAGTTGCGTGTTGAGTTACACAAATTGCTGTGCTTCTCTGAACCTTAGTTGCCTCACAGTATGGGAGTGACAGCATCTGCCCTGTTCACCTCAAGGATATTATCAGGAAAAACAGGACACCTGTTTTACAAATGAGAGAACCAGAAATCATCTGAGCAATGAATAGGCATTGACCTAAGAATTAAGGGGCCTGGGACAAAGCACTTTTCTTGTCTCTGATTTGGCATATGTTCTGACCTCTGGGTCTCAGTTTCTCTTTCTGAAAAATGAAAGGACCAGATTAAATGATCTCTAGGGAACCTAATAGCACTTAACACACTAGATCTTTCTGCTGAATGCCGAAGGAGTGTACGAAAGTAAAACTTAAATTCTCTGTCAATGTCATGGGCTCAGTAAGGTGAAATCCCAGGGGATCATGTGCCAGGCTCTTAGCAGATTTTAGAGGGAGGGTCAGAAGCATCTGTGGTTCTGTCTGTCCTTGTCTTCCTCCGATGGCTGGCTCTGTGAATCTCTTCCTTCCCGGTCCTTGTTTGAATGTAAGCTGAAGCTCATTCTGTCTGCTTCTCTCTGTGCTTTTTGCTTTTTGCCAGCAGGACAAGCACCTTAGTCCTCTAGACCTGCCTGTCACTGTAAGTAGTACCCTGTGTGGAAAGGGCCCCGGCTCACTTCCAGGTGGGAGGTCACAGCTGGGCAGAAATCTAGATGTCTATGGAATGTCCAGAGAATACTCACGCCCGGGGAAGGGTTGAACTGAACATCTCATTTGTCAGGACACTTAGTACTGTAGATTAGCGTCACAGTGGGATGGGGGGGATGCCTGCCCCAGGCATTATGACCCAGTCTTTCTTTGGCACCCTGTCTTTGTGTGGGTCTGTGCTTCGGCTAAGCTCAGATTCAGATAGAGCCTGTGACTTTCATCCAGGCAACACTGCTGCTTTTCACCTGTATTGCCTGCCAGCTTGCTATAGTAAAGGCTAGAAAGTAATCCATGCCCTTCCTGGACAGTCAGAATTTGAAAAGGTTTAGACAGTTGACAAAAGGGAGTGTGGGCAATCATTTCTTGACTAGCAAGAGCTTTAGAAAAGCCAGCTTTATGAGGATATAAAAGAGGATGAAGGATTTGCTCCTCAGTACCAAGGAAAGGCCTAGGTCTGAGACCTTATATTCTACTTCTAGATGACTGGCAGTTACCCACATTATGAGTTGTCCACAACAAAGCTCAATCTCAGTCGACCTCCTGTAGCTACCAACGAAGTTTCTAGGCCACTTTTCCCCTCCACCAGCCAGTATGTGCTCAGAGATGCAAAGTAAAACTCGGTGCTCCTGGCAGCCTTAGCCATTTGGAACATGGGTAGGAATTTAGAAGTGAGAAGGGCCTTTCAGCTTGAGAAAAGTGACAGCTCATGGTTATTGGCCTTAGAATCATCTATAAAATTAAATGAAGGCAGCAGTTTGGAAAGTGAAGTCATACTAATTAACATTAGTGAGAAGTGATGGTTGACATTGGAAGGACACAGAAGAATTGTGAAAAGCTGTCAGAAAAGTTAAAGAATCATAGTTTGGAACCATTTTGTTTAGAGGAAAATAGCTTCGTGTTTTTAAAGCTCCTTAGGCTGGTAGTGTCACAACACAGAATAATCACTCGTGTTCTTTTGCATGAAGCCAAGTCCTTGGGAGTGATTAAATTATAATCATTGAAATCTCTTCAGAAATAAAGACTGTATATAATTTTTTAAAAAGGATTTGCATTAGAATGGTTAAAAATAATGGTTCTGAGAGAAACCTTGAAACTTTACTTCCTGGAAGACTCACTTATGTAAGACACTTTGTTTCCTGAGCATGCTAAATAAATAAAGCATTACTGTCAAAATCTGCACCAAATGTAATTTTAAAAAGTAACCCTATTATGTAGAGTCCCCCGAAGCACACACACATTGCTTTCTCAGCCAGTCAGCAGAGTCAGGTTACTGCTTTAGGACCTCTGTGGCCTGGCCCTGCCTGCAGTGGAGCTGGAAGAGGCACTGGGCCAGTCCTCTCCTCATTATGGAGTCAGCGCTTGATCAGAGTCCCTTCTGGCCTCGGTGGTGGCATCTGCCTAGGACGGCACATGCGGCGCGGACACCATCATGCTACTCTTTGCTCTGCGTGCGATGTCCATTGCCAGCATCCTTGTGACACAAGTGTCTCATTGTCTCTGTTCTTCTGGGAAGATGATGCAGCTGATTGTGCATTAGGAAGGAAAGCTATTTTAAGTTTTCACTCACAAAAAAAGAGGAAATTTTTTTTTTTAGAAATATGTGTGAAGAATAGTTGGTGGTGAGTGGATTTTCTTCCACTGACCCACTTTTCATTTGAAAGGAAAAAGTTTTAAAAGGAAAAGCCCCAGAGCTATGTCATCGCCTCCGTTTTGATGGTAGTCACAGGTGAGTGCCTACACCTTTCCTTATACTTACTTATTCTCCTTCTAGGACATGGCCAATGCCTTTGCACAGAAGCACCTTCGATCCATAATCCTGAATGTAAGTCCCTGGCACACACTGTATTTTGTTCCTGATGTCTTCTTACTGTTAGTGACAGTTATTTTAGTTACTGCTGAAATTAGTATTGTGCAGTGGGGCACACAGGGGAAACTTAATAGGTGCTAAACTCTTCTCAAATTTAGTTATAATCCTCTATTAAGGAAGCCCTCTCACCAAGAGTTGCAGCGCCTCCAGGGAGGGACTAAGGCCAACTATAGTGCTTGCTGCAACTCCAGCATAGTTATCCAGGGGGAATTTGCTAAAATAGGCACCAAAGAGCAAAGTGATTCACTCGGCTCACACTCTTCATAAACCTGATTTGTGTGGGGCACTGACAGAGATGAGTCAGAGTATGCTTGTGGTCATAAGCCAGGTGTGGTAGCACATGCCAGTGATCCCAGCACTCGGGAGGCTGAGGCAGAAGGATCGATCACTGTGAGTTCAAGGCCAGCCTGGGCTACATAATGAGACCCTGTCTAAGAAAAAGACCTGTAGTAGGAAAGACATTTGTCATAACACAGTGTGGTCAGTGCTTCCCTAGAGATCTGTGACCTGGGAGAGGAAGGAGGAGCTGCCCTGAGCCTTCGGGAATGTGTCTGGGTACACCTGGGTGACAGGTAGGCAGACCAGGAAGAACAGGAGTTTCTGAGAGCATCAGGGACCAAGAGGGACTGTGTGATTGGGTGCAAAGTGGAACAAGGGGCAAATGTGTCATGAGGCTGGAGAGTTTGCAGGGGCCAGACCAACAAAGGCCTTGGTCTTCCTCCTAAGTTCAGTGGAAGAAATCTGTTTAGGATGAAGAAATACCCAGACATATTTTAGAAAGAGCTGCATGCTTCCTGAGGGATGGCTGAGGGAGGAGAGTAGGATTTCTTAGGGGCATCAGGTCTGAATAGAGGTCTCCTTCCTGTCTCCATAGCGGTGATTTGGGGTGCAGGAAGACAGAGGCAGTAAGGGGAGATAGGAGATGAGGAGAAAGCCAAGGGGCTGGATTAAAAGGAAGCCATTTGTCAAAAACAAAGGTGTCTTGGTCACTTTCCTCATCACTGGGACAAAACACCTGGCACTCACAACTTAAAAAAGAGAGGTTGATTTTGGCTCTGTTTCAGAAGTCTCGGTTCTTGCAGAATGAACCAGCTTCAAAGCAGCAACAGCATGGTGGAAGGGCCTGGTAGAGCAAAGCTGCTCATGTCCTGGCAGCCAGGAAGCAGAGAAGGGAGGAGCTGGGGAGGGAGGGAGGGAGGCAGGGAGGCAGGCAGGCCCTTGCAGGTCACACCCCCAGTGACCCACCTGAGACCAAGCTCCTCTCCCAGCAGCTCCCTGAGCTCAGCCTGTGACCCAGTCACTTCCCATGAGCACATGAGGCTTTGGGACGGGGGCACTGTCTGTCTACACCATCACAAGGGGAAGATGGAGAGACCACAGTGAAGGAGGAATAAAGGAAAGCTCAGGAGTCAAGAGCGAAAGACTTAAATGCCGATCGTGGACTCTGCAGTCACCCAGCCCTCTGTCATTTTCTAATCTGCTTTAATCTCCAGCAGTTCATATTGCTTCTCTGGGCTTTTGATTTGCTCACGTGAGTGTGAGGACTAAATTCACTAATACACAGACAGTGCTCAGCAGGGTGCCTGGCACCTGGTAGGTAGTCTTTGCTGTGTAGGCAAACAGGGCTTGAAGGTGAGAGAATCCACAAAGTAAACTCCGAGTACTTGTGCATGGATTGGTCGGCTGCTGTAAGCCCACAGAGTGCCCAGCTCCTCCCTGATGACTGCTTCTGTGCTGATCACAGGCAAGCTAGCAGCCTGGCAGGAAGCCCCAAAGAGATGCTGGAACACTGCTCTTAAGTGGCAGTGGACAGGTTCTCAGGCATTGCTGTGGATACTCCTGAGCAGCTATTGGGGCAACTTCCATTATATGTGAGGGTGAGGGTTCCCTTCTGGGTGAAATGCAGTTGTATCTGAGACTTTGTGAGTGGGTTTAGAAGTTCAGCTTATTTCTGTGATCAAGCAAAGATTCCACTACAGAAGACAATTGAACGTTGAGACTTAAATGATTTGCCAGCACATGGTTAATTCAAGCTCACTGAAGTCCAGGGCTTTAGCTGAGTCAGAGATCCAGAGAGCCTAGGTCCTGAAATGTGCGATGTCCAGGTGAGGTCAAGGTGCCTTCAGATGAAACCTCTGAAACTACAGCTCATCCAGCTGGAGCTGGGCTTCTTCAAACCACTGCTGGCTAATTACTTTCCCGACGTGATCTCTTTTCAGTTCAAGAAAGGAGACAAGGGTGAGTGAAAACCAAAGGCGTGTCAACTTTCATCACTGTTCAAAGCTGTTTCATAAATTATCTTGAGAAGTGAGAGGAAAGACTAAGGATCGACAAGGAGAAATCTGGGGGAAAGGGAGGAGACCATAGAGAAGAGAAGGCTTACAATGAGGCAGGGGAAGAGTTGTGGAGAGGGGCAGGAAGCAGCAGGGTCAGAGAAGAGAGCTGCGCCAGGAGGGACGAGAATGCTTGGGAGGGGAGAGAATCACTGAGACTGAGCTAGGGGTGAGACGGCGGGAGGGCGAGTGACTGGGCTGGCACCAGAGTCCGGGACCAGTGTCCTCTTCAGAGGGAGGGTGGGGCACGATCTAGCTCGAGCACATTGCAAACCTCTGGTGTATGGGAATGCTGTCTGAAGTGGTCATCACCTGAGCGCTTAAAAGGAGTCCGCTGTGGCTGGGGAACTGAATGTGTGGTTTGAATTTGAGTTAAATTTAAAGACCCGTGTGCAGCTTGTGCAGCTCTCGAGTGCAAACCTTGAGAATAAGCCGGGAATCACACAGCTGGAAAGGAGGTCTGGAGCAATCCTAGACGACAGAATCCTAACACAGTACATGGGTTGTGTAAAATGTTCTACCATGTGCTAGCAGTGTTAAAAAAGGAATAGCAGAAGTGAAGTTGAATGATAAGGCTTCCTCAGCTCCAGAAACCCAAAACATCACTTCAACATGAAATAAATAGAAAACACTATTAATAATATACGTTACATTTTCTTTTTCGAACTAAGGCACTGAGGTCTGGTGTGCATTTGACACAGCACATCTCACTGGCAACTGGCAACAAGTCAGGTGTTCAACACCACGTGTGCCTAGTGGCCACCAAATCAGACTGTGCAGGTTTAAAGAGATTGATCTAGAGCCAGTGCAAGCTAAAGTGCCAGGGAGCTTTGAAAAGAGAATGCTTAGGCTAGAGAGCTCTAGAATAAGACTGTACAGTAAATGTTTCTGTGCTGATGGAAACTCTCTATGCCTGCTCTATATCATAGCTACTAGCCACAGTGGCTGATAACCATTACAGAACTGAAGTTCTCATTGAAATGTAAATAGCCACATGTGGCTAGTGGCTACCACACTGGACAGCACACTTCTAGAGACAGGGCTCCTGAGTAAGAGAACCTAAGGGACACTGAGGTCACACGTGGGAAACTGGACAAGAGGCTCATTTGGGCAACAAAGGACCTAGGGTGACAGGATTTGGGATGGTGCATTAGACAAGGAAAGGGAGCTGTGAAATATGTCCAGGGGAGCAAGGAGGAAAGAACAGGACATCGTGGGCATAAGAACAGGGTGGTCAGGCTCTAATCATCAGGACAGAGGAAGTCCTAGCATACATGAGAAAGACAGATGAGGACCTAA
Organism: Fukomys damarensis; assembly: GCF_012274545.1. Lineage (NCBI taxonomy): Eukaryota > Metazoa > Chordata > Mammalia > Rodentia > Bathyergidae > Fukomys > Fukomys damarensis. Next base: position 13,802,508 of record NW_022900934.1, read on the forward strand.
AGTGGTGTTGGGCATTGGGTCAAAGGGAGGAGTGATGAGCCACCAGGCAGGGTGGGGGCAGAGTGGGGAGGACAGAGTCGGAGAAGGGAGAGGGACATGGTGTGGGAGACACAGGCGGTGGAAGGAAGACAGGGACATGGCAGAAAGGGGAGGGTGGCATGAGTGGTTGGACACGAGAATTAGATGTTTCTTCTTTGTGTAGGCGGCCCAATATGATTTAAAGAAAATGACCTTTTCTAAAACCTCACCACTGGGTGAAACCGTCTAAGATGTTTCTACTTTTCTAAGACAAAGTGGCCGTTGCGCATGCACTCTCCATTGTCCTGGATTCACTAATCTTGTGAGGTGCCTGACTGGAGTGGATCTAGTCTTCTGACCTCGAGGATTTGCCTCCCCCATCTCTGGCGAGGTTCAGATGGGGGGCCCTTCATCCCACTTCCCTCTTCCCAAAGGAGTGCAAGGGAAGGGATTGTGCCCTTGGTTTTAGTGAATCATCTCTGTCTGAGTTCAGCCCATTCATCCTCCATCCCCTTCTAGAACATGAAGTCCCTATGTGTAGGAGGAAACTCATTTCCTGCCTGGTACACTTTCCCCCCACTAGCATGGATGTGGCTCTTCAAAAAAGAGACAATTAGTTCAGCCCTGTTCCCTGCCTTTGCTTTTCTAGCATGTGATCCGAGGGAATCGCCCAATCAAAACTGAGATGGCCCATCAGCTCTATGTCCTCCAGGTCCTGACTTTTAACCTTCTGGAAGAAAGGATGATGACTAAGATGGACCCCAATGATCAGGCAGGTGCTAAGTGGAGCAGTTCTGTCCCAACTAAAATCGTGCTGTTTTCTCATGGCTGTGGTGCATTCCCCCTCAGTCTGTGTGCCGGGCAGGCAGTGTGTGGGTGGCCTTCATTTGCAGAAGTGGTTTGTGTCTGCTGTGAGAAACTATTGCTCTAGTGTGGTCTGCCTGCTGGGGCCTCTATGAGCCAGCCCATTTCTTTTCGCTGTGGTAAAGGTAATGGCTCCCAAAAGACTTATTGGGTCCAGAATTTGTCCTGGGGGAGCCTGAGCTGCCCCATGTTCTCTTCCTTGCTTCCCCTGACCAGCTCATTTACCTACTGACTGCATCTTCACTCAGGCTCAGAGAGACATTATATTTGAACTGAGGAGGATTGCATTCGACGCAGAGTCTGACTCTAGCAATGTCCCTGGGAGTGGGACTGAAAAACGCAAAGCCATGTACACCAAGGACTACAAAATGCTGGGATTTACTGTGAGTACCCCCAAGCTTAGAGGTGGTAGGCTGTCATCCTTGATGACCACTACGATGGCCTGATAGCTCCTCCTTCACAGTAGTGACCCTGCAGTAGATATCAGTCAGAAGGAGAGGGTCATGGTACTTGGTTTGCCTTGGCAGTGGCACATTTGCAAGTTTATTGCAACATTAGGTACCATAAAAACAAATTCATAAGTAGGAGGGCCCAGAAGGTCAGGTAGAGAGGGACCTGTTCCCCAAAGCAGCTACATACTTTGCAAAGCTAAGGTGACCGTTTTATGGTAGGATGTGGTTTGAGGGTATGCTTACTTTGATTAATAAGTACTTACTGCACACCTACTCCATGCCTGGAAGCATGCTAGGTGCCAGGGATACCAGATGAGGCAGCCTCAGTCCAACTTGAGCTCAATTTAGCAGTAGAAGCAGGCGTGTAAAAAGAGCTGGGCCAGAGGGCCATGAGTACAAAGCACTGGCAGCAGACAGAGGGAGAAGGCAGTGGGCTTCCCCACAGGGCATTCACATAAAAGGACACCACCAAGTCTCGGGTCTGTGTTTCTCCAGAACCATATCAACCCGGCCTTGGACTTCACCCAGACACCTCCTGGAATGCTAGCCTTGGACAACATGCTGTACTTGGCTAAAGTCCACCAGGACACCTACATCCGGGTAAAGAACGGTTGGCTTCTCATTCCCCTTCCCCTTTCTTGCCTTCCTCCTTTAATCTCACCCTGTTCTTCCCCTACAGATTGTCCTGGAGAACAGCAGCCGAGAAGACAAACACGAATGCCCCTTTGGCCGAAGTGCCATTGAGCTCACCAAAATGCTCTGTGAAATCTTACAGGTTGGGGAACTGCGTAAGTGTCTGTAGCTCCTTCTGCTCCCTCAGCTAGTGAGTGTTGTCACCAAAAGCCTGGTGAGACTGGAGATCTGGACAGTTAGAAGTCAGGGGGACTGGACAGCCTTTTGGAGGTTTCTAATTACTGCATGAGCTGATGAGAATCCATCTTATTCTTGCTTCTGGGAGCCATGGCCCTTGATCTGCCTTGAGCTGATAATTTGAGCATGTGCAGAAGCTGCATGTGAGGGCCGGCTAAGTCTGTAACAGGGTAGAGGCAGACCGAGAAAAACACCCTGCAGAAGAAGCTGAGGAAGTGAAGAAAGGCCCATCCCACTCTGGTTGGTAGCCACTGGCCTGGTCTGCTCTTGTTCCATGGGGCTGCGGTGCAGGAAATCCAGTGTTTGTGAGCTCCTGAGACCTTGTAGGCAAAACCATCATGGTTTCACTATTCTCTTCTCCAGCAAATGAAGGGCGCAATGACTATCACCCGATGTTCTTTACCCACGATCGAGCATTTGAAGAGCTCTTTGGAATCTGCATCCAGCTGCTGAACAAGACTTGGAAGGAGATGAGGGCAACAGCAGAGGACTTTAACAAGGTCAGTGTCACAGAGCTGCTCTGAAGCCCATAGAAGGAGATAGCCTCAGACAGCAGCTGGCCAGAGCCTGGAGAATCCCTGAGCTGAAAAACTAGCTTGGTCTGCCCTGCTGAGTCACAAGACTAAGACATCGGAGAACCTCAGTCCCATCTGGCTGTGACTCCTTCTATAACCTTGGAGGGGAGTCTGCCCCTTGGTGCTCAGATCTCTTGCTCAATGAAGCCAGTACCTGAGCCCCCATCTTCCTTAGGGCTCAGGAAAATAGCACAGCAGAAAAGCTGTGGTTTACTGTGCACCTACCATGTGCAGTCCCTTAACTGAAGAGGTTAGAGGCGGCAGGGAATCGCTGTGCTGTACAAAGCATAGGTGCTTCATTGTCATCCATTGCTTTCTCTCCATGTAGAGCACTGCTAAGTCTTCACAAGCTGACAGTCTAGGAGCTGAGTGTTTGAAGTTGATCATCTCATCATAAAAAATTTGAAAACAGCTGGGCATGGTGGCGCTCGCCTATCATCCCAGCACTCAGGAGGCTGAGGCAGGAGGATCACTGTGAGTTCGAGACCAACCTGGGCTA